>NW_026623258.1:1598030-1641883 GCF_030028575.1 Malurus melanocephalus | reverse complement strand
AAAAAATATTGTCAAGGCTTGTAAATCCAGTCTCGATGTACCTTCAACTCTGCTGTCTGCTTAGCAACTGTATTTTGTTCTGTGAAACTGTTTTTTTTTTAGGTGTGAAACTACAATTCTATCACTTCTTCAATTACAAAATAAAATCTACTAATGCCATGATAATATCATGATGTTTAAATACAAGGCATCTTCAAGAATAGCTTTCTTCCAAAAAAAAGCACGGTTCATCATGAAATTCACAGATGTTCATTTGCACGCAGCTAACAAAACTGAACTATTGTCTAGAACTCTCCTTTCACTATGGCATTCTTCCTCACTTACCACCTTCTCCCAAAGGAGAAAGATTATTTGTCAGTCAAGAATGTAAAAATTATTCCAAAGGAATATAAACCTCTGTGATACAAAGGTAAACACTTCCTTTTGGACTAGTGGGGCATGGAACACTCTGCTAAGGGGTGAAGAGCCCTGTGTTTGCACTAAATTATATTAATTTCCTCAGAACTACTCCTCACCAGTCAAATGCTTCTTCCTGAGTGTTTTGGCCTAGGACTAATATTCTCCAATTTGGTGTTCGCACTGAAACAACCATCATCATCAGACAGGGGGAAAAAACCAACCCCTCCATCCCCCTGTGCATGGTGTGAGGTAGCATTTAATAACCCCAGGGTCCTGGCTGCCACCCTCCCTGTCCCAGMCAGAACCAGGAAAAAGAGAAAATGCAGAATTAATGGAACGTTRCCCAGAGAAGCTGTGGTTGTCCCATCYCTGGAAGAGTTCAAGKCCAGGCTGGRTGGAGCTCTGAGCAGCCTGGTCTAGTGGGWGTTGGAACTGGATCATATTTAAGGTCCCTTTCAACCCCAACCACTTCTTCATTCTATTTCTCAGCCTCTTCTTCATTCTCATTTCTCAAATGTCACTTCTTTGTACCAAAAATCCTGTCCACAATGTGATGTTGGCATGTAAAACTTTGTCCTGAGTGAGTTGAGGTAGGAAACACCTTCTCATTTTCTTCACCATTCAAGATCATGTTTTTGTTGTGAAATGAGGCACGGGGCAACAGTAAAGAAGGCAACAAATCACAACTAATTTGGCAGAACACTTCACCTCTTCCTTGAGAAGTGGGATACACATCACCAGCTGGGGGTGTCACAATTAGCAGGTGGAAGTCTCRATTTACAGGGAGAACAGCTTGATTTAAGTCTGTTGACTCTTGGCTTCAAAACACAAATGAGTTACTGCAGGGTGACATGCTACTGCACATTGGCAGCTTCACAGCAGCTGCCTGGGTGAGTGTGTGCAGCTCACAACAAATGTGGGATCACTGAMGGCATCTCAGGTCTCCTTCATGGCTCAGAACAACTCAGGGAGATGCTGCTTCTGGCTCTGTKGTTAGTTAGTACATTTATTTGGAAAGTGAAGATCTTCCTCCCACCTGCTTTTGAGCAGGTCTTCTATATTCCTAGATCTGGGAAATAAATTCATTTCMAAAAATAATGTTTGCTTAGTCTTGGAAGAAGATGTATACTCAGGATATATCAATCAAGGACTGAGAAAAATGCACATATGTGCATTTCCCCCAAATTTTGGAGTTCTCATTTCACTGATTTAAACAGTAAGGCAGTAGAACCGAAAGAGGATTTAATCATAATTTTTCCTTTATCAGCAGAGTAGTCAATTTTATATCAATGTTGTGATAATAGCTCACTTAGCAAGCTTTTAGTTGGTTACATTTGCTTTTCTTTTCTTTCTCTTTTGCTTGATGTTCAGGAGCATTAATGCCAGGAGAAATGGAACACTCAGGTCTATAAACMGAGGTAAGAAAAAAGCTCAAGGAGTTAGCATGGGCTTGTTGAGTATTCTTAAAGGATTAGTATTGTGTGAACAATTAATGGGTTCACTACAGAACAGGACTGATCCAAGGTTACATTCTGACACCATTGTTATTGGTTCTAGCAAATTATTGGATACCGAGGAAAGAATAGTAATTTGCAACAATTTACTTCTTATTGATGTTTTAAATTGTGTGCAACTCCTGCATAGAGAGAGCAATACACMAGGCAAGGAGGCACTAATTATTCCATTGCAGTCTCTTTAACAAAAATACCCTTTCTCATTGTAGAAAATAAGGACAAAAAATTCTGAAAGTGGCTTTRTTTTGACAGAAACTTTAAAGCCTTAATACAACTATGTGAATAGGAGAATTATAAGTATCAAATAAAGATGTTGATTCTTGATTATTTGGCTATAAATACACACCACTAATCTGTACTGGCTTCATGTGTTCTATTTTTGATAAATCTAGTTAATGAGTAGGCAGAACAGGTTACATTTTTCACTTTCTTACCATGTAGGTTAACAGGCACTGGAACAGGTCATGCAGAGGTTGTGGAGTCTCCCTCACTGGACACAACCCTGTGCCATGTGCTCTTGGATGACCCTHCTTGAGCAGGGAGGTTGGACCAGATGACCACTGTGCTCCCTTCTGTCCTGACCCGTTCTGTGATTCTGTGAGACAAAGGTTTGAGTGTTAAAAAGGCCAGGCCAACACAGAAARCTGTCCAGATGAACAGGATACTCTGACCTGGAATAAACACCTGTGGTGATGTTGARCAGAAGCAGAAACAGAGGAAAATTGCCCAGAAGAACAAAGGCATTTCTCAAGCGTGCATGGATGGTGTTAGAAGAGCTAAAGTTCAGCTGGAAATTAATCCAGGTAGGGATTTCAGGAGCATGAAGAAGAGTTTGTTGTCAGCAAAATAAGGCTAAGGAGAATGTGAGTACAGGGATCTCCACTGCTCAGTGGAGCAGAGGACACAGAGAGTGGAAAAGGCCTTGGATAAAGTCAAGGCACTCAGAATCTTCTCTGCTTCAGTTATTGTCGGTAAGATCCATCTTCTGGTCTCCCAGGCCCAAAATCTCCAGAYAGAAATACAAACATATGCAGTATATAACTTTTCTACAGTGAGGTAAATCCCTTCAAGGAATRCAAAAGCAGCTGGGCATGAAGGTGCCAGCTGGGCAGTTTACACACAATGCATTGAATATTGTACAATCCACCAAATTTACAGCACGGCTGCAAAGGAACAGCATCACCACAGACCTGATAAGGTCAGTGCTTCTGAAAAACATTTGTTGCATATGGCTATGCAAAATAAATTCGTTCAGCCTTTCAGAAATCTTAAATAAACTTTGGCAAATTTGGCTGACTGTCTTTCAGTAGAAGGATGAAGTAATTTGCCCAAGCACAGGCRTCTGAAAAACCTCAAGCTGTCCAAAATATTACTCTGTTATGGCAGATACAACACACAACTGTAGATAAACCTGTGTCCTTCTGAAGGTCAGACTGAGTATTTGAGGGCCTCTAAAATTACCCTGGATATCGTGTAATCAGTTTAGGTAAATGAATCTCCTTATTTTGTACTTGGCTTTTAAGCTAAAAGACATGGACAGGCTCAGCTCTGCCAGCTTCACATTTCTGTAGCAAGAATATTTCAGCTCTGTTTTTCTGGTTTCCTTAAACTGTAATTGAAGATACACATTAAAAATACTTCTGTCAATAAGGACTACAAAGATAAAAATAAAAAAAATACTTAGGAAAAAACTTGAGTCCTCAGGGTCTTTCTCAAACAAGTGAACCAGCTGCCAATTCTGAAAGAATTCAGTATGCATTTTTCTGTGTGTCTCTTCAAGCATAGCTGTTTTCTTTAGGGGTACTTGCCATCTTGCCTACTTTCCAAGTCCAAAAGTAATCCAGTTGATGTAGATGTCAGACCTTTGAGAACTGATGTGACTACTTCCAAGTTGTAACACACTTACAAGCACCCTGAGCTACACATGAAAAACCAGGCTCTGCATTAGACGAATGCTCCTGTGCTGTACTTGAGAATGAGACATCTGTGGAGAATTTACAGGAGCTTTTTTGATGCTGAATTTTTAAGCTCTGTTTCCACGGTTTAAAAAAAAAATGTGTTTCAGCACCTGGATGTGAGATATCTTTTGAAATCAAGGAAGACTCTTGCTACCTGCTGGACTTAACCTGAGAATCTAGGGACATCATTAAGGGAAAATCTGTTTTCTTGTTCATCTGTGCACCAGCTTTCTGTAATTTCATCAAAARCAACTCTGGCTTTTTATGAGCACTTATTTCCCAAGCCTGCAAGATATTTCTGATCTTTGGCCCCAGCTTTAAGRGGACCCTACCTCTACAACTCTATACCTTTCCACTCCTTTCTGAAGRCTTACTTGCTTTATGGAATCAAAGATCTGGTTGTAATGAAACTCAGGAAAAATCAGATCATGCCAGTTTAGAATGTCTTGGTTTTTATGACAGCAGCCAGCAAAGGAATGATTCAGCCTCCAGCTATATTGGAAACAGACTCAGTCAAGTCCATTTGGAAAGAGCTGATGTTAAAACCTGTCTCATTCTTCAAGCTTTTCATGCTCAAAGGGTTAGTGGCACCAAAAGCTGTGTTGGAGATCTTGCTTTCAAGGAAATATTAAACAAAACAGCTACCTTGTTTTTGGTGTCCTACACCCACAGTGTTTCACAGTCCCCCAGGTTCAAAATTAAAGTTCTTCCTTTGCWGGCAGCATTTTTGACATTTTCTCCAGCACAATGCTGTCCAAATGAGCCTTGCCTTTTCCTGCACTCCTGGGGTGGATACTCACACTGTTGCTTGACAAAACAGTTCAGACAAAGTTTATCTRGATGATGCACACAAGATAGCATCAYTCTCAGAAGACTTAAAATATTGTTAAGTTAGAGAAAATGTTAAAGAAAACAAACTGGAAGCTACAGTGCAGATTGTTCCACTATGCAATGTGMTTTAAAGCAGGTTTGTTTTTCTGCAGGTCAGAGAAAACTACAGTGAAATGATTAGTAAAAATACAGAAGCATCCCTGTAAGCTTGCTTTCACTTGCAACACATAGAAAACAATCTTTTTGATCATGACTATTTACTTAAGTTAGAGGAGAAAATATTTTTAATGTTGAGGAGCTCTATGAGCAGTTTTCTGATGGTAGGAAATATACACTTGTCACTTTGCTCTTCCATATCTAGAAAACAGCAACAACAAAAAAGATTGCAGATTCTCACAGAAGTATCTGATATGCAAAACCCTTCTTGGGCTTGATTTGCAAAGGTACATCATTGTAGATTCAGAAATATTTTTTTGAAGAGGACCAACTAACTCACTTTATGATGAATATTTTTCAATAAAACTTAGGAATTGTTGTATTGGCAATGTATAGACTGGTGAATTTCTTTTCAGATGCGTAGGAGTTAGATATTTGATTCACATTTAAAAATAAGCAACAAGGTCTCCTGTGAAAATGCCACTGCTAAAGACAAATAATGAAAAATGTGTCAACACAGACACATGTAGGGGAACAGCCAACGGGATCTATATATGTTCATCATATTAATCACATATTTAAACACTTTTCTGAAACATGACAACATCTTTGCATAATTTGCTCACTGCCACAATTATAAGTTTCAGAGAAATTTGTAGTATCTGAGAAATTCCTAAAAAAAAAAATGAAACTCACAGAGCTAACATGGGACTCTGGGTGATTCAGTGGTTAGTARTGAATTACACAGGAGCTGTAAACAATGCAAAGTAACTCTGGAACATTGATATAGCTTTGGAACACTATCTTGAAAGGTGAGAAAAACAACCCAGATCCACAAAACAGTTATACCAGCAGAACATAAGCTTAATGAAACCTCGTGTCTCAGACAAAAGGATAGTAAGTAGTCACTAAGAAAATATAAGACATGATAAATAACACAGGGCAATGGCTGAAGGAGATGATAGAATTACTTCTTTTTTTTAGGNAAAAAAAAAAAAAAAAGAGGAAAAAAAATAAATTCTTTCCATAAGGTAATCATTAAGGAATAAACACTGTTAGAAATATTCTTGATAAGTGTTATTTGAGAGTATTGTTGCAACATTATGCATTTCTGAATATAGATGTACAAACAAAATGATATTAAGCAAAAGTAATTTAAAAGCTGTCGTTTTGCTACTGGGATACAGGATTTAGATGTGATTTTTTTTTTTTTTTTTTCTTTTAGGTCCACCCGCCTGACAATTGACAAAACTGGTGACTATTTCAGCTCATTGGTCTCTGCTTTTCAGTCTATGAAACAGAAATATTTATCTTCCTTCATAAATAACTTGACAATGAATGGATTAAATATTCTTATTATTAGGCATAAATTATTCATTATGTTTACCAAGGAATTCCTTCTTAACAGAGTWGGAAGATTAAACCTATGGATTCAAACACAGACAAATGTTACCTCCTGTGACTTCAGGTGTCTGTGTTTCTCAAGATCCAGTCCTCAGAAAAAATTCTATAGTCAGGTTGAAAGGGACATTAAAGATCATCTTGTTCCAATCCTCCTGCCATGGGCAAGGATCCTGCTCACTGGACCAGGTTACTCAAAGGCCCATCCAACCTGGCCTTGATCACTCCCAGGCATAAGGCATCATAACTTCTTCAGATATTCTTGACAGAATATTGTACTCTCTATAYAGCAAACAACACAAGTTTTGTGACCCTTTCACAGATTTAACTCAAGTGACCAGCATTTTCACGTGGCAGATGTCAAAATCTGAAATTTTCATATTGGCATTATGGAAATTTTCATATTTCATTATTGGAACTGCAGTTCTTCTTCAGCAGGTTTATCATCTCATATGTATTCTGCCCATACACATTTACAGTTGTGTTTTTCCCCCTTGAGTCACTAAAAGCTTTCTAGTCACYATCTAGAAATATTAGGTTTGCCAATCTTTATTTTTCTTAATCCTCCAGTGCGGTGAGATCTAGTCATCTGCTTTTTGTTTGAGCTTCCTCAAGATTTATTCAGACCAAATCTCTTGTGTGAATTACCTGCAGAAGTTAGATAAGCAAGATGTATCTTTTTCACTGGTTCAGAGAAGTTTGAAAGTATATTCGTGACAAAAAGCATTACTCATTGGTTAACAATATAAGAATTAGAAAAGTCATTAATATAGTTAATGATCCTTAATTACATAATGGAATGCCTGTTACATGATTCTTTAGTGTCTCAGCATTTCCATGCATTATTGATAGCCAATTAGGTTCAGATGAAAGAACTGGGAGAACTATTTGCAACAAACAATTTATTTGATAAATTTAGCCTCCCTTTCTGTTTTTGAATTACCTGTAAGCAGGCTTTGATTTTTAAAAATGCCATTGCTGCTCCAAGTAAATCTTTTAAGSAAGGGTCTTCTAGCTTATGCTCTGATTGCAAAATATTTTATGTACTATTGCCTTCTGGGTATGAGTCATCCTTATTTCTCCAAAACACTATTTATCTCTTAACTCTGGTGTCATATCCTATTCCTTCACTAGATGAATACTAAACTCAGACCCTTCTGTTTTCCTCTTCTCCTTTCAAGAGTGGTTCCATGCAGTCCAACACATTCACTTTTCACTGTGACTGAATTTTCTTTTAAGAATAGTCAGATCTTTTAGAATAGGAATTAACAAGTTCTTACATTCCTTTTCTGGCAGATGGGGCTGCTATTCTTCCCAGCTTCGATGCTGTTTCCTCAGTGTGCAGATACACTCACTGAAGATGTGGTCAGTGATCATTTTTAATGTCTGCAAGGATGAAGACTCCGCAAATCACTGAGAAACCTCTTGCATTGCTCAAACACCTGTACAGTAATAAAAAAGATTTTTCTTATGTTTAAACAAAGATTCTGTATTTCATTTTGCACCCCATAGTGTCTTCCCTTTTATTTAGACACCACTGAGAAAAGTCTGGCTCTGCCTTCTTTACTCTGCTCATCAGATGTTTGTGCACGTTAACAAGATCCCCCTTAGATTTTTCTGTTCCAGGTTTAGAGCCACACCCTTCTCAGCCTARATAGATAGATATTCTTTCTAGATAGATATTCTTCTAATATCTATCTCCTTTCATGTTCAGTGTTCCAATCCCTTAATAATTTTCGTGATACTGSTCTGTACTTGTTCCAATATATCCATCTCCCTCTTGCACTTGAGAGTCCAGAAACTGAGACAGTTCTAGATGTTGCCTCACCAGTGCTGAGTACAGAAGAATCACCTCCTCTGACATGCTGGAAATGCTCCCCTAACACAGCCCATCWCACTGTGGGCCACCTTTGCCACAAGAGCACACTGCTGGCTCTGATTTACTCATTATCCCCCAGAACCCTGCAGTCTTTCCTGCAAAGCCACCTTTCTACAAAGCTGCTTTTCCAGTCTTTCTTGGTGTATATAATTACTCTCCACTGATGCCTCTGTATTCAGCACTGGTGCAGCCACACCTTGAGTCCCGTGTCCAGTTCTGGGCCCCTCATTACAAAAAGGACATTGAGGTGTTGGAGGGTGTTCAGAGGAGAGCAGAGCTGGTGGAGGGTGTAGAGACTGTCATGTGAGGAGCAGCTGAGGGAGCTGGGGGTGTTTAACATGGAACAAAAGAGGCTTTKGGGTGACKTTATCACTCTCTAMARCTCCCTGAAAGGAGGYTGCAGTCACATGGGAGTTGGTCTCTTCTCCCAGGTGAGTGACAGGACGAGAGRACATGGCCTCAAGATGCTCTAGGGAAGGTTTGGGTTGAGCATGAGGAGGAAATTCTTCATGGAAAAGGTTATTAAACATTGAATGGGCTCCACAAGGAGTTGATGGAGTCACCATCCCTGGAGGTGACCAAGAAAAGGCTGGACATGGCACTTGGGACCATGGTCTAATTGACAATTCAGTGACCAATTAAGGGGTGGACTTGATGATCTTGGAAGTCTTTTACAACCTAGATAATTCTGTGACTCTGAGACTCAGGACTTGGCATTTCCTCTTCATCAAACTCTAAGAAATTCCTGTCACCATCAAGGAATTGCACTAAAAGGATGAATAGAAACTCACATGGTGTCCTTTATCAATAGCCACATTCCATATCTAACCTTTCTGTCTGAGAGGAGCTGCACCATGCCTGCATGTTTGCTCATCCACATCATGTGGGTGGTGCCAACAGGTTTGCATAGGCTGGTTTTGATGGGAAAGCTCTTAAGCAGTCTGGGTGTTAGGTCCTTGTTATCTTAAAAAATCCTTTATGACTGCTTTCTGTAAAGGTAATTTTAGGACTAAAGCATGTCTCACTCTTAATTCCAGCAGATAAAAAATCTGATTTTAAGAGAAAATGTGAAAGTAAATGAGTTTTTTTTTAAAAAAAGAATATTTTCACATTTTTTTTTCTCTATTTGCAGTAATTCTATTTTTTTAAAAGTGTATTAAATTAACCACTGAGTTAAAATGAGAATTTTATTTTCTAATTTTTCTCTGAGGACATCTTAAGAACTACTTGAGATGTATTTTATAAGGGCCTAAAAGTTAGTGTAATTTCTATGAGTAGTATCTAAATAATATCCATGTCATCAGATATGAAGAAGGATAAATCAGAGAATTAAAGAAAAGACCTTATGTGTATGTATTAAAATTTGTCCTTCATAGATTTTCAAKAGCAGATCTGCTACTAAATAAGTTCTGTAATATCTAACAAGTGTTTCAGAGTGAAGTCTTTTACATCACTCTCCCCATGAAGGTGAGTGATTGCAGMAGGCATTAAAAAATATTATTAATCAGAAATGTATATCACAGCAAACTCTAGCTGCTTTCTCATCTCCCCCTGCATCTTGAATAAGCCCATTACTGCTGCTTGAAATTTCAAGTGACAACTAATTTAAGTGTGGCTTCACATTACGGGTTCCAAAAATTACAAACTACTGTTTAGATTTATTTGCTAAGTCATGTAGCAGAGCATTTTACAAGGCTGTCTGTAAAACTAAACTGAGAAAGAGAACATGGTTTTAACTGGGTGATTTTAATTTACTGTCCATTTTGTTTTGTTTTGCTCACTTCAGGGAATATACATTGTTCTTGCATTCTATCAGAGCAACTGATGACTCTACTTAAAAAATTCTTAAAATGTGAACATTTTTGTGTGCTGTAATATACATGTTGCCTTGTAAAGACAAGGAAAATTTGGTGGTGCTGTCTGTCATAGGCCCAGATAAAAGAGGAGAAAACACTCCAACACAGACAAACACTAACAATTTCACAAAACATATCTCACCTTACCCTGCAATAGTTTAAACCGTAACAGAAGAGGACAAATCTGTCTCAGGCACTGTAGCAACCATTCCACATGGGCATTCACACCTACTGCAAATAAGCTGTAATCAAAAATCCATCAGAGCCTTTGTACCCATTCTGTGAGCTGATGAGGTCATGAGGATTTGGTGAAAATACTGCTTGATTCCCTTCCTGGAGGGAGCATGTTGCTCTTTCCAAAGGGTGGGGAATAGAACCACAACAGGGAGAGTGAGGTCCTGAGAAAAGGGTGACGTCTATAAAACCAGCACCACCAGGTTTACCTGGCATCTCTTATTCAGTGCACAYGTTGGTGATTGACAGAGACTCAACATGTTGATTCATGCTATTAAATTGTTAAGTCAATGCCTAAAAAGGTTACTGCCATCCATAGTGTGATTGTTGATGAGGTTCCTGACTTTGCATACATTACCAAGGTCTCGCTGGATGACTTTGTAAAAGTCTTATTGGTCCAGATGTCTTCTTTTGAATCTCAGCTCATAAAAAATTGAGAAATGGCTAAAGCAGTGATACTACAAATCTTTTAATAGAGCAGACAAAGCAAGAACAGAAGGTGGAATTCAGCAAAGCTCAAACTAACAGTAAGATGTGTTATTTTAATGATTAAGAAAATTTATCCTAGGGGCACACTGCAGAGTAGTAACTAGCAGGCTAGCTCAACACACTATTGACAGTCCCAGTAAAAGGCATTCTCCTGCCTGGTTTGTGTTGCAATGCAGGCAATGCATTGGCTATATTGCAGCACAAATTAAAACACTAGTAATCAAAAATAAAATATGTTCCCCTCCTATTACCTTCTAAAAGTAATTAATAATATGTAATGCTTTCATTTTGCTAGAAATGTTTTTCTCCCCCTCTACAAAGTAACTGAGATTGGATCTGACAGAATAATTGTACCCTACATCTTGATTTACAAAATTCAGGTGAGTGAAAGCAAAGTAAAGGATCTAGGTATTCGGTTTCACCTGGGAATGAATCATTTCAGAAAGTGTTAATGTGATTCCAGTTGTATTTAAGGAACAAACCARGTGATGGATTTAGTAAAAAAATACTCTTGATGTAATGATGGTTTATGGAAAGATATCAGAGTTACTGCTAAACAAGCTATCTCAGGTGTCAGGAGAGATATACTCATGTTAGGTCAAGGTCCCGTCTGGGGCAYATTACACTGCCTCACCACAGGTGCTTGATTGGTAGTTCTGGACCCTGGTGATATTAATTTGCATAAATCCTGCTTAATTTGCTTAAAATTTGCTTGAGGTACAGGTGTATGTAGAGTTAAGTGCTTTGATTAACAGGAGTAGATTTAAACGTGTGCTTATATCACGTTGTTAATTCCCACAAAAGCGATTCATTAAAGCACTTATGAAAAATCAGCTTTTGTACTGAGCACACAATATCAGGAACCACGCCACGAGCGTGCCCTGCACGTGCAGGTATCGCAGTACAGGTTCAGAATGGTCACTGTGGCACGCTGTGCTTCACCTGCTCAGCATTTTCACTGATGGAACAGAGCTGGGAGCAGCAGCCCAGAGGASAGGGCAGCCCTTCAGAAAGACCTCGACAGGTTGGAGGGATGGGCAGAGAAGAGCTGCCTGAAGTTTAATAAGGGGAAATGCAGGGCGGGTCCTGAACATGGGGGAGAAAAACTCCAGGCACTGGCACAGGATGGGGGCCGACTGCTGGAAAACAGCTCTGTGGTGTCCTGCTGGACAACAAGCTGTCCATGAGCCAGCAGAGCTCTGGTGGCCAAGAATGCCAATATTATCCTGGGGTGCATCAGGGAGGACACTGTCAGAAGGCTGAAGGAGCTGATCCATCACCCAGAGTGCTGTGTCCGATTCTGGGCTCCTCAACACAAGAGAAAAGTAGTTCCTGGAGTGGGTCCAGGGGAGGACAATGAAAGTGATAAAGGGTCTGGAGCATCTCCCTCACCAGGAAAAGCTGAGAGAGATGGGATAGCTCAGCCTCAAGAATAAATGGCTTAGAGGGCACCTCAGCATAATGTAAAAGTATCTGAAGGGAGGGTGCCAAGAGGATGGATCCAGGCGCTTGGGGCTGCTGAGCAATGGGAAAAGAGGCAATGGGCAGAGTCTGATGTGCAGGAAGCTCCACCTGAATGTGAGTGAGAGCTTTACTGTGTKCATGACAACACACTGGAACAGATTTTCCATAGAGGGTGGGGAGTTGCCCTCATTGGAGATGTTCAAGAACTGTCTGGACACAATCCTGTGCAATGTGCTCAAGGTGGATGCCATGATCATAGGGAAAAAGGATGGGATTTCTTGCACTTTCTGATTCCATGCCACTCACGTCATGAGGGGAGTGCAGTTTCAGCAGGAGGAAGTTGGGGCTGGAAACAGAAGGGTCACCATCTTTTTCAACCTTACCCATTCTGTGATTCTGTGATTCTGCAATGATACATTTGGTCAACTGGAAGAACACTCATTATCAAAACACTGAGTATTATTTATTGCTGAGCGTTCTTACTGTTGCTCTCATATAAGGTTTTTTCTCTTTATTTCCATCATCACTCACTTGGCTCTTCTCTTGTTTTCTTTTTTAAAAAGTTCAAAGAGAAAGCCAGAAAAGTTAAAGAACTGCCCATGAAGCAGTGCTGTCCTGCACTTACCCTTTTTCTCTGAGTCACTTTTGGGCTTGTTTCTGTCCTTATTGTAACATTAGCTTTGACTGTGTTCAAAATAGTGCTCTAGCTTGTGAGCTGTAAGGTCAGTCTCAAGTCAGCTCAAACTTACCAAGATTTACTTGCTATGAAACAGAAAGAGAATTTCAAAATCATGCAAATAATGTTTTACCCTTTCCAGAGTGGTGGACAATTCTTTTTTCCTAYTGTATTTAATACCCATAGAAGACAAATTAGTTTTATGGACTAAACAATCTGTTATGAAATTGTCAAAATGCCCATTTTTCTGAA
Organism: Malurus melanocephalus; assembly: GCF_030028575.1. Taxonomy (NCBI): domain Eukaryota; kingdom Metazoa; phylum Chordata; class Aves; order Passeriformes; family Maluridae; genus Malurus; species Malurus melanocephalus. The sequence goes on along the minus strand of NW_026623258.1, from coordinate 1,628,774 downwards.
AATAGTCAGCCTTCCTGTTATCTGAAATGTATTGGCCAACTGGTATTTTTCAGTCAAATCCTTCAAGCAACTGCCTTGAGATACCACTGAGAGGTTCCTGAGAATTCAGTCCCACTGCTTGAGTTTACAGGGAACAGCTGAGAGAAAAGAGTTCAGATAAACAGAGAGCAGCAGAAGAAAAAGATACGTAAATTGCATTACTAAATATATTTTTCTCTTCTTAAGGAGCAAATTCTACCCATTTGTTTCAAAATACATGCTTGGGGAATGGCAGGGCACTTCATGCTGGGAATAGTATTCAACACATAGAGCTGGAGTGTTCACTTTTACCCAAAATCATGCAAAATGTTTTGATTTGGATTTTTTAAAACCATGTACAGATTTCTTTTTTTTTTTTTTTTTAATTAAAAGCTAGTTTGGTGGAGTATTTTGGGTTTCGTATGAATGGCTGAAAAAGGTTCTATTGCATCCATAGTATGGATTAATTTGGCATCACTGTATTTTTTCATGGAAGGTTATCTACTGATAGATCTGTTCTCATTTTCTATCCAGATTTTCCAGTCTTCCTTGTAAGATATCTTACCCACGATACACAACATCTCACTCACAGTTTCTCCTAAGTCACCCCAGGTAATGTAGGATATTGAAWCCCAGAACTCCTGCCAGGAGACACCTTCCATGAAACAAAAGCATCAGCTCATGAAATGGTGTTTTGGTGGAARTCACATACTTCACCATTTATGTAAATACACCTTTCAATTAAAAAAAACCTCACAAAATACAGACGTGGATCGTTAAGTCCCCTTCTCATCAAAATCCTTGTTTGACATAATCACAATATTTCTGTTATTTTCTACAGCTCCTGTGATAGAAGTATGTATTTGTATGCCACAGGGCATGTATAGATGATAGCAATAATCAGTAACAATAATCATGTTTCTGATTTCATCCAGTTTCGTACTTTTCAAAGCCTACTGTTATCAGCAGCTGAAATTCTGTAGCTGAGGGTTTAGAATTCCCCCAYAGAGATTAAATCTCGCTATAAGTGGCCTTTGTATATGCATGAGTGCTATATTAAAAAGAAAATGTTATCATTCTTTTGAAAAGCAGATAATTTAAAATGGCCAAATTAAGAATAGATTAATGAAAGGGAGATTAGGAATGAACCTATATTACCAATATTAATAATAAATACACTTCTGTGTTACCAGYATATCCTCAAAATATTTCTGACATTCTCTTATCTTTGGCAGATTARACATCATGTCTCACAACCTGGACTTTTCATTTCCCACGGAGTTTTAATGTTTTTATGAAAGGTTCTGTCCTGACAGCAACCTTCAGGCAYTTTGCTGACATTATCTGTGAGTTACAAAACCTTGCATAAAACCAGAATGATTTCCCTCATAGGCATCAGCTGTAAAAAAAACCCAAACAAACTTGAATAGAATTGCCTAACATATTATGAGGGTTCTTCCTGCAACCCCAAAGTGTTATATATATATATATATATATATATACATATATATGGATAGATAGATAGATAGATAGATAGATAGATAGATAGATAGATAGATAGATAGATAGATATAATCTGGAAATCAAAATTGAGATATTAAAAACATTTTTCCAAAACAGTAAATATATTTGATGATGTTGAATTTAAAGTTTTCTGGTTGCTTTAGCCCAGCTTCTGGCAGCAGCATTGTACTAGCAGAACATTTGAAGGAAAAAAAAAATGCTGTAAAAACTTCACAAGAAGACTTTGACTCAGTTGACACCTAGGGAGCTATCACATCTCTAGTGAGATGGTTCTAACTGTAAAAGACAAGAAGTCACAAACTTYCCACTTTTCAGCTGAGATCCAGACCTCGGGATACTCTGCTGTCACAGTATTTTGTCTTTATTCTTTCTCCTTCCAAGTTTTGGGTTTCCTTTTCGTCTGTCAGTGTTCTCCTAAGTGCTTGTCAATCCACAGCCTTATTTTTTCTCTGTACTTCTCAGTGATTTTGTTATTTTCAATTCTGATACAWCTCTAGCATATCTCAATCCTTTCTACATTCTATATATACATAAAACAGGTCAGAAAAACACAAGCAGAAAAACTTAATATTCATATTTCTCTGTTCACGCCAGAAATGGTTGTGTGCTTGACCAATCTCACAGAGATAAACCTGTYCTGGTGCTTTTCTAGCTTATTAGGTTCAAGCAATTTTATTTTTTTTTTTAATGATTAATCCATCAAGGAAAAAGACTAATAAAATCCCCACAATTCAAAAGCTGAGATAATCATCTTTAAGAAAGATTAAAATGGAAGTGCAGCTTAAAAGTATCAGGCTATTCAGGGGCAGTTTTTGTASTAAGAGAGGCTAAATATATAAAATAACCTCTGCTATTATTTKTTCTAACTTAATTGGTATATACAGGAATTAGTTCCTGGAGAACAAGCCTAATTTAAGTTATGTCCTGTGCAAATTAAGCTGTAGTACCTATTTGTGTGGCTGTACAAGTCCAGAATTGTATTAGCTTTCACCTTGTCCATGCTCTCCATCAGAAGTTCAAGAAATGGGATATTTATCAAATTTAGAGACCGTTTGACCTTCTTCAAGTTAATACAAAATCAGATTGACCTATGGTTGCCAGTATCAAGAGCTAGTTCACTCATTAGATGACTTCCAGATAGGGATGACCAAACGGTTTGACCCGAGATCACTGACGAGCTACATCCTATTAACCTCCAAAAAAGGAGAGACAAGAAAAGGAAAGAGAAATAGGGGACAAAAGAAGCTTCAAAGTAACAGCTGTGTTTGATAAAGAAAATAGCAAAAATGTGGTATAATGGCTATATACCTGATCTGCTCATCTATCTCAGCAGTCTGGGGATAAAGGGCTGTAAAACCATTAGTATTTAGCTGTCCCAGTAAACTTTAGGACAGTAACCTCCTGGTGAACACATTCTTGCTTTTCTACACCAAAAGTCAGCTCTGGTCTCCCCTATGCATGAAACAAACCATAGAGACAAACAATCCAGGAGAGAACCTGTGTCAGTGATTTCATTAAATTAAAAAAACTGCAGGGCGGTTCAAGAAAGCAACAGATTTACATAAGGAGCCTCAGGAATGTGATAGTTTAGGCTTTTAAAAAAAAATTAGTTTCTTACATCCTAAGTTAAAACATGAAATATCACCTGATTTTTTTTATGAGGAGGAAAAACAAATGMCTATAGGAGTCAAGTCTGGTTGCAGCTGAAGGACTCGGCCTTCATTCAGAATGCTTTTGTTTGKTTGKTTTTTTATTTCTTGTTCCTTCTCTTTCTTCCTTTTCTTTCTGCCTTTTCTTTCTTAATAGGCATAGTTAATCACAATGTGCCAGCCAAGTTTGTCACAGAAAAATGAAAGTTCTGTGARGGTGRTRAGGCACTTGYACAGGTTGTCCAGAAAARCTGAGGWTGCCCSATCCCTCAAAGTATCCAAGTGTCCAAYCCAAACCATTCCATGTTTCTATGATTCTATATAAATTCTGAAATAATATGCCGTAAACTTTTAGAAGAGAGTTCCAAGAGCCTCACGACTGACTCCACAAGTAGGTGTCCAATAAATAAAATTACTAAATACTTAATCTGTTATATTTTCTGAAAATCAAAACATGAGAATGTTTTCTTTATTAGGTTCCCAGGGAAGTGGTAAAATTCAGCTGACAGAGACRTTTCAAGATTTTAGTTTGAACACATGCATTTTTATATTTTTTGCTAAAGCAAGRGAATAATTCCTGAGTGAAAATATTCTAATGTAGAAATGGACTTGTGATATTCTATTTTATCTAACTCCTTGGAATTTGAGGGTAAAAACATTAATTTTTTACATTTTTGTTTTACTTATTTAAGCCACTGCTTTTGAACAAGAAAAAAATTATCAGAATACTGAAAAGCAAGTCTACTTTACTTCCACTTTATATATTCCTACTATATGTCTATCTGCACACCCTGAARGCTAAGTTGACAGTAAATTTGCCTTAATGCATTTTGTGTCAAAGAGTGCTGCCAAAGTCWGTGTGAGAGTGCTCTGAAGAGAATACTTAGGTGAAAAGACAGAGCAACCCCTCTCTTAGTTCTTAAAAGGAAGTCCTGAAGAATAAAATARGTCTCTGAATTAAACTTTCTTATTTTCTAGGTTACGTGCTGCTGCATTTGTAAATCCAAATAATAATTTTATAACCATTATTGCCCAYGAATTGTAGTTATATCATATTTGTATCCAAAGTGAACCAATAATTTGCAACAGATCTTTTTGCCAATTGTGCAATCAAACATTACAAAAATACATTCCTGCTTCAAAATAGAAAACTATTTAATCAACTTAAATTAAATTCCAAATTAAGATAGAGATACTAATCTATGTTCATTCATTCATATCAATATAGATGCTGTCAAATAAATAAGAAAATAGATTCTCTGCTCCTGAGAATTCATAACGTGATTTAAGGAATTTTCAGACTGGAAGCATATCACAGTCCTACTCAGTTATTTCTGGAGATTCACTCTAGCCTAATTCTGCCTTTTGAATCTATAGAGTGTCCCCTAAATTCTTCATTAATTTACAAATACTTTAAATTCTGTTTTCATTCCATTTTTGTTTTGCATGCAGACCAATGCCAAAGGACACCCAAGCATGTTCCATGTGAAAATAAAAATCCAGTTGTGTTCCTTGTCTGAATGCAGGGTGAAATTATTTTCTCCAAGTCTCTGTCACCTGTCTGAAGAAAGCTTGTAAGGGTCTTTCTCCATCTGGGATAAAAACAGGCTCTGACAGWTTTGGTATTCCCACATGACCCCACCAAATAATCTGGTCCTTAGGAAAAAAAAAAAAATATCATCCTGCTGGGCAGATCCCTTTCTCAGGTTCTATTTCAGGATGTATATATTTTCAGGAATTTCAGGAAAATGTGCAGCAGTCTGTAGGGCTGAGCCACAGGCTCCAGCCTTCCCAGATGATACCCCATCAACAGAGTCCACTGGTTTATCTTCTTCCCCACAGCAGCACTTCCTCTCACCAAAGCTCACTTTCCATCAGACAAAAACAAGCAATAATATTTTCTTCCCTTTCAAACATGGGCTCAGAAATGCAAACTGCAAGCTGACTTAATTTTTCTGCATATAGAAAAGAGTCTGGTCTGCCTTTGTGTTATTTCCCTTTAGCCTTAATTTATTTGGATCTGAAAGCTTATCATTGCCAATTCTTCACAGAATTAAGAGATAATGTCTGTAATGAAAAGGCCATGTATTAAAACAAATGTATTCTTCCCATATTATTCATTTTCTCACTAAAATATTGCAGCAAATTCATTCACTTACGGATTAAGAAACTCCTGTTAGATTATGAAATTAATATTAGTAGCATTTGTTATTTCTGTTTATGATGGACTACTTTTTTATTTAAAATAGATGTGTATATATTTAATGGGTAGTTCTTATACTCCTCAGCAAAGACAATTCTCCTACATACCAGTTTAGGAGATAAAACCTGTCCAAACTTCTGTAAAGATCAGTGTAGTGCCTTATCTYAAGTTGGATTACCACCCTTGCAGACTGAGACCAGATAAACAAAGCTCTTGTATAACTTCAGGGCTGTTGTGATCAATTTGCCTGGTGCACGACTCTGGGGACCATGCTGTTTTACCATCTTGATTGCAATGATAAATCCATCATTATGTTCAGTGCGGTGGAAACAGCTCAGAGCCTTGCCATTTGTGGCAAATCTTTTCTATGGCAGGCTCGTAGTAAATCAGTCTAACCTGAGCTGACAATGATTGATTCTGAACAAAATGTCATGAACAATCAAATCCTCTGTTTTCTCCTTCTTTTAAAACTGAATAGGTTTAACCCCCTAAAYCTAACTAAATTCCAAATAAGAGAAAATGGAGAGGGATTGCTTGAGGGTGTTTTCTCTGATTGATAATTCTGGGGAAAAAAAGGGGGAGATTTAATTCACATTTTAGAAATCTAAAGTGTGTAGCAAACAATGCACCTGTTATTTACAACCATTGATCATGACTATCATTGAGAGTCAGATAAACACATATTTTAATCCGCATCAGAGGGCATGTCTGGGAAGGGGACAGGAAGATTTATCAGCTCTCTGAGGCAGGTATTGTTTCTTTCCTTCTGCTTGCTTAAATCCCTCCCATAATGGACCTGTGGTAATGATTGGAGTGCCTGAAACATTTTGTGACACAGGCAGCATCAATATTGTAACACGGCATTAGAGTCATCCAGTCRGCCTTCTGATTTATCTTGGCTTGTTTTTTATGGCCTCACAAAAGTTGTTGAAAAGGGCCCTGAACCATTAGGGGTGTTAGGGGGAGCCTAAAGCTCACTCAGCAATCTGTGTTGGTAAAAATCTAACATTTTGAACATGGTTGAATCAAATCCTGTATTTCATTGACAGAAAATGCACAGAAAAGAACAGAAAACTGTTCTGGCCCCAGAGCTAATTGTTCCAAAGCTGGGAATTAATGTTACCAGTTAATTTTTTTAAGCTATATTTAGAAAATAATATGGCATCATTATATCCAATAAAGCAGCCAGGTTTGTCTTGTAATAGACGCAGAGTGTAAAAAAGACATGAGCAGAACTCCTCGCTTTACAATTTGTGAAAAAAAAAAGAAAAAGAAAAAAGAAAAAATAAGTGGTGTTGAAATAAAATAGCTTTGGCTTTTGTGCATACTGAATAGAAAATGAAAATGATACAGTCACTGAAATGATTACCTCATTTATTTGTTTATCAAGAATATTGGATGAAAGAAAGTAAGGGAATTGAAATTAAATGAATTGTAAGCATCTTTCAAATCTATTCTTTTTTCTAATCTACAGAGATCAGACACTTTGGAGAGGCAATCAGCTTCGACGTGAGGTAGAGCAAACAGAAGCATCTTCCAGCTGAGACAAAAGGCTTTGCAGAGCTCGTGTTTGTGAGGAGATGTGAAAAGAATAGCTTAAATTGACTATCAGATATTTTTGTACTGTTTTGGAGGAGTGGGAATCTTTCAAATATAGTGTGTGAATATCATGCTTGTGAAACTGAAACACAAGCAAAATTTGCTGTAGATGGGGTATTATTCTTTGCACAGCCCTACTAATGCAACTGCCTCTGACCTGAATTAAAATCATTATTCCTATTCACACTTTTTTAATCAGAATTACTCAGGGAAAGGCAGTTCTGCTTCACAGAGGATTTAACTATRTCATCAGGTTTTGATATTCGAAACTTAGTTTAGTTTTGATTCAGAACAAATCCCAAAAATTCTCAGTGACAGGAATAGTCCAAAGGTTCTTAATACAAAGACAATCCACTCTGAGAGCCTGAACCTGGGCTGCAGTTTCTGAAAGCCCTGGGATTTCTGGATTAGAGGCAATCTCCCTGCTTGGCTGCCTCAGTGACATGAAGCTTCATAGTCTGGTGTCTTCAGTAAAACAAACCAAGAGCCACATATATGAGATTTCAAGAAAAGGGTGTTTGGAAGATGCCTGTCAGGCAAGTTCCTAGTATATGGTATCTAAAATAACTGCTATTAAATTTAACTCTCTGTGGGCTTTTTCATGGCATTCCCAAGTAAAACTCCTTTTTCCCCTCCCAGATATTTTTCAATCAGCATCAACCACTCATTATTGGCCATTGCCTTCAATGTCAATGCAGCACAAACAAGAATGGGTTTGTCCATTGAGGCAGCTGCTGCTGAGGACTTCTGTTCACACCACACAGGGTGGGATGTTCAGGGTGTTGATTTGGTCTCACTGTAGTTTGCTTATGGACAAGTATTCTCCTGTTTAATTTAACCCCAGGATAGCCCCATTTCTGATTTCCTTTGTGAGAACCAACACTCCCGATCCAAATTAAAATGTTAGGGTAAATATTCCATCTAGAAAAGGTCAGATCATGACTTGTGGCCTCMCTGTCTGGGGGAATCCTCCATCTCCTCCAGCTTGGCTGCTGTTCAATATTGTGCCAAGTTATAACTTCTAGAATGATGCCAGTACTTTGCCAGGTGTGAGTGAAGGTTTGACGTTCCTTGAGAAGTTACTGGGAAGCAAATTCAAGTCTAAGCCCCATGACAGCATTATTTCATCACAGATCCCCTTACAGAGTCAATCAGTAGACATTAACTAATCAAAGCTTTTCCAGCTTAAAATTCAGTGACAGTGAGAGAATCACAAGCACCAATCATGGGGAATTGAGTGGAAAGCTGCATGGAGAAACTTTAGAGCTGTTTTTACATGAGGGGCAGTCAGAAAAAGAATAAGTTAAGCAAAGTGGCTCAGAGCTGACTTTCAGTCATTCGTATAGGTTCTTAATATAATTTGAAACCAAATTTCTGGTTAGCTCAAATGAACTTTTCCACATGTTCCTGTATAAGCAGGATTTTTGCAGATCATTTGAGCAGATCACCATGCTTCACATTAAAAGAAAAAAAAATCACAAAGCAAACTAAACAGGTTTTGGTCTGGATTAAGCACAGGCTGTTGCCAGAGGAGGCTAAGAGGCTAGCAGAATTAAAACAGAAATTATAACTTTGTACAAATAATAGAAGTAGCAGTATAATAGCAAATATTGAATCAGTTGATGAGAATTGAAACAACAAAAACAGCATAACACATTTAGAACTGACTTAGTACAGGTAAGGCCAGGCTTCAGACACACTCACCCTATCCAAGATCTGGCAGCATTTTCTGGAAGGCTTTTCACTTTTTATTCTGAAATACCTGGTGCCAGTCTCTACTGATTATGCTACAGGAAAGTAGATGAGCAATAAATCCACACATTTTACCAGTGAAAAGTACACTGACATTCATGAAATCATTTTGTATTTGTCTTCAAATAAAATAAAAAAAGAACTTCGTCTTAACATTTCTGAAGAGTTTTGTTGTTTTTTTTTTGTTTTTTTTGTTTTTTTGTTTTTTTTTTTTTTTTTTTTTTTTTNTTTTTTTTAATATGACTAGTGCTGAGATCATTAAACTTGTAAAATTATACCTATATTAGCAAAATAGAGAGGGCCAGGGCTAAACCCCACAGCCCATACACAACAGCACCTGAGTGTTCACCCTGCTGAACTGTAAATCCCCCTGGCCCAACTTTGCACAGGATGAACGAACAGACTCCCATTCAACCTCGAGCCAAGATCCAAGTCTGGCACAGGTAGGACCATTCCAGAAGTGTTTGGGAGGATAAGGATATTTCATTGTGCAGTTCAATTTGGTCTGTGTCACCAAACTTCAGAGACAGAAAATATTGCCTTGAACGTTTTATTAATTAAAGATTGTAGGTATATGAATCACACAGAATCCTTTTCTTTTCCTTTAGCAAATCTCAGCCTTAATTTTCTCAAATATGTTACTCCCAGAATTGAAAAATCAATTGCTGACATAATTCTGTGTGTATGAACAGTCCCTTTCTTGACACACACTGGCTCCAGTTCTTACATCTGTACCATCAAATCATAAAAGTTTCCAGGCCCAGGATTACCCACAATTATCCATATGGCCACATGGTAAGTATTATTGTAAGGGGATTCTAACACAGCCTTGGCTTCCTAAAACTGTCAAACAATTTTTGGATGTGGATAAGTGAGTTTATTCTTATGGATGTGAGTTATGCTTTGCTGTTTCAGTCTGAAGAATCATTTTGTTTTGTTTGCTGTTACAGAAGAAGCTGATGGGAAGGTGTAGCTACCCTGTCACAGGACAGTGCTAAAGTGAYTCTGCCTTCCTGTGGAGCAGACTGGCAATGTCTAAACTGCACAGTCCTTGTCTCTGGGCCAGCTCTGGGCTCCAGTGGTGTCTGCAGAGCCTTAATACATAATTATGATTTTATGTGCTTTTCAGAACAGAATGTCAGCAATAACAGGAGGTCCRTTTCAGCCCAGCAGTATAATACTTTTATTGCACAGAAGTGAAGATAACCTCTAGGAAATTGCATGGCAGTGGCTATTTGAAGGTGCCAAGGCTGTGGTGACAGTATTGACGAAAGGTGTTGGGCTGAGAGCACCAAACTCGATGCAGTTTCATCCTCATTGTCTTGGAGAAGCAGTCTCTGGAGTCTGCAGTCAAAGACATCTTTGCTTCTTGGTGAGAGCTAGAACAAGTGATAAAAATCTCCAAGGGRAAAAGATTGTCTTTGCTCCCTTGTGGTCTTTTATTTAGCAGCATGGATTCACCCAGCACGGCTTCTACAGCTGAAATRCATATACGTGTTTTCAAGATTAGGAAAGCAGTGATTTATTATCTTTTCACATGCAATTGCCTGTAGGATGAACAAGAACAGCTGTTCAATAGTGTAGAGCAGCAATACACAGTAGTTTGCTGCAGGGTAGGAAAGGGAGGAATTCCATAATTTGATTTGGTAGGGGAGCTTCTATCCGCAGAAGTGGCCAAATGTAGGTTTATTCAGGAAATCTTTGTCTCACTGTGAAAAGTGCTATTGTCTCTTAATTACTACCACCGATAGCCAAATCCTTAATATTACATCTGTGCTGAAGGGCAGCATTCTCCAGRATCTCGCTGAGGCATTGTCTGCGTTCTGGCAGGGATGATGCAAGACCATCCCAGAATAACAGCACCCTCTTCTGATCAGTCCTGAGCTTCCTCTCTTTCCCACTATCCATCACTGTCAGCTCCCATTACTGCACTTTCTGAGATCCATCAGGCTCCCAGCGCAGTGTAGTGCACCACAGAATGCTCTGGGAAATGTAACTATTCCCATAAAAAAATGTACTTTCTCTCTTTTTTTACGGTGTAAAGTGTAAAACAAGACTCAAATCCACACGCAAGCAGGAATTATATTCACAGGAATGCAAAAGCTCAGAAGAGCTGACTCCTGAGTCATCGTGTGTATTCTTTTGAACATATAAATATTTTCCTCTGTTCCTTCCTGCCTCAAGGTTATTCAGCTTCATGTCAGCTAAACAAACCAGGTCTGATGGTTGGCTGTGCTGCTGTAAAATTATTGTCAGTTGACAACATATGCACACTTACCTTGCAGAGGACACCATTCAGGGATATATATGATATCCAAAATCAGTGGCAGGCATAAGCAAACTTATAATATATTTCATTTTAGGTTTGAGTTCCAATCAGTGCCACCACATTTTCAACATCAAGCATTCAACAGTCAGTACATGTGAAAATTAAAGCTGCATGCAGAAATCTGTCCTCCTTTAAGTGTTCTTCAGGTCTCTGAATTGCCTACAAGCAATTGCATGTGAAAAGATAATAAATCACTGCCTGTCTTTCATGCCTTAGGAAAAAAGGTCCTTTTTAATAAGATTATCAAACCTGAAGGTTTAAAATTTGCACTTGAGTGTCTCACCACATAGACAACACAGTAAAGGGCTCTAGAATTATGTTAAGATTTGGCGAATCCTTTTGACAGAACAGCATTGCTTCATCCTGTCTGCTCCACGTTAGAGATCACTTTCCAGATTGTGCAGCTTTTAGAAGAGGCATAATAAGAAGTGAGAGAGGCACAGAGTTAAGCAAAGCAACTTAATGAAAAAAAAGCAAAACTTGAACTTGTTCTCTTGTCATTATCAGCCCAATCTCCCTTCCGTGTGAACCCACAGTATTGTTCAAATGAGGAAAGAGCAGCTGGAAAGGAACCAGTTTTTCATGATCCCATCTGGAGCTTCRTCCTCGTGGCATACTTAAACAAGATGCTAGGTTGGTGCATGGGCAGGACTGATGGGATGTTGACGGATTTTAGCAGGCAGCCTCTAGCAAGCTCTAGTGAGGAAAGCACAGATGGGGAATAGCGATTTTTGGCAGTGAACAATTGAGCCAAACCTGAATGGATMGGAGATATGAAGTCAGTAAAAAGCATCTTCCTGACCCCAAGACTGTACTCTTGCCAAAATTCCACTTCATTTTACAAAACACAGAATCATTCAATTTTCTGTAAACACCAAATACAAATAATGGTGTTGCTTTTAAAAGYTGGAAAACACGATCCAGATTTTTATGCATTCTAAAGTCAGAGATAGATATCACTTTCCAAAGAAAAAGTATGTGAAACCTTACTTTTCCTGTCAAGTACCACATATTTCCATAAGCAGCTCAATGGTATTTCGAGAACTTGATGCCTTCCCAGAAATAACAAACAATTCAAAAGCTAGACCTCATATGGAGGAACCAATCTATGCTCACAATAGCTTGCAATGAGTCTTCATAAATCTCCTTTTGCAGTGCAAGGGCAGTGATTGCCAGTGAAAGAGCTCATGTAAAAATGCAAAACTGGTCAGGGAGAGYRAGTATAGCTGCATATGCTGCTGAAATGAGTGTGCAGCGATCTTTAGGACAGCCTCCTATGTGAATACCAATTAAGCAAGTGAAAAGATCCTCCAGACAGGCATATTTTTCCTTATTAATATTTTTTTAGAACCATATGAGAAACTAGAGGTCATAAATGAAACTGACCTTACCCTAAAAAGATTAATACCCAAATAGACAGGAGGATAAAAGGAAGTATTATTAACTCTGTACTACAGAAGTGAAAAATGTCTGATTCTAAGAGATCCTGACAGCTACAGCTCTGGTTTAAATAGACATAACTTTTTAGATATTCAGCACTTCCAGACCAGTTCTTAAGTGATTTTTTTTTTCTCTAATATCTAAAGTCAAATACTTGAAACTAGTTTCCCGAATCCCTTATAAATACTTTAATCATTACACCATCCATTTACTCTTTAAYGTTTTGCTTTTGGGCTTCTTGAGATAACAGAAATCACTTTTACTTTAAAAACAAAATGCAGAAAGCAAAATCCATTTGTATAATTRCAACTCTGATCTCCCCTCCTTCTCCCAGACATAATCCCCCCTAGAAAACTCTCAYTTAATGGGCCATTCCAGTAAGCCCTTATAGCTCAAAGATTGCTATGTTTAATAGAAGYCTGTAAGTGTTGAAATAGCAAAACTTGCAGCAAGATTCCCTGAAAGCTCTGCAAACTAACAAGCTTAATGGATTTTTAATGGTCCCTTCACAGACTTATGTGAGGGCAATGGAGGCAKTGGTGGTGGGAGGTTATGCTTGTGCATAATATTAAAAATATTTTGAATGTTCCACAACAGCATCAATACCCACTAGGACTATATTCTCATGCAAAGTTACATTAAGGAGTTTTTAACTGAATAGAGCAGGTATTAAACACCTTTACTCTGAGTGCAACCAATGAAATTTTCCTGGTGACAACACGGCGCTCCTGGGGCATTGAGCATCCCCACATGATTATTAAATTAAAGCATAAAACAGCTGGGGGCATGACAACCACATCCAACATGATAAGAACTCCAAACCCAGATTTGTGTGCAAATAGGGTGTTGAAAGCTGTTGTAAGGTTAAAAAGGAACCCTAAAAAGAAATGGGTTCAGAAAACCAGAAGTGCCTCTAAAGGACAAGAAACTAAAATGTAGAACTGAGCTGGAATTTGGAATGCTATCTTTAAGAKAAAAAGACTGGAAGAAAATTATGGGGGATCAATAGCAGTTTAAAAGACCTTTATTATRGAGAAGACAGAAAATTTAATGCATGTATTGCTTTGATATATTCTTATCTTGTTTTCAACCTTCACTTCATTGYTATTGCTATTTTATTGCTAAAACAATAGGCTGAATTTTATTCTTGTGGAAATTATGTTAATTAGTGTGTAATTATTTACTTGATTCAGTACACAGAGGTACCTGGTGGCCAAGTATGGTCCCTTATGATGAGAAGGCCATCTAGACTTATGCACATTATCACATTGGCAGGCAAATAGAACAGATCTTTCCTTGGTTTGCAGCTTTAATTTGGTGATTGTTCTAAGAAAATGTTTTTAATCTGAACATCCACAGAATACCTGGAAAGAGATGATATTGTCATCACTGTTGCAGTGTATTTTTAAAGACCAGAACTGTTGAATAATATTACCTTTTATATTTAAAAAAAATATATCATTTGCAACACAGTTGTAATTTTCCTTTGCAAATGAACCACCACAAATGTAACATTCCTCATGTTATACAGTGTTCAGATCCGTTTGACTCATCAAGTTTAAATCAAGTTTTTAGAAAATGTGTTGTTTGGTGTTTGGACACTCCTTTTTCTCCACTAGTTTCCCCATAATCAAAGTTATCATCAATCCACTTTTATTTTCCCAAAAGATGCCTGCTATTGCCTGAAAAAAATTTCTACTTTGATTTGAACTATCATTTGCATAAAATAGGTAATATTGACTGTGTCTACCTCCCCAGCTGTAGGTGAAATTTGCATTCAGGATATGTTTCCTAAGGAAAGGGGTCTTGCAGAGTGCTGCTCTCTGTTATTGCAGAGGAAGAAAAGCAAGTGCTGCATTCAGTGTCTCCTTTCAGTCTGATCGACCATATATAAAGCAAGGCTCTGCCAAACAGYGTAGTCAAATCCATCTGTCTTCTGGGAGAAAAATCCTTAACAGTGGAATTTCACACATTTTTCAGACAGCTGCCACTTAGTCTTTGTATCCCTGAAAATCAGGAAGGGAAACAATCACCAGGCCTCTGTTTCCAACACAGTAAGTGCTTTTCATCAACACTAACATTATCCTAGTAAATTTACAGAYATAACAAAGCCAAAGTTCCCTTCTTTGTTCAAGTAGTCGTGATTTCTTTTATTATTCCCCCTTCTTCTTTCCACTCCAAGTGTTCTAACTATTGAAACTCAAGTTACCTCATGTGATAGTACCAAGGATGAGCTAAAATTCTCTTCTTTCAGAGTGTTAAGAAAACTATATTTTATTCTTACTGTCAGAGCTCTGGGYGTCTGGGAGAGAAGACAGACATCTGTGCAATTATACTTTTTGTTCTCTTGAGCAAAATTGCATTCTCTATTTTTTGAACATCTTTACATAGTCATGCTACCAAGTTATCTCAGTTATGTTAGGCACGCAGTTCTTTTCAGTTTGCCAGTCTAGGAGGTCTCAAAGTTCAATTGACTGACTGAGTCATCTGCAATAYAAGTTCCTCTGTCTGAACATATCACTCTCATCTTACATCAGCTCAGAGCCAGTCAATCCATCGAACTTGGAACACATTTTCTCTAAAAACAGCCAATGATTTTTGACGAGATTAAAAAAAAAAAACCCACAGCTTAAACTCCATAGACTCTGTCGACTAGATCTTCACTGGCTATGGGAAGAAAAAAATGCAGTGGGTGTTTGCCACTGCACTTTCTCCCCCAGTCCCATGTTCTTCCATTGCATGGTAATGAAATCGAGTTRTTAATGACCTCAGTCTTACTTGCATCCATCTGCAGATATTTAAAAACACAGAACATCCATTTTGGATTAGACAAAATGTCCACCCAAGCCCAGAACTTTGTCTTTAATATGATCAAAACTGGATGTCTAAGAAAAAATATAATGTAAAAGAGAAAGTATATGTGATAAACCCTCAAAGCATTCTCCTAAATTTCAGAAATTTTCAATCAAAGGCCTTTTAAGCCATGGGTGATTTCTTTGAATTTAAGTATCCTGAGGAACTCCTCTGCTATGATTTTTTCCAACTGTACCTCAAATGTGCATAAACTTCCAGCATTCTGTTATAAAAATTTCCACTAGATCTCTTCCTTCACTTGAAGACCACCTTGACTCTGCCACTGATGTCCAACTCTCCCCAGCTTTGTGCTGGATCAGATAGTGACTGACTGATTTACTMTGTGCTCTTTGGCAACCTAAATCCCAGATCTCTCTCCATCCCCTCAATTGCCTCTTTTTCTGGGCTGAAGACCAAAGTTAATTATCTTCCAGCTTCCTTAGTCAGCTGTTCAATGATTTTTAACAACTGTGTTACAATTCTATGCATCCCCTGCTGTATGATTCTACACTGGATTGGACCAYGAGCCAGACTGATATAGGGACATGGCATTATTTAGAGTCAGTATATGTTAGCATCATTCATTCTCCATTTGGTTCTCTATTCTATTCTGAATAATTCCTAGTACTAACTGAGTTTTGATCATTAACAGGAGTAAAGACAATCTTTCCAAAAGAAAGCCTCATATAAATACCAAGATTTCATTCCTGAGTGGTGATGATGAGCTCAGAGTCTCTCATTCCACATGTACAGATTAAATTACTTTTCTCATGTGCATGACTTTTAAGATTTATATTTATTGGATTGTGTCTGCTGTGTTAATGTCTAGATACTAAGTCTTGTTACATCTCTTTGCCATTTTTTTCATTTTGCTCTCAGGCACATTATTTCTGTCCCTCAAGGATTTGCAATCTCGGTTGCTTTGCACCAGAACAGCACCTCAGTCATTGCAGAGCCCTCGGAGCCATTCGTCATTTTTCCTTCAAAACATCATCCATACATCCACATCATCCCATCAAAAACTCATTTCCTCTTCCTGTGAAACACTGCAGGTTCTTAATACAACTCAGACTGCTGAGTGAAGAAGCTGTGAACAAGCCTGTGCCTTCCCACACATCTGATGGAGGACAAYCTGCCCTTGTGCCAGTGAAGGAGAACACTCAGGAGCTCTGTAAGAGCTTAATCCACCCTGATGGCAAATTTACTTTTGAGCTGCTCTCGTAGTTCGTGAATTCAGGTTGGAGGAGGAGCTACAACTCRTGTAATAGAGCACCAGGCAGAGGCAGTGTCTCCCAAAGGGAAGGTTAACTGTGAACTGTGCAAATTCATGTTGTTATACAGAATGTACACACAGAACATGAAAGGTGGAATTGCTTTTTTTCCCCTACTATTAAATACACTCATGTTGTCAGTTCTTAAACTCATTAACTCCAGGACATTTAAGTTCTGCCAGTTTTCTTCCTGTTCCTACTGAGAATTTTTTTTTTTAATACTTTTATAAATTAACTCATCCTCAATTGCTTTGATCCCCTGAATTCCCAGTCAGTTTATTCCCTGATGAGACCAGAGGCTTAACTTGTTTCCACTTGAAAATGAGCATATACACACAGATACACACACACAGTCGAAGTGTAACTTGTAACTTTTCCAGTTCATTATTTACTCATATATTTAGTTTTCATCTTCCCTTTGGGGAGCAAGTTCCCTAAAGTGTAAGGTTTTAATCATAAAGCTTGTGGCTTTTTGCTCAGTGCCAAAAGCACTGTTTCTAATAACATTTTGGCTCTGCTTGTGTATCCAGAGGTCTACTGCTGTGGGGGAAGGAAAAATGATTGCCTTCCAATATCACTGCCCAGTGTAACACATATCTCTGTAAACACAGAGTGGGAGAAAGGCTGCCCAGAACACAGCTCTGCKCAGCTTCACTATGCACAGGGTGAAAATCTGTGCCCCGTGTTCAGATTAGAATTGATAAATAATATATTTACTCTTTTTGTTGATTGCTTAGATATTTTTTGCTGCAGTTTTGTCTGTTCTTACTTTGAAAAAAACATCCAAACTAAAGATGCTGCTGGCATCCTCTTTGTCCATGCTGTGCAAACTCTGCTTTCCACTTGAAAACTTTCCCAAATCAGCATAATCTTTTGCAGTTCTTGCATCTTTTTCAAAATCTTAGATGTTTTGCATCTCTGTATGACATTTAGTGAGGATTCTGACTTAGAACTCTGCACAGTTTTTCACTATTTTTTGTCTTTGATTTAACTTTTTTTCTTTTTTCTGCCGTATTTTGAAGAACATCACCTCTGCTAGAGCATTGTCTGTCTGACACAGAGTTATGGTAGTGTACTTTTCTGGACAAATATTCATTGCTTTGTCAAAAGTTTGCTCTAGAACTTCCCTGGTTTCTCTCTGTGCTTGATTTGCTCACAATATCTTGTCTCTGGTCTCTTTTTAAGCCTATTAAATCTATCCTTGACAAAATGAYGAGCCTAGTTCATCAACTCAGAAAAGTCAGAAGACCACCTCAGCTTTTTTGTCCACTCTGACATCATTACTCATGTTTTGTTTTCACACAAGTGTCAGTGCTTTTCAAATTTCTATAATTATTCCACAGCTGGTCACCTATGCATGACTAAACTGAAAATTATTCAAAAATCAGACTGCTCCAGACTAGGCTATTTTCAGAAATAAAGTCACCATATGGTTGTCTTTGTGTGTGTGTGTGCRTGGTGCATATTTGTTGTAAAATTTGTTGTACATTCACTTCAGTTTTTAATCACAGAATCATAGAATGGCCTGGGTTGGAAGGGACCTTAAAGACCACCTAATTCCAAACCCCTGCTATGRTCAGGGACACCTCTCTCCAGACCAGGTTTCTCAGAGCTCCACCAGACCTGACATTAAACACTTTCAGGGGTGGAGTATCCACAACTCCTCTGATTTGAAAATTTGAGTTCTTCTGTAGTAAAAACTATTTTTGCTGTCATTTCTATTTTGCTTTCCCTGTTTTTACTGTTTCAGGTGTGAGTGGTTCAGTTACATAATGCCTTAATTTTCTCGTCTATTTTCTCTTCGGGTGATGCTGAATAGAGGAAGGTAAAGGAAATTTTGTGCAGCAGAAACACTCACCCTCTGCATTTCTCTGGGATAAGGCAGCCTGGCAAAAGCAAAAATATTATTCATTATCCTGCTTTCTAGTTCCAACAGCTTCTAGAGCTGACAGAAAGGCTGAGCAGGCTGCAGTGATGCATCCACTAGAACAGCCTCAAAAGGCTCCTGTTGCTGAGACTTTCTCTTGTGGTTGTCCTGTTTTGCTTGCTCTGGTTGATATGTAAAGCTGTTGGAATGTCTTTGTGTGACCATTCCAGCCACATTTCACTCTTCCATCTTCACCTCTGTCCTCTGGGGGCTTGCGGGGGAATGGGTGAAGTGAGGCTGGGGAGGGAAACCAGGCCAAGAGCAGTAGGATCAACCCAGGCCAGAGGAGTTCCCAACTCTGTTGGTGCAGCAGTTTTGGTGCAGCATCACTTGGAGCTAACAAAGAGCTTTTCCACCTTGGCTTGCTCCYGCTTTCACTTCAAAGATCTGTTTCCTCAAATTCCCTGTTTGTGTGCTTGCTAGTTCAGACTTTAGTTTYCCTTCTCGAGGCAGACAGTTCCAAGAGGAAACCATGACACACTGACAAGATCATCATGATACTCACTCCAAATCAGCAGCATGGGAGTGTATCACATCGCTGCCGGGTTTTTTTCTGACAGTGGTGTTGTTCTAACAGCCTCTGAGCCAGCCTTGTTCTCAGTTTCTTCTCTGCACCCTCGTAAGGGCACAAGGCTCAAAATACAGTGCTGCAAAAGCACGGCTCTAAAGAGCTCTGTCATAACCTTTTCATTCTTTTTGTCCCTTTGAACTGAAACAGAGAGWTAAGCAGACCCCAGAAAATAATGAGTATGTGTCAGAGACACAAGAAAACCCAAATGCTCTGAAGGGCACCAATACTGATGGTTGTGTGACACACAGATGGGACTGGAGGGGGCTGGGACTGCTCAGGGAGGACAGGGGCGAGCCCACATCAGCTGTAGTGTTCTCCACAGTGGTGTCATTTCCAATTTCTCAGGTACCTTTGAGAAGCAAAGCTCCAGGTTTTCTGCTCGGTGACTGAAGGGAAGACAAAGTTATGCTTCATCACTGCCTGAATTTCAGGTGGCATAGTGTGGTAATAGCTTATCTGTAAAGATTATGCAGCTRTAACTCTGCATATTGTTTCTGGGTGTTTGAATTTTCATTTGTGAAGTCGGTARTGCTGTGGTTTCAATGTGCAAAGCTGACTGGAAATTTTGTTATTACAGAAAATAGTTATTCAGTTTTCACGCCAATCTACTTCCCAGAGTAATTCTGGCACAATCCTTTTGAATAAGCAGAGCTTATTCAGATTGAAACTGAGTTTAATATTAGCCTCAACTCTAGAACCACAACCTATGAAGCTGCCAGCAAAAGAAAAATTACTTTAATATTAGAAATTACTAATAACCAGAATCTTTARCTTCTCATGTTTTCYAGTGTTATACTCTTTTTGCATATAGACCACGATCAAATTGTCTTTAATATAAAATCCATATTACTGTGTAGTGTTAAAAAGCGGGGGGGAACTAGATGGGGAATACCCAAATCATTAACATGATCATTGTTTTTTTGGGGTTTTTTTTTCCCTGAATTACGCACATTTTCTGAATCCCTGAAAAAAAATTTTAACCCATTCAGCAAAGAGAAAAGTATTGAAATCTCAAAGTTCTTCTATGACTGTATAAAGTTTTTCTTTCCCTCTCTAAAGTTAAGTGGGACTTTCCTGACCAAATTTAGATAGACTTTAGATAACTCTATCTAAATTAGTCAAACCAGCTTCTTCTAATAATCAATAAAGACAATGAACTATTACCAAGGTAAAATTMATTTTATCCTAAAGGAGATGTTTACATTTGGTCAAATGAATTGTGCTTTTATGTCTCTCCACTGATCACAGGAGATACAGACAAACTTGCACAGACACAGCCATTTATATTATATCTTAGCCATATAAATGCAGTTGCAACAAATTGAAATTCAGAACCCAATTTTTCAGATTGGGTTTCACACACAGCATAAGTCACTAGGTTGGGTAAAATGGAYTGAATGACTTTCTTTCAAGCCGAGTATAGGAATTGAAGTGGGTTGCTAAATAGCTCTGACTCATTATTACAGCTTCTTATTTCTCAGAGTGTTGAAAATTACTAATCAATTAAAATTTCTATTTTTTTTTTCTTTTTGTTTTCAGACCAAATTCTAAACTTCTTCTGCCCTGTATCAGTAAGATACAGATACTACACTTTAGAAAATAATTCAAAAATTGAGCTCATTATGAAGCAAGAGCCTCTTCACCTGAGGCACCAAAAGAGTATTTTCAGTGAGAACCTGTGGATCAGGATTGTATGATGCAAGACATACATGATAATAGCAGCTTGAAYGATTTAAGTAACACAATTTGTTTCTTATCTGAACCATACAGCACACAGTCAGCAAAAATGTCTATGGGGTTTTTCTGCTTTTTTATCATGAATATACTATTAATGTTTCAAAGCTAGTCACAAAGGAATAAAAAGGCACCTTATAGCCTTGTTCCACAGCCATTCTCTTCAGGCCATTGCAATAGAATTTATTTGCCATCCTGAATAAATCATTGTGTTTCGGGGGCTGTATGGAAGAGAGTTTAAAGACATAACTGTTGTAAAAGGCCTTCTCCAGCATCCTTAACTCCCCAATTAATGCCTTTCCTGCAAATCATTGACTTGCAGAAACACCAAGCAAGGATGTTCCTTGGTGTGTAATGGGATTTATGATCCCAGTTCCAGAGGTTCCCAATTGATTCTGCCAATTATTATTATTTCAGTTGAGCAGTGAGAGTGACTTCTGRCAAGGCTGATGGTGAAACTGGTGTTTTGCAGTTGAATATTGGTAGCTGCCCAAGTGATTTGCAATTATTATGAAGAAATGAAGGGTATTTGKGTATGTCTGGAAGACTTCTTGAGCAAGCTGCACATCTCATTGCGCATGAAAAAAATTGCTTCCTAAGAGAGCTGTTGCTCTGTGAGGCTCACTAGAAAAATTCAGYTCACAACCCAAGCTAGCCTGGCTAAAGACCAGGGAAAAGAGAGTTAGCAGGATCCTGGGAGGAGACCCAATACTACTCTGTTAATTTCCTACATAGAAAAGTCACTAATAACCACTCAGAGAAACTATGTATTTTTTCCTCTTTTTCTATTTCTTATTCCTTCTTTTTCAGTATCTTCTTAAGGAAAAATTTCTGGCATAGAAGACATGAAGTAAAAAGCTAAAATTTAATGCTTCCGGCCTACATCTTATGCCAGCATCTATCACAAGAAAAATGCAAATGTAGTAAAACTTTGGCAAGATATCATAAGTGGGATATCCATCCCAGTGAATCCATCCAGGACACCCAGGCAGGGGCCAAAGGAGACCAGGGCTAAGCTGAAATTAAGCCTTAATACCATCAGCAGGGACTGGGGACACCCCAGGTGAGGCTGACTGGGGAGCAGCACAGTCCACTTACACATCTGTTCAACAATAAAATATATATTTTTCATGAAAAAAAGTGATAAGAGCAGATAAAGGACAGATCATGTAGTTTGGTATTGATGTAAACATTTTTCTAAATTTAGTTTCTCTGTATTTTGGAAATATCTACCCCTCACAACATTTGTTTTCTCGCACAGGGTGCTCTTGATCTTTCTGGTAGCAGCATTAGTCAGAGTTAAAATGAGAGATGTCTCTTTGTGTTGAGAGAACAAGTGAAAAAAAAGCAAAGTAGGAATGTCTGAGTGCTTACAGCCAGAGGAAGTATTGACTTTGACCTCTCTGAGAGCTGTGGTGGACATTTGAGTGCACAGGCAAGATTTCAGCATGCTCCATGAGCCAAARAGGAATACCTGCTAATGAGCAGCCCATTTTCTGAGCAAGTGCTGAATGGATGGAATTAAATATGCACATTAATGCTTTCTAAAACCAGAAGAATTTAACAGAGCCAGTGATGCAGAAGAATGCTCTACCCCTAGWAGTCAGAACATTTCTGTATAGACTAATCTTTGAGCATAAAAGTAATAATATTTGATGTACCCAGGCTATTCATGTGCTCATTTTGCCTCCCCCTTTCACTACCCATTCTCTTTATAGAGAAACTATGCAAATATTTCTAAATGTTTCAAATATATTATTTAAACTAACTAAAAATGAATTGTATCTAAGAGCCCAAATTATTAAGCTCTCATTTCAGATATAGCTCTCTTTTTCTTTCAGTCTTGGCAGATAATAAAAAATCTGAAAGCCCTTGGATTCACAAATGACCTGATTTTGACCTTAGAGCCTGCAACTCCCCCCCCCTCTCACCTTTGCTGCTGGATTGTTTGGAAGGTGATCCCAATTCCATGGAAAGAAAAGACACGTTTCCATTCAAAGCAGATGAGGAAGGTCACAGCTTTTACCAGATTAATAACCAAGCTGAGTCATAGACAGACATATTTCTATCAGGAATTTCAATTGGAAGTTCTGATGCATTTACTCAAATCACTTCCAAATAGGAAAATTGCTAACTTTAACAACTTTATATATTTATTTATGYATATATAATATATATACCCTGTTCTTTCTAACGTATTTTCTATTTCATGTGGTTTGAAATYTGGCATAATGGCTGGAAACTAAACTGTCTCCTCTAGGAGGAAAGATTAAGAGAGCTGGAACTGTTGAAACTAGGAAAAAAGAAGGTTCAGGAGGATCTTATCCAAGTAYGTAAATCCTGAAAGGAAGGAGCTAAGAGGCTGAGCCAGCCTCTTTTCAGTGGTGCCCATTGACAGGAGGGGAATGAGCAAAAATTTAAGCACGTTCCCTCTGGACATCAGGAAACACTTTTATCTTGTAAGGGTGACTAAGAAGTAGCAAAGGATGCCCAGAGAGTTTGTGGAGTTTGTGGTCCTTGGAGGTATCCAAAACCCTCCAGTATGGATGTGGTCCTGTGTTGCTGTCTCTGGGTGGCCCTTCTCAASCAGGAAGGTTGGAGCACATGATGTCCAGATGTCCCTTCCAACCTCACACCTTTTGTGGTTCTGTGTTTTAGCATTGCCATCAACACCTCCTGCAGGTCACCTCCACGCTTTTCAAGTTTTTGAAACTTTCAAAACACTTTCAGAGTGGGAAAGAGCAAACAGAACTTCACCAGAAAAAAAAAAAAAAAATTCTTCCCATTTTACTGAAGGAAAAATTATTTGCTGTTCTCCAAAGACGGGGCAGAAGAAAACAAAACACAACAAAATCAGATTATCAAAAATTATTAAATATTAAAATCAGGAATTTTAAAAGTTAAAAATGTTAAACTTAATAAAAATAATTTCTTAGTATCTGACAAAATACTTTTTTGGCCTCRCTCCCTCAAGAATTGATGAAATTAGTTTTTGCTTTACAAACCCAGTGGACTTGGAGAACAACAGATCATTGCAACATTTTGCATATTTTACCACAGCTCCCACATGCCTCTCTTCAAGTCTTCCTCCCTTTCTCTTAACCCCATTCTCTCTCTTCTAGAATAAGCAAATCTAATTATTTAGAACATTTCCTCAGAGGTAATGTTTTCCAGCCTCTAATCATCCATGTATGCYTCCTTTGGATTTTCTCCAATTTATCTTCATCTTCTTGAAATGGGCAKAGTACCCAAGATGCTTCCTCCCCTAGCACCAGACAGTGAGCAATAATTACATGGTTGTCTTTCTTCTGCTTACTTTCCTATATTGCTGAAGGTGATTTGCCCTTTTGTTAAGACCTTGYTGATGTTGTGTTCAGTTTTCAGTCCATTTTAGCTCCACTGCTTTTTGCAGYGGTATTGCCTCGTTGGCTACTCTTTATTTTCTATGTGTGTAATTGATTTCACATGATATTGCACATTAGATTCTTGTTGAATCTCGTTTTGTCGATTTTGAACCAATTATCCAGTAGATTGAGGTCATTTTAAATGTTAATCCTTTGCTCCACCTGGCTTAAACTGTTCTTACTTTAAATAAAAAATGTCATAAATGTAATGATTTTCATTACATAATTAGTTGATATTTACCAAAAACATGTAGCGTATTTCTTCAAGCAGTGATTAAATATAGAAATATTTCAGCTAGACTTTGATTTTTTATGTTGATATCTTATACCACAATATTGAAATTACTACTGCTGCCAAATGGTCCCCTGGATTGGGGGCACCAATTGGAASTCAATGAATTTCAAGAACATTAAAACATATTTTATTGATTTAACCTGGAAGCACAAGTAATCATCCAAAAATCTGAAGATGTAGTATATACTAAGAGGAAATATGGACATCATCTTTATCATATGGTCAAAAAAATCAGTGGCTCAAGATTTTGTACTTAAGTAGAAAAATTCAATGGTTTGTGGGTTGTATTGTGTATGGCTAACAGGAGAATAATAGACCTTTCATTACTAAAGCAAATGCTGTGGCTTCCAATATAGTAAATGGGTATGGTAAGTGTCTCTGAAGCCCTCTAAAAGGAAATCCAGTCTATCTAGGCTAGCTACCTATGTTAGGCGTTTGGATCTTCTCTTTATATGATTTKCAAAGAAGAAAACTAATTTCATATCTCTTCCTTTAGAAAATCATGTCTCCAGTCACACTTGTGTTTGKAGACAATTGAAGGAATAGATCAAATCACACAGTAGGTGTAGTTGGTAAGAAATTTATACAATTAAAAAAAAATGTTCACAAGTAATCTTTTTAAACAGTGTATGTTGTGGAGAATAGTTTTAAGACCTGGGGAGACCTCATATCACATCAGCATTGCAAGTGGAGCCTGCCCTACAGCAGAGAGCCCAGAACAGAATACAAAAACACAAACACGGCTTCACATAAGCATCACACATCTAATGGTCTTCATTCCCAAACCAACAAATTCCCTCTCTTTTATGCAGATTTACCAACTTGGGTTCCACCTACCTTAGTCATCTTTACACCATGCTCAAATCACACTGTACATGTGTTCTAAAAGTGTAGTAGTGGAAGGACGCATTAATAAATAACATTTCCTTAACCATGACTTGTATAATTTGGGAGTCAAGATCAAGATATCTGAGGATAAAATTCACTTGAGGTGTGTGAGAAATTCCTGTTATATTGAAAAATGGAACAAGAAAGTCACGTCTTTTGCTTCTTTGTATGCTAGAATGGCCGGAAGGGAAAGGACAGGTTAAGATACCATCTGATATTACTTGGTTTGAGTTTTTTATTGCTGTAGTGGTTCTAGAAAACTCTTTGCAGCCCTTCAATATTTAATGAGTCTATAAGAAAGATGGGGACAAGCTTTTTAGTAGAGCCTGATGCAACACAAGGAATAATGTTCCTAAACTGAAAGGGGATAGATTTCAAGTAGATATAAAATTAGATATAAGGAAGACTTTTTTTGTTATTATAATGTRACAGATTGCTCAGAGATGTGGTGGATGTCCCATACTTGAAAACATTCAAGATCAGGTTGGATGAGGTYCTGAGYAACCTGATCKGATTAAAGATTTTCCTRCTCAYTGYAAGGGGTTTGAACTAGATGACYTTTAAAGATCCTTTCCAKCTCAAAYCATTTTAYGATTCCTTTCCATACAGGCACATTTTTARCACAGMATGTTTTGAGCAAAAATGGAAAACCCATCTTTTATACATTCTTCATRTGTGACTATTGTCTTGTAAAGTAGAGAAAAGAATGGGTCAGGAGCAGAAAACTGAGCACCATTTAAACCCTCAGTTACAGGCTGAGTCAGATCCATGTCCTGAAAACATTGCTTTCCTGATCATAGTCTGAAAGGTGCTGTATAATGGAACATAACTGAGGTCATTGCTATCCACTTTCAGAGCAGTGTGATTGACACTGGCATTGTAAGCTTGCTTTAATTACAAGATTGCAGTCTCAGAGAACAAGCCCTTACCCTCAGCAAAAGAGAAATATGATTAGTTAATTCCACAGGAGAAACCAGGCTAGAATGCAAGAGAGCATGAAGAAAGGCTGCAGAAAGGCTACACAGGGAAAATAAGACATACTGAGGATGAATAAAGTGTCAGATACATGAGAGGGAAGAAAAGGACAGAGGTGGGGTTGAAACTTCAGACATGACTATGTTAAGCTTATTTCATCCCTAAATTCTGGAAACTTAAGGATCAAATTTGCTGTCAATGTAAGTCAGGGCTGCCCAGCGACACCCTGAGGAAGCACCCAGCACATTCTTCTCAAACTTGATTTTTTCCTTTTCCRTTCCTTGATCGATATTTTCACCTCCCACATGTCAGCTTTTCTCCACTTGTGACACTCCCAAATAATTTTTCTTCYGTAAAACAAGATGAAGTCAGAAACACAGTCATCTGTCTGCAGCCTGAACWTTATTTTTCTGTACCATGCTACCATTGAGATGAACACAAAAAACATTAAAAAAAAACTTTTGAAAACAGTGTTACTATCTCAAATACAGCAGAACACGTGTGTTCACCTACTGTGGTTCTGCACCCTGTTAAAAACTCCTTGACATGAATGTCTTCATGGCACAGGGCAGCAGCCTACAAAGCTGCCCTTTTGGGTCCTGAAAGCCTCAGTACAATTTTATGTCTGTGCTAATTAGTTCTGCTTCACAGAGACCACATAGTTCTCAGCCCCCCCCACTTAAATCATTTGTCTCTGGGACCATACACTGCATGCATGGAAAAATGTGTTTCTATATAAAAAGGATGAAGATGTTGTCATGAAGGGCAAATCAGAATTAAACCAGATATCTCCTTAAAAATCTTAGAACAAATGCATCCAGGTTGTCATCAGCTTTATGGGGTRAAGACAGAAAAGGGRAKGAAAAARGAGRAAAACTRCCATTTAATTTAGCATAAATCCCRAATCAAAATMKTKTTWWAAAATTTTAACAGATATACAWWTGTGAATACAAAATCTGCTAAARCCCTTTGATAACATGATTAGTCATAACAACWTTAGTCCTTCTCATGTTTAAGATTAAACATATTTAAATGGACATACATTATTTTGTGTCAAAGTGAGGACGGTCTGTTTCTTAGATGAAGCTAAATAATTGTATGGATTCAAATGTGGAATCACAAGTCAAGTGACGAATTTTCTTTCTGTTCCATAGGTCCGGTCATGTCAGTGGTATTACTGCTAGAGTTAGATCTTCTTTGCATGAGTAAAAGTGGCAAACTGAACCCTAATTTGATTTGAAGGAGATRGGAAAATTGGCAAATGGTTTAAATTTTTTTTGTTGTTGACAAGTAAAAAAACCCCAAACCCAAACCGTAAGTATAGCTGAAAGTGATTTATTATCAAGTAAGCTGTCTCTACAAGATCATTAGTTCCAGATGGCATGATACAGATTAACTGCATGTAAATGTGTGTGTAGGAAATATTCCATTAGTCACAACGAACCAATCAGAAGGTGTTCAAAAGTAAGTAAATAAATAAAAGTCCACAAGAATGTTACTCTTAATAAGTCCCAGAAATAAATAGTCTGAAAAGAATAAAGAGAGACAGACAGAGCTGCCTTTTTCAGTGAGGTTYTTGAAAATTAAAATGCATATGCTTAGAATTTATATTGTTGGAAATAATACYAGAAGTTTGAATAGTCACTTTTGATCTGAAATTCTATATCTGTGACAAACATTTAAAAGTACATAATTTGTCAAGTTTATTGGGACTATCAGTCTCCCAGATGACTAAGGGAAGAGAAAATAACTGATCATYGACCCCAGAAAAAAAATATTTTAGTCATCAGGTTTGCACATGTAAAACTACTCTGGTCCTAATTGGGAAGGTCTGATTCATGGTTTCTAATCAATACTCACAAATGAGAAGAGGTTTGAGAACAAAGGCAAGGCCATAAATACCTTGCACAAGCCCACATATTCTTATAAAATAAAGAAATTAGCAGTTTGGGAAAGCACAAGCAGAGRAGACTGAAGAAATTAGACAAGTGTTTTTTTGTAGCTGACGGGATAAAATTCATCTGGAAACTCAGTTACCACCACTGATATCTGCAAAGACCTTGGTTTATATGTTTTTTCAATCCTAATTTTTGCACCATTTACTAAGTAGGACTGCTGAGTTGCACAAAGTTAACGTGAAAAATGAGTGCACTTTTGTATTTGATGGGTATGAATGAAACATCCCAAACTGCCAAAAATAATCCATTCCTATTCTATATGGAAAAACTGTTCAAAACCAGCCCAACCCACAGCTTTTTTAATTTTGCAGGGTTTAGGGGAGGGAGAATTACAGCATCTGGCTCAAGAGTTCGTCTACCACCTTTGCTCAGCCCAAAGCGCACTAAAACAGCTGAGTTATAAACCCACAGATGGAAAAGGGGGTTGCAGCAATGATGTTCTTTTAAATGCAGCCAAGTTGCTTGGGTACTCCATAGAACATAAATTGCTGAAGCCCTCAAGTACTTAACGAGTTACAGAATGTGAAATTGGGTTTAATTTGACAATGCTGTAGCTCAGYATTGTTTGCCTTCCAATGGTATACATTGATTAGACTTTGAACACAGTGAGCTCTTGCCTGAAGGGGGTCTGACAACAAAAGTAATATTTTAGGAACTCAAGGCTGTAAGGTTGTAAAGTGAAAAATTTACTTGAATCCAGTCTCAAAGCAGGCTGTTTTAATAAGTTAATATTCAAAAGTCCTGTGGTTAGGAGGTGCAAGGTATCGTTATTACTCCTGGTTCCATATAAGTAATGCAAATGTTATTTTTATTCTACATGAACATTAAACACATAATCCCCRTTCCTGTTAAAACAACCCAGGTAGTAAACACTCTAAATGTATCTTGGGTTAATATGCACAGGATGGAAATTAAGTTGCTCTATAGCATACATTACAATAAAAGCTAGCGAAGTGTGTAATTACTGTTACTGTGCTGTATGTTACCGTATATATCGCTCAGTGTAGCCACAGCGGTAACCATCTTAGTGTCACTGTCTTAATTATAGCAGTTTTATTGTTATTATTATTGTCTGTCTTTAAGCCTTTACTAAATCCAAAGCTCAAATTCAGCAAAGCACAGAAGCATGTGTTTCATCTTAAGCAGGTGTGTAGTCCCRCAGAAGCTGGTAGAATTACAAAAACTTCAAAAATACACTTTTTTGGGATGAATGGGATTAGTTACACATCTCAAATTAACGATAGGCACACCAGGGATTGGTATTACCTCCAAAAGAAATATTAATTCAGTGAAGATTCTAAGCCTGAGCTTCTTGTTGACTACAGGTGATTTAATTTCCATYGACCCAGTCCTAACAAGTCATCTACAGTCCCCAGGACTCCAGTGCTTTTTCAGCAAGGCTGGAAAAAAAATATACCTGATGCTGACAACTGGAGAATCCAAATCTGAAGCCCTTTAAGTGTAGCATGCCTAAAAGCCTGCCTCTATTGTTTATTTTAGCTATTCTTGCTATTTTGCTATTGCTGCTGCCCTTCTCCATATTCCCAACAAATGCCATGTATTTGTTGATTCCCAAAGTTTTACCCAACTGAAATCAGATCAAATTGCTCTGCCAAGACCTGGGGTCATGGTGGCAGGATTCATATAGACATGTGAATTAGAACTACAAATGGAGATAAGTACCTGATTGTAGAATTTCAAATACCAGAAACACTCTAGGTGTGTCCTAACTCTGGGGGTTCCAAATGTCCCAAAGTGTTCTATCCTGAGAATAATGTATGTGTCATAAATAATGTATCCTGCCTGTAAATAACTGAAAATTTATATGATCCATAGCACATAGAACAGCTGTGCAGATCACTTACCATAAAAACCTATAGTTTAGATAAAATAATTGTTGTTTTATTGGTCTAGCAAGATATACAAGATCTCCTCATGCTGCTGCAAAAATCCTTTTACAATACTGTAATTTTTTCAATTTTTGTTTAGCCTACACATTGATGTGATAGCACCCACACCGCAGGTAGGCCCCCTGCCTGGTTCTTTGGTCTGGATAGGACTAGACAGCACTTCCCAAACATTAATTTGAGTTATAACTAGGACTGATGAAGASAAAGGCAGCCTTTCCTTTGTCCTTGTGTCTCACTGCTTACAAACACAAAAAATAAGTGTGATGCCCAGAGGAAATAATTGCTTTTTCTGGAAGAACAGTGCCTGAGAGAAATGTCTGCATGTTCTCTAAAGGTTGAGTTTTTGAAGGAAGGACAATAATATCGACCCTATTCTGTGAATGAATAAGGTGAAATCCTACCTAAGGACAGACTAAGTTTTCAACACTCCTTTATAGCACTTCA
>NW_026623258.1:1551799-1597842 GCF_030028575.1 Malurus melanocephalus | reverse complement strand
AGAATTTGATCTTAATAGTGAATATAAATTTGCTCTCTTTCAGTTTGAATCCATTCCCACTTACCCTGTCACTCCAGCCCTTTGTAAACAGCTTCTCTTCATCTTTCCTGTAGGCTCCCTTCAGGTAATGGAAGGCCTGAAGTCTTYTGTYTTCCAGGCTGAAYAATCCCAATTCTCTCAGCATTTTCTCACAGGAGATGTTCTTCATCCCTCTGATCTGACTTTGGTGGCCTCCTCTGGACTCGCTCCAACATCTCCATCTCCTTCCTGTGCTGGGTCCCCAGAGCTGCAGGGRGKTCTCACSRGAGCAGAGTGGTAGAATCCYTTCCTCCCCTGCTGYYCACAGTGCTCTGRATGCAGCCCAGGACACGTTTGGCTTTCTGGATGCGAGTGCCATGGCTGGGTCATGTCCAGSCTCTCACCCCCAGCACCTCCAGCTCCTTCTGGGCAGGGCTGATCTCAGTCTGTCCATGCCCAGCCTGTGCTGATACTGGAGRYTGCAGCACTTTGCCCTTGGCCTTGTTAWATCTCATGAGATTCCCATGGTCCCACTGCTTGRACTWGTCCARGTCCCTCTGGATGGCATCCCATCCTTCGGGTGTGCCAACAGCTGCCCTCAGCTTGGTGTCATCTGCAAATTTGCTGCTTGTGCACTGGGTCCCTTCATCYGTGTCATTAATGAGSATATCMAATAACACTGGTCCCAATACAGACCCCTGAGGGACCCCACAGCCCGTCAGGACTCTGAGCACTTGACCATGACCCTCTGAATGTGACTGTCCAACCAATTCCTTATCCACTGAACCATTCACCCATTAGATACCTGTTTCCAATTGAAAGAGGATTCTGTGGGGGATTGTGTCAAAAGGTTTTACAGAATTCCAGATRAATGACATCTGYAACCCTTCCCCTGTGCACTGATGCAGTCACTCCAWCATAGGAGTGGTCAGGYAGGACCTGCCCTTGGCCAAGCTGTGCTGGTTGTATCAAATCAACKTCCATTTCTCCATGTGCCTTATCTCATCTTATCCTGATTCCYGTTCATTTTCTTTCCATTGATGTAATCTTCATATAAATGTAATGATAAAGATGAACTGATACCTTTTGTTAACATTTTATGCTATTAAGGCACCATTAGCCACTTCATATCTGTATAATTCCTGACTTTGTTTAATAAACACTGAGACTGCACCACATGACCTCAAAGTAGAACACATTTGTTATTATAAATATGATGGCATTGGTATCATGTCTGTGACAAAATTTGCTGCATAGGGAACAAAAGCTGGAAATATCAATCGCAAGTGCTGTCTTCTTGCAAGTGTACTAGAGCAGTCCAGGAAGAGGAGGTGGATTGTATAAATAGTCTAGGCAGCTCCTTTATTTCATTTTGCAGATATTTACTGCATGAATAATGTATAACATTCACAAAAGGAAGGTAACAATTTGAAAACTCAACTGACTACAAACTGGGCTTATTTTATTGGAGAATCARAATTATCTGATGATTTTCCTGCAACTGGATAAGTAGCCATAGCAGCTAAGTTTAAAGTCACTTATAATATCCCTGGGATAGAGCAAAAGTCTTTTTTTGGGAAAAATATGATGAATTTTCTTGCTAWGAGAAAACCAGGCCACTGAGAGTGTTACAAAGATTAGATGGCATGTAGCTAAAAAAAAAAAAGGGCTGTATCTTGCAACAGGCAGCATAATAGAKCATTTCACCCAAGGAGAGAATGAGTCATTTAAAAAATGTGAGTGGCAGCTCATTCCATAAGGACAAGGAACTGAAAGTTCACAGGAATAATATATGAATAAAAATCTGTTAGCTATTGAGAAAAACAAAATGTCATCCTCCACACACTATTCTCCAACACCCAGGGAATTGAAGGAAGAATGCATTATTTCAAGAAATGCTGTTCACCAAACTTTGGCCTCAGCTTTCCAAATTCTGTTAGAAAGAGGAACATTTGCAAATGATTGCCAGTAGAATAGCAACATTTTCATTATATGGACAACTGTGGGAAACATTTATTTCAGAGGCTGACTCCTCACAGCAGAAATTGCAGGCAAGATTCTCAGTGCTGTAAACTCACATAACTTGAACTTCTGCATTTGCTGAATATTTTTTACCAGCGCTGTCTCAATGAGCTGGCAGTGTTCTTATTTCCAAAAATGCTAACTATAAAAGAAAYGAGGGGGAGTGCTACACCCATTTTTGAGCACAATATTGCCAAGTATTGTATCCTCTCTGAGTTAAACATCAACACTCCAGACAGATGGATAACTCAGGCAGATAAGACTGGGATTTSCAGAAAGCACTGAGATAAGAGGGGAAACACCAGAGCTTGCAAGGATAAAACTAGTGAAAAAGAAAGATAGGGCCTGCACCCATTYTTTAGGAAGTGTTCTTGTAGAATTGAGTGACAATTTTTCTATGAATAATAATTTCTCTGTATAAAGGATTATCAATTCAAGTGAACAGTTTTGCAAAAAAGAAGGAGAGGGATTTTTAAAAGTAAAAATATTTTACTTACATTTATTCCCAATTAAATACTTCATTTTCATAATGTCATAACATTTCATTTTGGCACTTTTAATGAAACTTTGTTAAATTTTTCTTCTGAAGATGTCATTCTTGAAAAAAGATCAACATTAGAAAAGGCAAAAGGAAAATTGGACAAGATAATCTGAAACTAACTGAAAGTTCGGGTTTTGGGGGAGGGTTTGTTTGAGTTTTTGTTTGGGRTTTTTTGGTTTGGTTTTTGGCGGGGGTTAGGTTTTTTGGTGTGGWTTTGGTTTTGGTTTTAAAAAAAWTTTGTTTGTTTGCCGAAACATTTTCATATTTGTTTTTTTATGCAATTAAAATTTTGATCTATTTTTCTTTATACAGTTTAAAACTTTCCCAGCTGTCTGTGGATGTTTCACTACTAAAGCAATTCGAAAACACATTAGCTGTGAATAGACAGTGAGACATGGCAGCCATTTATTCCTCTGAAATSAGTAAGTTATTGTGTAAAATACTAAACTGGGAAACAGAAGACATGTTTCATGTAGATTTTTCTACTAAATAGAAAAGCCTTAAAGAAGATACTGTCATCTGACAGAGGATAGCTAGCAGCAGGTTCTGATCCAAYCATTTCTTCCAAATGAGGAAAGAGAAATAAATTTCCTATCCTATAGCTAAAAACACAAGCCACGAGGTTATTTGATCTAGCAGAGCAAAGCTGTTTCAAAACCATCCTATCTTCCTGTGTTGTTTGTGGCCTCCTGACCCTGGGGTCATGAAATTTGCACCATCAAGAAGCAACAGCAGGAGAATGACAGAAAGGAAATCAGAGGTGAGGTAGAACTCTGAAGGGTCTGCAGATCCTTAAAATTTGAGGTCTATTTTCTGACACAACAGCTGCTATAACCTCTGTACCTTTGGTAAACACTGATTGCAGAATTTATCCTACTGAGGTGTCAGGGATGGATTAAGAAGCTTAAACAGTGGGTTTCTTCACAATTAATTTCAGACATACATTGGTAAGTGAATTTCAACAAGTCATTCTCAGACCCTTTTATAGTCAGTGCAGAGAAATAGGATCCTCCATAGGATTATTAATTTTACCTGTTTTAGACACTTCTTCTGGGCTCAATTGGCTTGCACTTTGAAGTTACTTTTCCTTCAGTGATTGCAGGGAGTGTACAGGGTGTTTAACTGAGACTTAGTCTTCTAGGTTTTAGATATCTAAACTGTGGTTAATCATACCAAAAATGATAGGCAAAAAATCAAGGAGTGATAGAAGTGCTAAAATCCCATGGACTGCTTCCAAACACCTCTGTGAAGGTGTGCCACAGTCTATGCCATTTTGCTTCATTCTCCTATAATCAGGATGAGGGAACTTTCAGAGACAGAGACACAGGAGATGTTTGAGCTTGTCTGTGTCTTGTCCWGTCCTGTCCCTGAATGTTTCAGATGCAGAGTAGATCTATTCCTTCATGTCCAGAGAAACCATCCACCCTGCACGATGTGCTTACATTCCTTGTTAAACACAGAGAGAGCACTGAGCTCCTAAATGCACATTTAGACAATTTAGGGTTTTTTCTCACCCATATTAGTAATTTTTTTTCTCTGGGAGGTCAAACACAAGGCTTTACTCAAGCTTGGGAATCCTTGTGTCATCTGGTAAGAACTGATATTTAAATCTACTTATGTTGCACTTTTTTTCTTTTATTTTTTTTAAATTTGCTGATATATAAGGTTACAGTTTATTGAATGTTTCAGAGGATAACTTTTTCAAGTACAGTCTTAATTTGCCTGTGCAGGGATTTGTATGTACTCTAGAGCCTCACTTTATGTCTCTAGACTTGACAGGATTAATATTCTCTTCTGGAAAATGGAGTTAGCAATAATAGCAATCTTGACATACYTCACCTGTAAATGAGCATGTGGTATAAATGTTAAATTGCCTTATTACTCCCAGCTCTTAACAGACACCAACCCTGTCTCTGATACCATCAGACTTATTTTCAGCTTCAACAGTTCCCCTGCATTTCCAAGGCAACAGGAACTCCTGCTCAGAATTGTTGGCTTTTCAAGGTCTGTCACTCCATGGCTCTGAGATAGTAGGATTTGAAAAACCTCATATAGTGCTTAGACAGATTTTCCAGCAAGTCTAGTATAGTAGTCAGCTCATGATTCAAGGACAGTTATTGAGGTGCCACATCTGCAAGGCAAGGCATCAGGAATCCTTTATAGAGAAATCTTCAGCACCCAAGTGCAGAGATGAACATCTGCATCTGTGACCCAGCATGCCATGGTGGGTTTGAGATTCAGTGCTGCCRACAGCAGCAGTCAAGTGTGACACCTGTACTGAGTTAAGGGCTTCTTCCCAAGCCTTTCTATAATGGCACTATGATAACATATCATTTTATAAATAGAGAAAAAAAAGCAGCCACTCACTGAATCTCATGCTCAAGAGGCATGAGAGTTACTTGGACTATGTCCTGCCTGCCAGAAGAATGGCAACCTGACACTTTGAGAAGGAGCAACTTATGCAGAACATCCCATTCAAAGGGTTACTGTAAGCACAATGAGAGACTGGAGATCATTTGGCTTCCCTTGTTTATCATTTAGTCACTGATGTGAAGTGTGTCAGGGTGTTTTCACCCAGCATTTGATGCAGAAGAGTGATTTAAAAGAGCAGTTACAAAAGAATAAAAGGCAGTTCAAAACAAACAATTCTACTGTCAATTTACATAATGCAGGAATAGCAGGGATTGTGTATTCAATAAGAAAACTGTCTTTTTCAGGGTGCTTTGAGGTCTCTGAAGCCCACTAAACAAAATACTTGTCTTTTTTGGTCTTTTTTTTCACTATAAGATGAAGCTTTGAGTGGAGGAAAAAGGAGACATTACACAGTCACAGGAATGTATTGCATCTGTATCTGGTGAGTCTGTGGATAAAAGACACTTGAAGARCTACAACTATTAAAAAATGAGACCAAATTTTGGAATGTGTTAAGTAGACACACTTGCTGTTCACATCTTGAAGAAAAGGTGTGCTTCTGGACAAGCAAATTGCCTGAAAAGGACCATTTTATATCTATGGGAACTCTGAGTGTTGTGGGTGGGGTTGACCTCCACATCTTTGCCATTGACAGCTGCAGACTTCACCATCTGATGACCAGTCCAGCTTTCTTTTCTAAGCAGTGGAGGGAAATAAGCACATCCAGAATCCGGACAGGGTGACCCATCTCCCTGTGGCTGAATACTTACTCTAGAAGAACCAATTACAGTGACTATTTCAGGTGTGGAAACCAATTATAGATAGGAACCTCCTAGCCAGGCATAAATGCCTAACAAATTTCTGCATCCAAACCAAATCTTGATCATCTTTACTAATAAACCTATGCATTCTTCCTTAAAATTTGAGATCTGTTTTCAGCTGTTTTCAAATTCAAATTCCAGGCATCGCTTCCTCATGTAACATTTCATTATATGAGCTATGTTGGACACAAATTTCTCATGGAAGGAACCATTGGAGGCAGCCATTTTATCTGTTTTTGACCTCAGCCATGATGCTATGATGCCTACAGATACGCTACACAAACTTAACAGATGCAATTTTTAAGATGAAATTACAAAAGTAGCCAAACATGAATAGTGTCATTTGAAGTGGCCATAGGTACCCAAAGCTATTATTGGTATTAATAGTTGTTACAGGTGCTATACATCTTTATCTAGCTCACTTTTCTATAAATGTTGATCTTCAAGAGCCACAATAAAAATAATTAGTGATTTCAGGGGATTGTTGATTTTCAGGGGTGTAGCTAATGACAAATTGAAGACACCACACTTCAGATGATGCCTAAAAATTTTCTTTTTATTCCTTAGACCTCAGAAAATATTCAGAGCAGTCAGAGTTTTATTGTGACATTCACAATAAGAGCTGAAGGACGTATTTGGTCGAATGAGATTCTTTATGGCCACACGTGTACAAGGCTTATGGTTTGCACCTCCTCTGAGAAGCACAGGCGTGGCAGCAGTCGAACATAAATACATCTTTAAAAGCAGCATAATGTGACAGCAGCCATTGCAAGCTGAAGTGAAAGCAGCAGGAAATTAACATGTCTAGCAGCTGCTTTGTGTAATGCCAGTTACGTTATTCCAGGTAAGAGGAATAAAACATTCRCTACAGAAAGTAGGGAGGTGCTTGAATTCTGAAATACAAGGGACTGGTATGTGAAGGGAAAGAAATGTGAGAAGTAATATTCCCTTTCTTCAGCTGTTTACATTTGAAATTAAAGCCCATTGACTATAGCTTCTAACTGCCAGTTCATAATCAGTGCCAAATTTCGCATTCACATTTTTTAAGTGGGTGAAACATCACATGCAACAGTTTTCAGTGAATCATTTGAAMACTAAAATTGTAAAAGTATCCCTTTATTTCAGCAGAACCAAGTCATGGCCTCCATCTTTAAGCAGAAATTTGCCATCCATGCAAAAATTAATTTTGTCATTAAATGATCCATATTTTTCTAGCAAGGGATACAGTCAATATGAGCTATTTACTCAAAGGGCTATTTCTGTATTCTAGATGAAAAATGTTATTTACTATTGAAAATTTAGCCATGACTATTTTGCCAGATAGATTTTGCCTTTTCAGCTACAGCTCAGTAACTATAAATGAGACATGGCACTCTTTCACCCCCTCTCATTTAATAAAAAGTTACAGTTTGGTTCAAAAGTGTCATTTTAATATTTCCACCCACTCTTGTTCAGTTTGGCTGCTATGGAAGAAGGAAAAGGTGTTGTGCATTCCTAAATAGGCACTGGTGAGCAGATGGACTCTAGCTAAAAAATTCTGGGTGAGAGAAATCAGAAGTGTTTCATTTCCATGTCTGCTCTATTGGCAATGCAAACTCTGGTTCTGCTCAGACGTGCAGATTCCAAGAGGCGTGGAATGGGAGAATGGAGATCTCAGAAGTTTTTGTGAAGTTTTAGAAGCGTTGCAAAAAAATATGATGTGAAAATGGGAAAGTGTGAAGAAAAAAAAAAGGGAGTAAAATCTCAAGAGCATAATTTCACAATTAGAAATTCTGACTGCACATGCAAACTCAGTGTCTGCTTACTATCAGTATACTCCTAAATTCCAAAAAAAAGCCATCACAATAATGAAATGGTCCAGGTCTAAAGCTGACATTGTGTTTCAGCATATTTAATCAGTTCTATTCCCTGTGTGTTGTTTCTTCCTCCCTACATGCTTTCTTCCTAGCAAGATGTTCTCAGCTTGGTAATTGGCAGCAGAGTAATAAAAGACTTTGATAACTATTTGTAGTAGATCATTGCCTAAAGACCAGATCAGATTCTGATTGTGCTCAGCATGTAGAAACAAAACAGAGAGACAGCCAATGACTAAGCCAACATGTTGGGTTAAAGAATGGTGAGATTTGTGTAGAGCAGGAAGCGTATGGCAAAATTTTGTATTTCCTGGCAAGGAAACACCATCCTGGGCCCTTGGCAATTTAAAGTCAGTCAAAAACTTTACCCAGAAGAAATACACAAAGGTACTGAATCTAATCCAGAAAGTAATAAATTTGTTCTATCCTTATTCCATTACCTTCACCACTACATACTCAAAGAAGGTATTTTGTCTCCTGAGCTTGGCTTCATGAGGYCAAATTGCTAGTGAAAGAGGAAAGGAGATAACATTTTTCCTCCCCTTACTCAGACGTGTTTCAAGAATCAGAGGTGAAGTTGGTKCCTCTGTGACTGAGCCAATAGGGCCTTAATAGTTCACATTTTCAGAGAATATCTGTCACATGGAACAAGTTAGGGAGAACAGAGAAGGAAATTTTCACGACCCAGCACTGAATTTGTGGAAGCCATTGTGGGGCTGCATTTGTCTCATTGGTGGTGCCCAGTTGGTAGCTCAGCTCCAGCAGCTCCCATGCAGACCATCCTTGTGCTGCCATGAGGCCTGTAGAAACTAACCAAAAGTATTTCCTAAATTCATGGATCAAAGCAGACAACATTATCAAGCAGTATTTTTTTATCAGAGGATTTGAGGAGAAAAATACAGACCTAACTTTGATCACAGGAAATTAAAGTCACATGCTAGACAGTACATGTCACCTGCCTTCTCCTAGATGCATGTTCATAACCTGAGATAAACACTTCTCTCCATGCCTCCTTTATTGTTAGATAATATAGATTTCCCACCTTAAAAATATTGCAATCAAATATCTCATAACGCCTGTGCCATAGCAACCTGTTAGTGTGATTTACTCTGACAGGAGACGATGGGTATTTTATTGTTTGACCCCTTCTGCTCTGGCAATGTAGGTTTGGGTTGTTTTTTTATTTTTTCATAAGAGCTGTTTTATTTAATCTTACAGCAGCTGATATTGAATCTTCACATCATTTTTTCCCTTGCTAGGGTATGCTCTTAGAGTAAATAGTACAATGAAAATCCAGGATTTCACAGAAAGGCACCCACTTAAGCAACTCTGCACTCAGATACCTCAGAAAAGATGTCTCTAAAAATGTATGCATTGCAAGCAGTTCAAGGAAATGTCTTTTTTCTTTTACATGTTAACTAATATGGATTCTCACAATGAAACTCACTGTTTGTTGAGAGACATTCAAATGGCTAAATGGGTTAAATGTCCATTGAGCAGCTATCATGGTTACCACGCTGATAATCAGGCATATCAGAGGGCTCTGAATTTTTGGTTATTTGATAATGAGGCTAGCACAGTAAATTTGTAAGGCGGAAGGGAGGGCAATAACCATTATCTTGCTCCTCACCTGATAAGCATGAATTACTGCAGTGAGCTAGAAGTTGACCCAAAAAAAGGTTGAACCATGCACTTGTCACCATAAGAGGTTCTAGGAACCAGGCACAGAACTTTTAATGTTTATTCATTAGCAGAGTTTACAGATATGTCCAGAGGAATGGTGACCAAGCCCAWTGTCAGTGGTTGATTTAAATGTGTAATTGACGCTTTTCTGGTAAAATTTGCTTAGATACTGGACTTCTAGGCTGGTAAGTCTAGGACTCTCCATCAAGCTAACTGCTTCTTCCAAAAATTGTGAATCCGTACCGAAAGCTTGGAAACTTGGCAACTTGTGGAACATCCATATGAGGGCCAAAGCCAGAGTCCTAAAACAGTGAAAACCTCTGAAAGCATCAAGAACTGCTTCTATATGAGGGAAATCTAAATGATCATCAGTTATACTTAAATAAGCTTTCAGGAAATAGGTGGTTTCAAAGCTTTTCATCAAAAATCAAGTCAAGGCAGCCTGCATTAACCGCTGAGGCAAATTATCTGCTAAGCCCCCGAGACAGCACTCGGCGTCATCTCAGCCAACGTGACAAAGGGAAGTTTTAAGATGGAGTATAAAGGAGAACAACAAAGCCTCTTTGTTCATTAAGATCTTTTCCCGAGCTGAAGAGGCAGCCAGGGACTGTTTCTTTGAAATCYAGCAAGTAGATGTGAGCAGCTATCAGAAGAGCTGACCCCTTGGTACCGAACAATAGGTAGCAAGAGAAGAGAGGAGCCAAGGAGGCTCCCTACAGTATTGGTTTATTCCTTGTTTGAGCACTTACAACTATTTTTGAGTCTATTAGAGAAGAAATGCAAAAAACTGGTAGGACAGATTCAAAATAAGAAATGAAGAGGGCTATACTGGGAGTAGCATTCTGACTTTTAATAGTATTCCAACATTTTTCACTGTAATGGAGAAGGATCTCCTAGATGAATTTTTTTTTTTTTTTTTTTTTTTGGCTGAATCTTGATGGAGCTGCCACAGTCCCAGGCTTTTGAAGAAAACTTGATGTATTGGATCATGCTCTTCCTCATAGTGCCATTCCTTTAATGAACATGTGAAGGTGGAAAAAACCCCAAAACAATAAACAGCTCAGAATATTCCCTGATTAAATTTCCCATATTCATCATCTGATATGCACAGACCTGTCAAACGGAGGTTCAGCTGCCACCTTCTTTCTGCTGGACTTATTGTCACAGTTTTAATCATGTCTTGTGTTCAATCTGAATTAATTTAGGATCCTCAGCTCTCAGAGTTTCAGCTCAACAGAAAACATTAATAAATGGAATAATTAATTCTAACACAGAGTAGATCAATCAAATCCTCAGCCTGGGAGTTGTTTAAACACTACTGTGACACTTTGTCTTTTTCTCATGGGTCAAAAAGTCACCAGCCTGCAACTATGGTGGTAATCAAGGAAAAGAATAAGTCAAAAATCCAKTCAAAGTGACAAGACAGATGCTGCAATTTTGTTTACAAACAGAAAGTGTTGAGCTCTGCTCTGTAGCCTCTTGTGGTGGGGAAAGGTTGGGTTTGACTAATTAATATATTCTTTTGTTGTGAGTCAGCTGATATCTGAGAAGAGAGTTTCATAAAGAAGAAAAACAATGTGTGCCGGTTGTTTTAATCTCTTTATAGATGGGAACAGATTGCAGGAAAGGAGGATGCTGCARAGCAGAGGAAAGATTCCTCTCCCTGCTTCCACTCCCTGTCCTCCCATCTCAGATGCAGCAGCCCTCAGATGCAGACAACCAGAAAAATTTACATGATCTTGGTCAAAACATAACATGCCAGTTTTGTCTCYGGCTTGTTTCATTTGCTGCTGTAAATACAGTCTGAAAGAGCCCAAATTCATTGGTAGTGGCTGGAAATATCTTGAAGTGCCGAGGCAGTGATGTGCAACCTGCGCCTGACCTGCCTGGGGTGTTTGCTCCTTGCCTGGGGCAAAAATGTGATGTGGAAGGGAGGATGTAATGGCTGGTGGTGTACCCTTAACCACCCATTTCCTTTGCCTTTGTAGTGATGATGCACCCTTTAGATGTTGGAGTAATTTATTATCATTTTTTTCCTCCAACACTCAGATTTCAATGTAAAATACAAACTCTTTTCCTGACAAAATAAAATATGCTAAAATCACAAAATGATTTTAAAAGCTATTTCAGACCTCCCAGCTGGCCCAACTTGGATATCCAAAGCCAAGCTTGCTAGGTAGGCACTTAGGGATATTCTTGCCTCTGGAAAGAGTCATGTACATCTAAAACACAATCAAATTCAACATATAACACTGTAGAAAACAAGATCTGGAATATATATCATTATTATTATGTCTTATTTTTATTTACTTCTTAGACCAAGATATTTGACYTTGACAAGTAAATTATTTTTGTATTATTTCCAGGTGTGTTACTTATTTGTCCATGGAAGATAAAGTTACTAAAGATGTCCTTAGCACTTGAGAGAATACTGAAGATATATCTTCATTTTAAGGATTCTGTGGCATCCTCACAAATACGTTACTGATATTTTGTATTCTCTACACAAAGGGTACTACAACAGAGCAGCTCCACCTTTACAGCTCACGAAAAGCAGTCGAAAATAGTTCCTCCKGGATCCCATCAGTGTCACTGTCGGTGTCCCTCAGAGGTCTTTGTGAAAGAGTGCAAACCATTTAGCCCTCTAGGGCCAGCACGTGTCCATTGTATTATTGTCCATTGTATTATTTGGGTCAGTTCCTGCTGACCCAAACGGAAAAAAAAAAAAAAAAAAAAAAAAGAAACCTTTTAAGTGATAAACATTACAAAGTTGGAAACCCATGTGACAAACTGCCTTGAAATGTATGTTCGACCAAATTTTATTGGAACCTGTAGAGCACTGGATAGCAATTAGATCAGAATCTATCTTCAGATATGATGAGAATAATTTTTCTAAGTCTTCTGGAATTTCTCCTATTCTCCTCCAGCTGCCATCATGACAATTTTAATTATACAATCTTTTTAAGGATGAAGTTGGGAATTCATATTGACGACTTGTACATTATAAAGRTTTGGCTTATATTTTTATTTATATTGATAAATTTTGAATCAAAACTGTTAGAATAAATAATTTTCTCCAGGAWTTTTTTCAAGAACTATCAAAAAATGACAGTTGTACAGAATACTTMCCTGTCTACCCCAGTAATTAATAAATTTTCCTTAATTTTCCTGAAAGATTTTAGGAAATTGTGAAAGCTTAACAAAATCCTGAAGAATCATCACCTAAATTATTTGACAAGCCCCGACTTTGTCATCATCATCATCAATCATCATCATCATATTTTGACTAATTCTCTTTGGGGAACCTGGTTTTCGTTTTACACCATGGTGGTTCTGCTGCTGTGCAGAATAAGTTATCACATTTGCTTTGGAAAAGGGATTCTTGGGAGAGGGGCAGCCTCCTGCCCAATGGATTTTCACTCATTCTGCAGTCAGGTGCCTTAAGAGCAGATCACAAGACACCACATCTTGCTCATCACTTTTCCTGTTGAAATTGTGAGCGTCAATCTTTAGAGGAAAAAAGAAACACAGTGGGCTCAGATGAACCTGCTTTATTTTTTTTTTATTGTTCATATAGAAACTCCCTAGTCAAAACTGTAAAAATAGGAAAGGGTCCAGATGCCTACACATTAGATTCCTGTCAAATATGTTACCTTTTATTCTATATGTCAGTGACAGCTCAGTTACTTATCTTAACCTGATGGGTAGAGAGTCAAACTAAGATCAAGACCTTTCACTTTCTAGAYGTCTTTCCCTGCTTTTGCTTTGAAAGGAGCTGTTCTGAAAAGTGTCCATCATTAGGCAGTGATGGAATCTCCACTTGGCTTGGGTAGATTCATCATATATTGGTCATTTATTACATAGACTTCACTGCCCATCATAAGAAAGAGACATTTTTAAAGAATCACTTATTACAAGACAAGGAGACCTTACCAGTGCTCCAGTTTTGTCTAATAATTTATCATCCTCATTGATAAAAAAAATTACATAGTATTTCTGATTTTAAATGCTCTTTATCT
This sequence comes from Malurus melanocephalus, assembly GCF_030028575.1. Taxonomy (NCBI): domain Eukaryota; kingdom Metazoa; phylum Chordata; class Aves; order Passeriformes; family Maluridae; genus Malurus; species Malurus melanocephalus. Next base: position 1,584,473 of record NW_026623258.1, on the reverse strand, counting down.
CCTAGTTGGGGGCTTGTTGCTTGGCCTGTCTCCATACAGAAAATAATCCTATAAAACCAGCTGATGGCACACTGAGGCACAAACATCAGGCAATTTTGAGTATCACCCTTGCTCCTTAACTGCAGAACTATGGGYTCCCTACAAAAAGATACAAAAAATGGATCATCCATTGAGCATCCTAGATTAACTGAGCATATACCATGTGTATTAAAAATGGCTGTGACAAGGTAGATTATGGATGCGCTGCCTTATGTCACATCAAAGCTTCTATAAAACTAGTCTGTCATCTTGTAAATAACAAAAGATTTCTTTTTCAAAAAAAAAAAAAAAAAAAAAAAAAAAAATAAAAAGATTTCTTTTAAAAAAAAAAAAAAAAAAAGGAGGAAATACATTATTTCATATTCTCCCTGTCAATTTGGATAGTCTACTTAGGTGCTGCCTTTTAAAAATAAAATATAAGAATGCAAGAAATGAGCATTTTATGCATATTATTACCATATTTATTTTTATATTCAGCTACTCATACAGTATAACTCAGTGTGGTAAATAGTTCATGCTAATTACTTAAAATCCATTAAATTTTAAGTCTCATAGCAGATGCAAACACTATTTCAAATGTTCTCATTGTGTTGCCTACATAATTCATGAACTCTTATTAGAATTCAGACTCGAAGCAGGCATGTGGTGTGTGAGCCACATTCTCCAGATTTTTGTACGTTCCTGGAAACGTGGAATACACACCTACAGAGCCTCAGCACCAAATCCTGTTCAGGGCTTCTGTGGACCTGAATTAAAGAGTGAGAGGTCTGCTAGTGATCTACTGTAGGAAAATTTGGAGTTGTGCCTGAGAGTATGAATAGTTCAGGCTGTCCTTCCCAGAGCCTGGCCTGGGATGCCTGAACAAGTGGCCAGGAGGGATCTCAGGTTTCAGTCCCAATACCAAATCTACCATGTTTTTATGCATTGACTCATTTGGAGTCCATTGTGCTCTAGTTTCTGTTTCACTAGAGCTGTAAATTCACAGTCATGCAGCAGCCCAACCTGAGCAGGAAGGAGTGTTCTGGCCCAGCCCCACCTCCACCGCAAGTGAGTTCAACCACTGTCCATCTAAAGATGGTGCCCTTGTTCATGTGGCATTTGACCTGTTGGTTCCAGACTGTTTCACGCTCCTGCCTGGGTCTGCAAGAGGCCTTGGATACCCTCAGGTATTTAAAATGGCACCAGGTACCTCTGCAGAAGAAGCTGAATAATTCCCTACATATATGAAATTTAGCCATTAAAACCACAAGTTCTTTTTATGGATTAAGTCTGATCCAGGCTGATTCACCCCACCTGTTCTACTTACCCGAATAAGATAGGTAGAACCCTTTGGAGATGACTTCTCTCTCTGTATTCACTGTAAGACAAGTTTAGAGTAATTGCTTTAGGCAATCAACATTTATACTGCTAAAAGTAGGCAAAGGGCCTAAGGTCAACCCATCATAGGAATTTGATAAAAATTCAGTGTTCTATAAATGGCATCTTGTGTCCCAAAATAAAATTTTCTTAGTGTGGGTACATGTTTCTTTCTTTTTCACCTTTATGCTCTGTCTTTAATATACTTACAACAAGACTTCCATGCAAGTTCTCCAAGATGTTCCGATACGAAAAGTACTAACAATTGTGAAGTATTCTTTAACTGCAGAAATGGAACTTGTAAGTACTCCAGAAAGACACTTMTCCAAGTACAGCTCTACTTAAAGAACAGACCTCTATACCCCACTCAGCTTTTCTGCAGCAAAGCCCCTCAGATCTGACGATCCAGTGGCTTTGCATTCATATTCAAAACTCCGCTTTGTGAGTTTAGTGTCTTGCAGGAAAATGGATACATGGTGGGAAAAGCACAGACAGTCAGCATATTTCAGTGTTCTTTATACATATTTTAAAAGCTTTCATATAGTACTTTGGCTGCTTCTAACTTTTATACTTTAATTCCCAATTCGATCCTGTAATATTTTATCTATCTCATTCTCTGATCTTCTGCTTTGATAGGACTAGAAAACCTTTGGGAGAATGATCTAACATCTCTTGCTATTTTTCTTCTTTGTTTTTTTTTTTTTCTTCAATATACTTGTTTGGTCATATTCTTACCATCTTATTTAATACTTTTTGTGTATAACAAACACATTACGATTTTTGCATTTCTTAGCAAAAAGCCACAAGACCAGATTTGTTTTCAACTTAAACCCTTTACTTTCATGAAGAAGGAGATTAAAACATTAACAAGTATTCATAACCAAAGTAGAAAAGGAATTAGCTTAGCAGAACATTACCTTTCTTTTCTACAGGCTTCATGAAAGTCCTACTCTATAAATACTTTAAAATCACTTTCTTCAGTTCTCTACTACTTTCATCACATACAGTAATGTCTTGCACAGTCCTAGTGAGCTTCTGAAGAATAACTGTAGGGAAGGAAAAAAACAAGAAGAGCTTGAAATCCTATAATCATACCTTAGAAAGGGAGGCTTTTTCTTAGGAGAACTTCCTCTTTGTCAAACCCCAGCCCAGATTRCATCCACACTGACAAGAGCTGATATATAGTTGGTTATTTCTGTTTAGCTGATGACTATGGCCTGAAATAAGTTATTGAGTTCAAAGTTTTATGGTTTGAAATATCTTTATACTATAGAATTTCTTCTCTTAGATAACTAATAATTAAAGAGGTTTTGCTATTCAACAGTGTAAAGTATTACAGAAGATATTAATCACTTCAGAAAAAAAACATGGTTTAGGATTCAAGACCTTATGATAGAGCACTGGTTCCAAAGACTCTTAGTGAATCATAAAGATGAAGATGAGGTCTCATGAGTTTATTAAACATTACAAACTATTTCAGGTTTTATTGCATTTCTCCAAACACAATTTTTCATCTTCTGAAGGACCTAATTATCTCACATATGCTTTAAAAAGGGGGTGATCATGAGACTTCACTTCTCCAAGGAACAATGTTYTCTCCTGTAATCTCCTTAACTGTCCTTTCCTTCACTTCTATTAGGTTTGTGCTTCAGGTGTAAATTACAATATTTTCAAAAGCTTAATGTTTAGAATTTTCACAAATAAACTTGTTACAAAAGTTATAGGTCACATTTTCCAAGTCATAGTTTGATAATGGATAGTTTCTTAAATAGACTATATCTCATTGAAACTTAGACTTTCAATCTATGTTAAAATTAAACTCAAAAAGGTTGATAAGTTTAAACTCTTTCACATGGATGACTGAAGTACAGTAGAGCTTCTTGACCTTTATTTGGTGAACAAAGATCTGAATAAATTAAAGGAAGGGAAGAAAATATGTTTAATGCAATAATGTTTAATAAAATGTTCTCTTTGCATTTTCAATGGTTATTTCACATCTAATAATAAGGTSTTTCCTGAGGACTTAGAAAATAATTTTTCCTTCTGAGATCATATCACACTTCAGATATATTCTAGTATAAATATTTTATTATGTTTAATCTGTCAAAATAGAATGTATGGCTGTCATTCTTATTCATCCTGCACATTGGTTTGTCCTTTCTTTCATTGTACTTATATTGGACTAAATGATTTACATTGCTCTCTGCTTTAWTGCACTGTAGAGAAGAGCATCATCGAGTCAGGACATGCATTGCAATATGAAAAAATTATTCTCCATACATGCAGCCACCTTTTTACTAATACTGTGATAATCTCTGTGAAAATGACAGATTTTAGTGTCTGCACTACTTGGTTTACTGTTGATTTAAAGCATAAGCCAAAATTATTCTTTTGAGAACTCAATGTCTATGTATTTGATCTCATCTCAGATTTGTCTAATTAATTAAAACAATATTATTTTTTCTCTGTTGCAATCACCTTTTTAGCTGATCACTAGCAGTAAATAAAGGACCTTATACTCAGAAAAATCTGTAAAAAGAGATTCTTCCTGAAGTTTGAAAAACTGTRCCTTTAATTGCAGGTTAACATCACATATCTGGGTCTTTAAGTAAGTTATCACTTTAAAAACACACCCAGAGTCTGTGATTCTGGGATATTTTAGTAGAAGCACTTTTTAATGTTCTGAGGCACCATATCAAACATGAATTGCTGAGAACACTGAACCTCAGTACTGGTGGGAATGTGTAGCTCAAACAAGGAGCATGAACAAAGTAAATGTAAAGGATGTTTAATGCTTGTAGTTAACCCTTTGGGCAATGGTTGAGTTCCACACAGTATATATTTGCATATATATTTGGATTACAAAGTAACATGCAATACAATTTATGCAGCATAATAATATGGCTAACTAAAAATGTAAAGTTTTCTCCATTTCAGCCACAAAATTGTGAACTTGTTCATCTCTATCCTTACAGAATGGAGACATCTATCATTTCATGKGAATAAGATTTTTTTTAATTTTACCTATCTTTCATTTTATATTGCCAATTGCTACTGCTGCTACATCAGTCTGTAGCACACTTAGGATATCTAATATATGAAACATTATAATGTGTCATCTTTATTGTGCCACCAGTATTCATTTCTAGCTAATGCAATATGAAGATTTTATGAAGGAGTTCTATTGAAAAAAAAAGTAATATAAAATTTTCAGATTTTAATAACTGTTYCAAGACAATGCTCAATAAGGTAACAAGGCATCTCCAGCAGCCATGCAAAAAATTACTAAAAGAGAAGTAACTGAGTGAATTGTAAACCCAGTAAAACCTCATCTTCAGGGTTTTTTCTCCTGTTCCATTCCCCTATTTTTGTTTTGTTAGGTTCCTACATTATAAAGCATTCCATAAAAAAAGTTATTCARTAGGATGCAAAAAAACAATTTTTCAAATTTTCATTAATGGTGATATGGAAAATACTTATGTAAACAATTAAACATTGTGATTGTTTCAAACATTAAAGGTTAATAGTAGAGTAAAATGGATAAATTTACTGATTATGCGAAAGTGAGAGGGTCATATTGCCCCTCAGCAACCATGCAACAACACAGGTTTCCCAAAATGGCTTTGGGGTCATCCTCCTTGGGGGACTCAAAAGCTGTCCTGGGCAACAGCTCAGGGTGGCCCCCCTTGAGCAGGAGGGCTGGACCCAGACACTCCCCAAGGTTCCTTCCAAACTCAACCACTCTCATTCCATGTTCTCTTTACAAAACTGTTCTCTTGTTTTCGTCAGTTAAAATACTCAGTAGCTACCAGTTAGGCCTAAAAATAAAACAATATATTAAAGTATATTAAAGTCTTATGCAGTAACTGCAAAGACCATGGAAGTAGCTGTAGTGTCTAGAAAATCTCCCTAATGCTGATACTAAGAATGGTTATTCCCTTAATCAAGTGGAGCTGCTTGGATTCTGCTCTGAAGTTTGCAGCATGCACCAAAAAGTAACAAGCATAGAGTCAATTCATTACTTTTTTCCATTCTAAAGGAATATTCCTTTCAAAAGGGGTTACCTTTCTTAGAAAGAGTCCTAAAAAAAAAAACCCAAATCACCAAACAAGAAATCAAACCCCTAACAAACAAAAAAGACACTTGAGAAAATATTCTGCATAAACTCCATGTGAAATGAAACATCTTGGTTTAGCAGTAACAGCACCTTTCATTATCTAATTTATTTCCAGCTGTCTGAAAGCATCAAAACCAGCATGTTTACATTTCAGTTCAAGACAAATTGACCAGTCCCCATTTTTTTTRTTTGACCACAACAGTAAAAAATACATTTGACCAGCTTTATTTTAGTATTACTAAAATAAAAATTGCGTATGTGTTTAAAGTTTTGCTCAATAGCTTAAGCTTTGTAAAATTTTTTCACAAGTATAAAGAAAACACTAAAAACTTACATGTTACTGTCTTCCAATTTCCTAAAATCATTTTTCATATTTATGCCAAATTACTTACTTCTATACTGGTCATCCCTCCCCTGCAATGATGGGGTTGATTTAGATAAAATTGATCATATTTGATAGTTTGAAAGCTGAACCTTTCTGCTTCGTATCCCTCACTGTTTATTTGCAATCTTGCTGGGATCTCTTCCTTCACTCTCGAGGGAGGATTCATCCCATCCACCACTTCTTCTCTAAAACAGGACAGATGAGATAAATGAAAAACTCCACCTGTGCTGATTTTTCTTCTTTGGCTACACGTGGGATCCCCTGTAACTTTTTCAGGTACAGATATACTGAAGATGTTTAGAGACAGTGGAGATTAATCCCACTGATAAAGGTAGGTGGTTTGTATTCACCTGTCATGTATAAAAAATATGTGAGTTTTATGACTACAGCAAATACASTGCAGTTTCTTAAAATATCCTTTGAGGGTACTAAAAATATTTGTAATCATACCAAGAATGACTTTGTCACAGCCAGACAAAATCAAGTAAGAAAAAAGTACCATTCTTCTGACAACTTTATAGAACATTATGGCTTTTTAAAAGCAGCAGCAGCAGAACCTTTTTCAGCAAGTTTTTAACCCATGATGTATCCACCTATCATTTAATAATGGTTTCATTTATTTTATAAGATTGGATTTAGGTCTGACTGTTTATCCATGCCAGTCAAAGCAATCCTATTGTGGCAAGATGCATGTTATTTGTACAAGATTAACACCTGCTGATACATCTTTTTATTCTAAAATGGAAAAACCACATGTGTAATTTTAAAAACAGTCATGTAGCTTTTGTTTTGTCTCTCTTGGTGGAAATTATTCTGTCTCAATCATCCTTGAAAAGAAAAATCATTCCTACTCTCTTTTCATCTCACAATCTTTTCCTAATTTTTTTATATTCTCTAGACCAATTAGTAATTTTGTCAGTGTATCAGAGCAGGTATAATAAATAATAAATACTGCTGAATAATGGGATACCCATAGATTAATTACAAGAAGGAAAAGTGATAAAGCAAGGATATTGTTTATTATAAATTGTCAAGGTATCCATAATTTTGATGGAACTATGTGGCCTTATATTGGTGCAGGATGTTCCAATAAAGGTATTTGTTTCACATAAGATTGAACAAACTTTGTTCTCCTCCTGCTTTAGCATATGCTTGGTGCTGTTTTCTCTGAGTATCCAAAATGCAGTACTAAAATCACTTAGAACTTTCTGAAAATYAGGTCACTGCAAAGGTTTCTGCAGRTTTCTTTCTTTCCTGTGCTGGAGTCTGTTTCTCCCAGAGCTATTWGMCTTTTTAGATACCTACCCACCACTTAAACCATGTCCTAAAGACTTAATCTCGTACAACCATGTTAGATTTATAATGCTGAAAATGTTCCTGCAAAATGCCAAAGGACAATCAACATGGCACACTTCCAGCATTAAATTCCATATAGATGCCTTTAATTAATTCATCAATCAATGGTGGGAAAATCTGGTCCTGTTACCTTGATTCTTGGATTCTAATCAAAGGCTATTAGCATTAAAAAGATCAACAAGCTCTCTAGAATATACACCTAGAGTCATCCTCCTGGGTGTAAGGGGAAGGAGATGCTGATAAAGCTATTTAGTTGACCGGTGCTTTAACATTACTCTCTGCTTGGAAACTTTCTTTATTAAAGCTGGTGAATAGAGAAATAATAGAGAAAAATAATAGAAGAATAAGGAAGTTTTGTGCAGGGTTAGCTCATTTGGTTCTAGAAATATAGACACTTTTATCAATTGTAGAGACCGAGTTTGGTTGAGATCTAACATAAAGGATTGGGCAAACATGAATTTCATTTGAAAACCTTATTCTTTATCACAGTTAAAAGCCATCTGCCTATTTTCTATGCATTTTTCCAGGAAGTTCCTTATATACCCATCTCAACAGAATGAAAAAGAAGTAATTTTCCACGTGGTTGTCTCATGAGATTTGTCCTGAAAATGTTTCCACTGAGAATACTTCATTTATAGGTGGTTAACTCTAGGCACTTATGAACTGTATGACTTTATCAGGCTTCAGATCAAGATGCATTGCCCACTCATCCAGTGGATCTAAGAGCACAGAGCTGCAAATACAAAGCTTATAAGGATTAAAAAATTCTACTGAAATAAATGGTGGAACTAAAAGCCAAATCAGTCATCAGAAAAGATTGAGACCTGTAATTAAATACAATGTATTCTTGATTCCTGGGTTCCAGATCTTCTAAAATCTGTATTAATTAGGCTATAAGGAAAATGATAAAAATTATGTTTAATACATGTAATGTGCAAAATAAGTTAATCTACAAAATTCTAGGCATAACCTGGTTTGGTCCACAAATACAAAGCAGGCATTGCGTTACTGCCAAACATGTTTGCCATCTTTACTTGCAGGGATCATATCAACCGATCTGCTGATGGCAGATGGGATGGTGAATAAATAGTAAGAGGCATCTCAATTTCCTACATTAAATACTYGGTGTAAATCAGAACACTGCCAATGATTTCAGCGTTTTTCCTACCCAGTTAAGACCTTACCTTTCTTTCTCTGCATGTTGCCAAGATACAGTACATATCACAAAATCCTCGAGTGGGGAAAATACTTAAAGGAGAAAAGAAAAACTGTGAGTTGGAGAGGTTGAGGGATTGATTTGCTCTGGAAATAAAATAAGCCTTTTATTTCTGAAAATGTCTTTGCACTTTAGCAAACATTCAATGCTAATCAGATGTCACTTGTCTATTGATTTCTAAGGAAAATAAAAGCAATGGCAATACAATAAAATAATAATAATAGACACTTCCTTAATTCAAGAGAACATTTCAATGCCAAAAGACAAAATATGTGTTGTCATGATATTGATTACACAGATGATTTTTTATTAATGTGAAGGAGGCAAAATCCCTCAGGTAAGGTTTCTTTTTATGTTCAACACAAATTTAAAATTACATGTTTGTAAAGAAACTCAATTTCTCTTTTGTCACTGTTTGCAAGGTGAAGCCAGTCCATGATTTTAATTAATCATTGATCTAACACCATCAGGTTTGGAATTTACTTAACGGGACAGTGACTTTCTTCATATTCACTACACCCTTGGGCCAGAATGAGTTTAGAAGCCTCATAAGTATTTAGGTGCTTGTAAGTTATGCCTCATGTCACCTTTGAGAAGGTGTTTATCAGTGCATAATTCTTTTGTGTTTAACACCAACAGCTTCTGCACAGTCAGTGACTCAGTGCTCCTTTGTTTGTACGAGGCCATAGGTGAGGAATTGCAATGGTTTCCCTAAACAGACATCATGAGCACCTCCATCACATGAATGGCAACGTTGTACCTGGCCTGCTGGGAAACTCCCATCAAGTTTAGCTTTCTTTCCTTCTTTTCTGCGTACTGAAGATCTGGTACATCATCCAACTGCTGGATCACTTCAAACAATCCGTAATTCTTCGCTTCAAAGTTCAGTCCTAAATAAGAACTTGTATTGTTTGGTGACCTTTTTGTACAAGCATTTCAGCAGCAATTAATTGTTCCTCTCCTTTCCTGCCATGAGAAGACCCAGACTGTCTGCTTGCTTTTCAAGTGAAGAGAAAAGCAGTGCTGTTAAAAGCAGCGACAGCAGCCTCCTTTTTCATTAGCAGCAACAGTAAGAAAAGTCAGAGAAGCCAAAGCAGCTGCTATAGCTGATACCAATGTGCCAATATTTCAGCAGGAGTATAATTTGATTTCCAACTGTGAAGTGACACACGCAGCACATAGCTGTAATTTTGATATTAGTGCATAAATAACACTGTGCTCAAACTCAACATTCATATTTTCACCTATTGCAAGAACAGGAAGCCAATTTCCTCCTCACATTTTACTGTGCCATGGTGTATAAGTTGTAAAGGCTTTTAACTACTAAATAGACCTAATCAATGAGTTTTGTTCCTCCGTGTAATCATTCTTGCTTGATTAAAAATAGCTAGTGGAAGCTGCAGGACTAACCCAGTTCCCTCATTCATTGTGTGTCTGTCATTTTTCACCTTGGCTTGTCCACACAGCTGTGCTAATTGAAAGGCTGAACTAGAAATGATGAAAACCATCATATGCTATTTATTAAAATACCTTTCCAAGTATTGTACTGCTGAATATTGAGTTGGAATTAGGCACTGTCGTGCAATGAGAGGCGCAAATTAAAAGCCTTCATAGCACCTACAAGCTGACCAAGGGAAAAAAAAAATGTCTGATATCATATGGCAGGAGCACTGCAACACGGCAGYTCCTATCCAGTCATCAGACCACACAAAACCTGATGCAGAAACTTCAAGTTGTGTTGGATCACTCATTTCAAGAAAAATAAAATTAACAACAACAACAATAACAAAAAAAACCCAACCAAAAAAAAAAAAAAAACAAACAAACAAAAAAAAATCCACTCAACAAAGAAACTGAGATCTTACCATTGACTGGTGAATATCCTCCCAGCTTTCTGAAGAAACTGCTTTCACTGACAACAAGAGGCTGTCCCTATTCCAGCTGCTTTTCTTTCTGTCAGTGCTCTCAGCCACATTAACAGAACAGTGACTTTTATTTACTTTGAGCTGCTTTGTCACCACTGCATCAGGTTKTACAGAAAACGAGATGGTGCCATGCAGTGGCAAGAGGAAGGTGACTAAGAGTAAACCCCATAAGAACTCAGTTTCTTTAATTCTGATATTCAGGTAAGAATTTATCTAAATATATAAACAGTGTCTGAAGGACTGAGGTGCAGAAAAGCACTCTAAATCCAATTTTTAAAATGTATTTTTGAGATACATTAAGGGAAGACAATCTGTGAATCAGCCATGCTCATTTACAATGTAGTCCCAGAGTAAGGAGCTTTTATGGATTTCATCTGCAGTCAGTAAAAGGAGGAGTGATTTCTAGTTTAACATTACTTCTTGGAGATGTCCCTTTCTATTCCTCAAATATAGACTATGTCAGTATTTAAGCATTTTTATGTTAGTCACATGTTATGATGGAAAAAAAAAAAAAAAAACAAGCTGCAGAAACATAAACTTTTTGTTGGAGAAGGAAGAAAATATGGTGAGCTGTCCATCAATTCAATCTGCAAGGCAGTAGATGGAGAGGGAGGTGRGACCACACAAGTCCTTCATGCTGGGTGAGTGTGATGGATGTGAATTCYGTACTCCTCACAAGGCTGCTGGCAGGAGAGGCATCACACAACCCAGCACATTGCCYTTAACAAACTCCAAACTTGAGTGATTACCATTCTTATGAAGGAAAAAGTGCACAGCTGCTCCAGAAGAGATTGTCTGAATATACAGAACAAGCGGATAATACCTACAAAGAATGAACAAAGGCTGAAATGCTGTTYGGAAAGGATGTATTATGACCACAACCCAATTGAATCACCATTGTGCCCTTTACAATCACATTTTCCTCTTGCKTTGCAGCGTATTGGTAATTCACAGGATTATTATGCTACAAATAACCTATTGAAAACAAAACACACAGTATCCTGTCCTTAATATAAATGAGATTCTTTTTATAAATGCAGTAGAACAAAAATAGACAGGGAGAAAAACAAAGATGTGCTGCATCTGGAGTCAGCGGAAGACAGCAGATTTTATGATTAGATCACAGGAAAATTTTGTCCAGTCAAGAAGGAGATAAACTGAAAAAAAAAAATACAGAAATACATGAATCAAATTAGTACAAATACGTCAGAGAAATGCAGTTCTGAGGTAATATCACTTCTTATGACTGGGGTAAAGAAAATGGTGGAAAAAAGCAACAGCAAGACACACACGAAGCACAGCTTACCCCCATGGGTTTTGAATAGCTCTATTATTTGAGGAAGACAGTAGAAATATACAGAACAAAAAGAAATTTGAAAACTCAATATGTGACAAAATATAATTATTGTTATTTTTTCATCCATGCCTCATATGAATTGCTTTGACAGCTGAATATTAACTCCTAATAGCCAGCAGCCTGAAAATTTACACCCTTTTAGGAAGTTTAAATCTCTAAACAGGTATTCAGTAGTGATTTTTTTTTGTCACTCTCCTGGGAAAGAGGAGTTAATATTAYGCTATTCTCATTCCAGCTCTTGAGAAAAAAATAGGAAAACAATATTACTTGTTCTATGCAGTACTTCAATCAATAGTGTAACCCAGACTAATAACATCATCCAGCTAATGTATGTAAAATGTCTTAAACACAATAGCATTACYTGGACTGTAAATCCTCTGGGTCAGGTATAATTTTAAAATATSTGTTTATTCAACATGAAGGATGTTATTGGTTTTTATATGTTTATAATTGGGACTTCTAGATATKATTGTAACACAAATAGTAAATGGAAACAAAGGAAGGCCTTAATCTCACTTATGGTAACATCAGAAGAACAAGAAATAAAAATTGATTCACAAAAAGCTTCCAAAAGCATTCTTTGGAAATYAGAACAAGGTCTATGAACTCCGTGATGAGGAAAGTGTATTTTAAAATGTAACAAGGAAAGTAAAGGCTTTTGAAATCTAAGATATCTTGGCTCACTTCTGCCATGAAGAGTACATTGAAATTTTCTATCAGTTGAAACCTGCCTTATAAATACATAGAAATGTATAAAAATATATAAAAATATATTTAAATAAATATAAATATATCTTTTAAAATATAAAAATATAAATAAATACATAGAGAGAGACATTAAATATTCTATTGTCTTTCACTCATCCGTAGGGTTTTTTCCTATGGTGGTTTTCACATTTTGGATCTAGCTGAGTTGYATTTCAAACAACTACAAGATGACTGGAAAGTAAATTAAAGGCTGAAATTATTCTGCAGTGATTCAGACATATTTTTACTTTGATTTACTAGTAGGATTATTTCCTTTAGAATGAGGTCCTCTTTCAGAGATACATGTTGTTATCTGCTTCTTGCATTTATTCTATCCTTTCAAAAATAGCTCCTATATGACTAGGCTAAAGACTTAGGTTTTTATTATTTTTTTTTTCATTTTCTTGTGTTTTTTTTTTTATCCATTATTGTTGTTGTTGTTGTTGTTAATCTTTCATAATTACAGTAATTTATTGGTTCAGGGTTTCTTTAATTTTGTCCGTAAGATGCAATTTTACTGCAGTATTTTGTAACGTGTGTGGTACTTGTGTTTGTATCTATGATACCAGATTCATGAAAGGCTTTTGCTGCTATTATTGTTAGAAAAGGGCCAAAGAACATAACTCTCATATTTTCCAGCAGTCCAAAGATATAATCTTAGCAAATAATGCTTTCTTCCAATTTCTTACTTTTTGGGAAAGTTCAAAGGTGACTGCATATGATAGAATGGATCTGCATCAAGTCTGATAGCTACGAAAACACAGAGTTGATGAATTTGCAAATTTTGTGCTTGGAAAAATGATAAGTATGACCTGCAGYTCTTTACATGGATTTAGAACCTGGAAAACCTTTCTTCACAAAGAGATATTCCCTTTTTTTTTCCCCCTGTAGTTCTGAACAATATCCTTAAATAATGGGAATTCTTGTGTGACTGAAGCTAAACAGCATTTTCTGGTGTGTAGGATGGGGGCTGGAATAAATCTGAGGAGAGCTCAGTGGGACTGATTTGCTTCCAGCCCTGTAAACCAAAACAGTGTGTCATGCACAGATTCTTTCATTCTGCGGTTCAGCTTAATTCAATAAACATAATCAAGAGGAAAGACAAACCCCAACATCCATGGATAGACACAGCCTTACTTGTGGTGAGGCCACCAGAGGCAGAATTTTGCATTTTTCATTTGTATTTTTTTTCCAATAACAGCAGAGTTCTCACACAAACCAGTGCTTGATTCATAAAGCTTGGATTGAAGAGGATGCCCATAGGAAATTTTGATGCATTAAGATTGCATATTTAAGAATGTTGTAATTCTTATTAATGACCCTGAAAAGTTCAGCTAGAGAGCTGACATGCAGTCTTTCTGTGCTGGAACTTAACTTTATTGTTGTTCATTTCAAATCCCATCTGTTTCCATAACACTGCCTAATTCTGAAGTTATAACATTTATCTTCAGTAAAACATAAATCAAAAAATTTAGCCACTAAATCAAGTATTTGCACATATCTCTAATCCTAAACAACAAAACAATAATGATTAGTTATTTTTTCCCATTAGACACTTCAGCTGGAAATTCAGAAATTAATTAACTGCCATTTCTGTGCTTGTTCTTCTCCTAGTTTGTTGTATTCATTAGTGTTGTGTTTGTCTAGACAAGGTCCTTATTCTATTCCTTTATTTATGAGAAAAGGGGGTGAGTGGAGTCATTATTCCCATTTTTTTTACCAAGCATAGTTTGTTGGAAAACTTTTTTCCCCATATGAGTGGAAAAGCAAGGATTTTATGACTTCTCTTCATTTGATAAATCAGGGTAATCTAAAAAGAAGAATCCACAGAAGAAGTACTGTTTTATCGGGTTCCATCTATGCGTCACTTTGAAAGCCCAAAGACAGGAAAGKTTAAATAGCAGTTTAAGCATTGGTCAAAGACTTAGACTGAATTATATTTTGTTCCCTTTCTTCAGTAATTCTGGCATTGTTTAGAGATTGCCAAGGAACCTGGTTGATGCCCTTCAGGTTCCATGATTCAGAAGTGCCCTTGCAGTGGGGATTGGCTCCAGGCAGAGCTCAGGACCACCCCTCCAAGGTGCTCTTACCCATCCCTTCTGTCACCAGCTGTACAAGGGCTGTCACCAGGCAGAAATAAACACTGGGGGAATAAAATATTTCAAAATCACACACCACCTGCTAAGCAATATTCAGAAATGATCTACTGTGAGATGAGACGCCATAATTGCTGCTGTCCCAATGTGTGGGGAATGGTGCATCCACACAACACCAGGTCATTTATTCTCTGCAAATTGAGGTCCTGGTACTGACTTGTCCTGGGTGTTGGGTTGCTGCCAGACAATTTTCTGTGAAAGAGAGCTTAAAGCTTCTGATGCCTTTTCATGGTCCTGAGGCAGTGAAACCCATCCTTCCACAGTGTGTCTCTCTCTAGACTGAGAATATCAGATCAGAGTTATACCCTGTGATAGTGAGATTTTATGTTTTCAACAAGGTAAAATTGTTCTGAAGAATGGGCAGCATTTCCATGAACTCAAAATATGCCACTTTTTGGTATCTTAACCATGTCATGTCCAAATCTGCAAGGCTCAATGTCAGTTTTTATGGGTTTTTTAAAGTTTTTTTATGTTCTTGCCATCAATTTCTTAATAAACAAGTTATGCATCATTATTTACATTCTTTGTCTTTCCTGCACTAAGAGCTAAAGGGGAAATTTTGATTTTTAACCCCCTTTTTTCAGGAGACACAAGCTCACTAGGTCATACAAAAGGGAGATGGTTGTCTTGTCACTCCATGAGCCACTGTGAAATTTTAATTTTGTAAACTCATCGTAGGTGTGACATGGTGATCATTGCATTGGAAATAATTAGTTTCTACTCAGATTTTATCGAGAAAGTCAGACTAAAGATCAAGCCAAGGTAGAATAAAAGATTTTCCAAATATGAAAAAAAAATTTTTCTTTCTTCTGTTAAACCTTTTTTTTTTTTTTTTTTAATCTTACATTTTTTTCAGCTATCTGTTGAGCCTTAAGAGAGTTAAAAGCATTGATAATAATTTTAGCAACTCGAACAATATTGTATTACTGCAAATGAATGACAATTTTTAAGGTATTTCCATTTATAAAAGTCTTGGTATATCCTTCAAATAATTTTCCTTGTAGCATCTTAGATACAACATTTGAATGCAATTAAACAACATCCTATTCTTTTTCTTGGTAGTTAGTAGAGGTTGAGATTTGCTTCTGATATTATCCTTTGTAGCAGAACCAAATTAAATTGATTGTTTATATACCTGCAAAATGTATGCTGCTCACAAGCACTTCAGTCAAATACTGCAGTAAGTGTGTGTTATTAACTTCTAAGTTTCATTCAGGTCCAATTTCAGTTTGTAACTTGAGATTTGGTGGGAGAAATGTGTATGTGTGGTGGGTGTGTGTTTAGGAGGTTTTAGCACACGACCTAGAGTCTGGAGAAGCTACATCTCTTTAGTCTGAGGCAGAGAAATTTAATGGGTAATCTAATCACTGTCTTCTACTACCTAATTATGGATTGTGGAGAAAACGGCACCAAGCTCTTCTCAGTGGTGAACAGTAGATGGACAAGAGGTGATGAGAACAAAATCAAGAAGAGAAATTTAAACTAGTCACAAGGGAAACAAAAATTCACAATGAGAGCGGTTAACCTCTCATTTGTTGGCATAGTCAATAGTTTGCTTTAAACTGACAGAGGGAAGGTGTAGATTGGATATGAGGAAGAAATTCTTCCCTGTGAGGGTGATGATGCACTGGCATGGGTTGTCCAAAGAAATTGCAAAACATCTTCCTGGAGAGGTTCAAGACCAGGCTGGATGGGGCTTTGAAGAACCCAGTCTAGTGGAAGGTGCCCTTGCCCATGGCAGGAGCATTGGAACTTTATCTTTGAGGTTCCTTCCAATCCCAAACTATTCTATGATTCTGTGATTCTGTACACCATATTTATACACCATATAATATATATCATAGATCACCAATTGATAATCTAATATAGTCATAAACATGGGCTATTGTCTTGATCCTTTTTATCAAAACTTTAGAATTTTATGGCCAGCTCCATCTGACTCCAGTTTGTTGTGATGTGAATAAGTAATTTTTTCTCCACATAATAAAGCTTAATAATTCTCCACTTCCCAAAAATTGTGGCATCCTGTTTCAGTAAAGGTACATAAATAATTTCTTTCCAATTTTGGTTGTATTGGTGTGAAAAGGTACTGTCAGTTTTCTTCTCAGTGGAGTCTGAGGGCAACACAGATTTCATAGTCATGTACTATTGCGGTTTTATTACTCAGATCCTTTGGCTTCCCAGACCCAACATTTAGAACAGAATCTTTCCCTGTCTCCCTGGAGTGTTCCACTACTTTTTGCAGTGTTCTGCCAGAGAGGAAACATTTTGTTTTGTTTGTGCTTTCTGGGAGWCTTTGCATCTTTCCATTGCCTGCTGCGACTAGATTAATGATTATCTGAACTTTACCTTTGATCTCTATGTGCACCTTGCTGTGTCAACATCTCTTCAAGGTGGATTTCACATGTTGCATTTTTCACTGTTTTGTGCTAGTCCAGTAAATCTGACCCTGTCAGAGCTGACAGGAAACTCTGGTTGTGTTCTTCTACTGCTTTTCGCCCTCTACCCTACAAAAAATCATCTGTCTTGATCTTACTATCTTCTGCATCATCAAAAAATTACTGCATTTGTGTGCAACATACTGTCTGTAGAAAAAGACCTGTGCGACCTTCTGAAAAACTGTCTGGCCAAAGGGATATCAAATATGTGCAAATTCAAAAAGAGGAAAATATGTCAWATGGGATCATCCATCTCTGCTTTCTGAACCTGAGTTTATTATGTTTTAAATTTTAGGSCTGGAAAAAGCACTGTTAGATTTTTTTCTGGTTTGGTTCCTCTTCTAGAAACAATCTTAGATCTACTTATCTCTCTTGAAGTCTTTGTATTCTCTTTTTTCATCTCCCAGGCTATGGTTTGGGACCCAAGTTCTTGAAAGTTTTGCTACAAACTGCAGTTTGAGTGAACAGCATCACAGGTGCGGTGATCTCATAGTTAACATGGAAATAACTCTACTTCAAGTATCAACTGTGACTGACTCTTAGCATGCTGTATGTGAAATTTGGAGCTGTATGTGAAATTTGGAGCTGTGTGTGAAATCTGGGGCCATTGGGCCAGATTTGTCTTCTGATTTGTACCCAAAGTCTGATACTTATCTATCCTTTGCTCAGTTCCAGGTTGTGTGGGTGCACCTTGATTCCAAATATTGGCCAATAGCACTGGACCAGATGCCAAACACTTCTTTCTTGCAATCTGATTCTCAAATTTCAGAAGTAAATATAGACGGTCCCAAAATAGACGGTCCTGAATATATGCTCCAGAAGACTTWGTATAGAAAGATTTCTTCACATTTTTCATCTTTTGTTTAAATTTTTTATCCCCCCAACAAACATACTTTTTGGGAACAAAATAAGAATTAAATATTTTCTCCTACTGTAGTGGGTATTTTTGTTCTTGGTGCAATTCTGAATCGTGCTGCCTTTTTCTCAAGTTTATTATTTACACAAAGCTGTTGTTTGCCTTCTTGGTGAGATGCTCGTCACTTTAAATCCTATGTTTTATATGTCCACCTCCTGTTATTGACATTTGCTGTGTGAGTTTTTTATTATTATTTATTTTATTTCTTTATTCCTTGGCTGCTATTACAATTCAGTGACATATTGGCTTATGAACCTGTGTGCCTTAAAGTTAATAAATCCTCTGTTTGTTCTTTGACAACTATTCCACCCATCTTAAGGTCTACCTCATTCTTGTATAAAGAATTCCTAAGGCAGTGCTGTCACCTTTTGTCTACACTGTGTGTATTCTGCCTTTCCTTGCATATTCTTGTAATTTTAAAAAATCAAAATAAAARGGCATGTTTAGGGATGTGAAATAAAAATATTCCTTCAATTTCTATGTTTTTATTACATTTTTCTTTGTAATTGGGATGTTCAAAAAAGTTACAAACACATCAGGGAAAGCTATTATCATAAATCCTCACCACCTTCCTCTTTGTTGTAACCTATATTTGGGGATGCAAAGGGAAACAGTGTCTAAATATTTTACAGTTATCACATACATATATTTACAAGGTTCTTTGTCTTCATGATGCAGCAAAACCTGGTTTTGCTCTGTCAGACATCCAACTTGTAATTGCAGGGAAATGTGAGATTCTGCCCATCACACCATCCTMCTCCAAACAGCTTTGGTGAGCAGTGCTCCTCCTCATGGGCAAATCATTTTGGCACAAAGCTCAGGGTACTTGAGCATTGGTGTTAAATCTCAGCAATTGTAATGGCCCTCAGTAATTTTGTTCCCTGAGAAAGGAGGCCAGGATTGGGGTAAAAAAAGTTCCTGCAGAAAGTACCTTGAGAAGTTAGATAGCTGCATCTCTGTCTTCAACTAATGAAGAGTGAAATGACATAAAACAGATGTAGATCACCATGTCTGTGAATCTCACATGTAAAATTCTCCCTGGGATTAGAAGAACCCCGGCCACAATGGCACTTAGATGGCTGAAATGGATTCTTTACTTCTCAAGCTGTGAACTTGAGCTTTCTACATGAGCAATTCTAACTTCAGGGTTAAAAATCAATCTCAGTCTCTCCCACCAGACTCCAGGGAATTATATAGGTAAGTTTTGACCATATTCCCTGAGAGAAAACAACATTAAGYTTATAGAGCTTGTACAGAATATAGGATGTCATACACAGTGTTGTCAGTCCAGAGCTACTACAGGTTTCCTTCATTAGGACAGTCAGACTGGTATAAAATACACAGATATGATGAGTAGTGTCCATCTTTGAAGATTTTCAAGATGCAACTGTGCAAATCCTAGTCTGACCCCAAAGATGACCCTATTTTGAGCTGGGCATTGGACATCCTGTGTTTCTTTTCCAATCTGCTTTAGTGCATCACTGTATGATTCGATGATTAACTAAAGACAGAGTGTCCTAGAACACAGGATAGTTTAATTTCTCCCCTTCATTTGCAATTCCCCACAACTTTTGGGATATGCTCCAATGCAAAATGAAATAAGGATTAGAAATCTAGCTCGCAGCAGTTTTGGGAGGATAAATGCATTAAAGATTAGTAAGTGCTCAGACACTGTGTTAATCGAGGCCTTATAAGTACCTCAGAGAGATCCAGAGCCCTAAATCACTATTAATGAATAGTATTGATTTCCCTTTAATTTGTGAAATGAAGCTATTATAATAAAGCTTGGCTTTTATTTGACCTTTATCCAATGTGATAATTATAAACACTATTTTGTAATTATTTTTTTCTAACCCCCAAAGGAAAATAGCACATGCTAAACTAGCCTGGGCAAAATGTTCTCTCTTCTTCTACTTCTTTTGTTTGTTTGAGGGTTTTATTCTCAGGAAAACTGTATCAAATTATTTTGTAAAAGAAACATCAATCGATAGAATGATTAACGGAGTAATACTTAAATTTGGGAGATGGGACCTTCAGCACATTGAATTCCTTCATATTTAGTTTAACTTTGTCTAGAGTCAACAACAATTAAATAATTGAAATGAAAAAGCTGTCCTGGTTGAAAAATTTGGGCAATAGCATGAAGAAAATTTGAGTAAAATTGTCGAGACCTTAGTTTTCCTTTATAACTCTTCTGTAGGTTACTGACTAACAGGAAAAAAAAAATCCCACCAAGTCCCATTTATGAACTYGGGTTTCTAAAAATTTTTTAGCACTGTGGGTTTGCAGATGTACCCAAATCCTGGTCATAAGGGGACACTGAGACAATGACTGAAACTGAAACTTTTTCAGGTCCCCAGAAAAACAAACATTCCTTCTCCAAACCCACAGGTGCAGCCCAGTCCAGCTGGAATTACCTGAAAAGGGAAGGGAAGGGAAGGGAAGGGAAGGGAAGGGAAGGGAAGGGAAGGGAAGGGAAGGGAAGGGAGGGATTATCTGTGCACTCCAGGATTAAAATGGCCACTGAAGATGGGGTTTCCTTTTCAGAAGAGTTTAAAATTCTCTAACTTTTAGCGAGTGCTCCAAAAATTTAACTATATCTTAAAGTCAGGAAGCAGGAAATCATTTAGTCTCTCAGTCTCTCTTGAAAGACACTAAAGAATTAGTCATGCAAGGGGCCAAGAAGAGCAAGACAAATTTCCTCCCTTTACAGTCTTAACAACACAGATATGGCATGTATTGCTCTGAGCATGAAAACCTGGATACAAATCCATTTTCTGAAATAGTTGTTAACTAATTTATTTGTTAATATTTTACATAAAATACGCAAACAACAGCTCTGGAAAATTGCTCTCCTCCTTCCCTTATTAATGAAARGATCTTCTGCTCCCCTTTGGAAAGAGCTCAGTTTCACTGAAATRAATGCAGAGTTCAGAGATAAAAGGGAACGGCTTCTCAAGGAGGAACAGTTTTCCTATTTCTTCTGCTTCTTTCTAATTAAGTTATGACTTATTGTTAAGAACTCTCATTTAAAATGGAATTTGTACCCTATCAGAGAAAGGTAATTATTGAATGTAGGCCTTCCACATCTTCAGTGCTTCATTAACCAGAAACATTGGATGAAAGGAGAGGGGCAGTATCTCCACAAGGATGTTGATTGAAGGAATGATTGCCTCTAGCTTTTGAAAGGAAAATAATACGAAAGCTCAGCAAAACTTTGAGGGTGGTAAATCCTCCTTTCAAAATAAACAACTGCTACCTGAGGAGATGATTAAATCTCCAAGTCTCCCAGAAGATTAGCAAGAGTATTCAGCTATTTTTTTAGGTAGAGATGAGGCTAAAAGTTAGGAGTATACAAGAACAAATGAGGATTTCTCTGGAGATCCAACACTGTCTCAGAAGAGCCTGGCTTGCCCAGACATCTCTCTCAGTTTTGTGGAATGGTGTGGATGCTTTCCCTGGGTTATTGGTCTCCCTGGGGATGTTCCTTCTGCCACCCCAACACCACCAGACCATATGGGGTCTCTGCCAGCAGCAGCACAGACCATTGTCCATGGCTCATCTGCAGTCAGCTCCACATCCCAAGGAGTCTCTGTGAACCAGMGTTGTCACATTAGGATGAACACAACCCATGCAGGTGTGTTCACATAAATCCCCATYCTCGAGCCTATTATCTCAGCACTGYACTGCCAAAARCTGAGGAGCAGCCCCAGCCCATGGCAGCTATAAACTGCTAAGTGTCCCTTTGGACCAGATTAGATATTGCAAATGAAAYGTGAAAGCACCAGGAGAGTCAAGATATATCAGCAGCAAATCTGGGAGGCAAAACTTAYAGTTCTACCGAGGACCGTCTACCCAAATTCAACAGCTTCTTGCWGTGCTGGCTTTCTGTCTGTAGGATAACTGGGATTTACTCATCCACTGTGGTTTTCCCGTCCCTCACTGAGTCCATATATCCCACAGTGAATCAGTGACTCATTTGCTGAAAAAGTCTCATGCAAGGTTTAAGGAGCAGCCTACTCTTTACCATTTCATATTTCATATCTTTAACATTATATTTTTTAATCTCTTAAACTGCTTGAAAGGTTAAATTTTGTGGCTCTCCCCTTTCTCAAATTACCAGATAAAATCCAATGTTGTTAATTTTATCTTCATACCACAGTATCGAGGTCCTTAAATTTAAATACAATCTTTCTAGAACCAGTTCCCTGTCTTTAAAAAAACCAATAAATCAAAYTTTTATTAGTGTGCCTTAATGGCARACTKTGGTTCCAGTTCCAGCACCACACAGTCACTGTCTCACCCCTCTCCAGTGAGATGGGGAGAGAATCTGMAGGCCAAAATTCAGAAAATTYATCGGTTGMGATAAAGAGAGTTTAGGAGATTATGGAAAACCTACATGCACAAGCAAAGCAAAACAAGGAATTCATCCACAGCTTCCTTTCAGCAGGYAGATRTCCAACCATTCCCAGGAAAGCARGGCTCCAATATYTATGACTCTGAGCACCCTTTCTTTCCCTTCTTTTCTTGATCTTTTATTGCTGAGCACAATGTCACGTGGTGTGGGATAAACCTTGGCCATCTGGAATCCACTGTCCCAAATCCTCTCCCAAATTGTTGTGCAGTGTCAGTGATAGCAGCAGGAGAGGCCTYGATGCCATGGAAGCATTGGTCAGCAATTGCTGAAACATCCCTGCATTATCAACACTGCTTTTACCAAAAATCCAAATCATCATGCAAGCTGCTGTGAAGAAAATTAGAGCACCAAAATCAGTGCACTTATTTAGACTGTGAAATGTTTATATTTGAGACCGATCCTTGACATGCATTTATGCAGGGTTTTTATAGGTATACACTCGCATCTCTAATTATGTGAATATGTCTGAATTTTGTTTCCCAATATTTTCTGTGTTAATGCAAGGAAGTACTAATATTATGGTGTATATGGCTCTCCAAACAAACCTTTGTTGARGGTCTTCATCAACATATTCCTTTACCACCAAGCCTAAATATCCAAGATCTTAATTTGTCTCGCAGAGTGTTATATAGCATAACCTTAAGTATGGCAGCAATTTTATCCAAGAGTTTGATCTGGAATTTGTGAAATACTGAGTTTAACTGACCTCTTGACTCTAATGAYGAAAGTGGGGATTGAAATCATTGAGCAATTTATTGGTTTAGACCCTTTCACTTCTCTAATCTCAGAAGATTACTTCCAGTCACACATGGTCAGCAGGGTACTAGCCTTTCTAAAACACATTTTTAGAGCAGTTTCAAACATCTGCCTACTTCCAATCCTCTTATGAGATCCTCTCTCCTGGTAGAAATCAACTACTCAATAGTTCTTACAATAACTTTCCTTCTTTTACACATTATTGTGTTTGTTTTTCACTGACAGTAAATTCCAGTGTTATCATCCACCAGGTGATCCTGCGTGATTCTTGCTAATTATACAGTGAGATGATCASAAGCTGAGAGTTGCAAAACAGATGAAGTGAAGCAATGCCTTCAGCCAAGGCTACATTCCCAGGTCTGCTCTTCATGTGGATAACAACATTACAAAAATATAAAAACCACAGCATGTACCTCTTTGATGCCTGGTAGACAAAAGTCTAACCCAAGTGCTGATTGAGAAGAGAATTCTGATACAAAGTAGACTTGAAAGATTAAAAAAATTGTGATGGTATGTCCAGCATATTGCCAGTAAAGTTATCTGACCTCTAATGGAAAATTAACGAAAAGAAAAGAGATGAAGTCAATAGTAAAAAACCTGAAAATTCAGAGATAGCACACCTGCAGAAATTATATTTGCTGAAACTAGAATATTTAGAAAACAAAAAATGTAGAAATAATATCAGAAAAGCAGGTGTGCTGGTGCAGGGTAAAAAAGGCTCCAATGAAGGTGAAAATGCTCTWAGTTACTTTTTTCCACAGTTAAAAAGCATATTTTCCTTAATGAGAATCAACATATATTTTCACCAGGAAAAAAAAAATTACTCCACAAAATGTTACAGACTTCTGGAGATCCTCTACAATAAAAATAAAAAGAAATTTTAGAAAGGGATGATCTTGTCATTTTGCGGTAAGACGATCCAGTGAGAGAGTATGAGTTAGCATGACACTTGTGTGTGATCTAATAAAACTGGGAGGAGCTGGAAAGAATTAGCAGAGACAGTTAAAGCAATTCCTTTMAATTACAAGAATAGATCCTGAACCATTTCCAGGGATTTTAAAAGGAAAACATTTCTCAATGTCTTCTCCACTTGAAAAACAAAAGAAACATATCTCCAAAAACATGCATATGAAAATYACAAAAATGCTCCTTCCCAATATACATCCCAAAGAAGAAATGCAAAAGGGCCAACCAAGTATGTTCTTGAACATCAGGGACTGGCAAAAATGCAGTCAGTGATCTGTTCAGATGCACAAAGGAGAGGTGATCAATGGACAGAAGTGTGACCACTAGAGAAAATCAGCTAATTTTAAATCTGGAGCCACTGCAGCCCTTCCCAACGTGAACACAGCTGCTGATGGTCTTCCAGCCCCAGCAGAACCCCAGCTGACCACTACAGAGCCCTCCTTGGCACAGGARACTGATGCAAGTGTGGAGCGTGTGCTCTTGAAGAACAGCGAGCAGGTATCCCTGGGAACACAGGCACAGCTTTGCAGGGATTCCTTCCTGCCACATACACGGGGGTTGTAAGGAGAACTCGGCCCCATTGTACACTGGAGCATTTGCATTCCCCTTGGAAGGGGAAAATTGTAGGAAGTGCACTGAGAGAGAGAGAGAGGTGCTGGGCACAGCCCGTGAGGTGTGTCCTGGTGGGATTTGTGGGGCCACATTTGTTCRTGTGTTTGTGTGATTGGAACTGCTCAGGATACGTTTCACAAAGTTGCTTAGAAATTTGCAGGTGTCCATTAACATTCTGTGCCTACTATTGTGGTTTGTCGATTGTCTTGCTGATACAGATCCTGAATACATAGTTCACTGATTGCAAGTTAATTACATGCTGTTAATAAATCAATAAACAGCTTCAATCCTATTCTTGCTTTAACTACACGAACTGAGGAGGTTTTCCCTGTGACAGGCATCACAGCACTGTTTTTTCCTTAAGGGGATTTTTSTTGGCTTTTTTTCTTAGTAGTGACAAAACTGAATTGGTTTTTGCACTGAACCAATTAAAAACTGTGAAAAGAGCYAGAGGGGTGCCCAGTCCAGACTGATACTTTGGACATGGTTTATCAGTTTGGCCTCAAAACTCTGCAAAAACATCTTCACAGGYCTGGGATGATCTCAGAGCTCAGCCAGAACAAACCTAAACCTGTTCGAAATGCCAGCAAAACAAGACCACATTTGCTTTATATTTGTCAGGTTTTAAAAAAAAAATTAATAATAATAGAAGAAGCTTTTTATTATGTAGATATCAATGCAAAGCAAATTAAAGAAAATGTCTGATCTGTCTCACACTCAAGAGGAAAACTAGAATATTTTCTTTTGGGCCAGAACTAGACTAGATCACTAAAAATTCTGATGGGGCTTCCCCTGGGTCTGCTGTTGTTCTCTGGTTCCAGTAGGGACTGGGGTAGGATGCAATGTGTACAATACCTATGTGTACATGCACCATCTAACACTCATGTCTTGTGTTCAGCTGGTGATCTATTAAGTGGCCAAGATCCTTTACTGTAGAGTGGGTCCTGATTCAGTAACTTTTTCCCTTTATACACTGGAGAGTCAGACCAGGATTTTCTTGAGAAGTTGGAAGAATGGTCTTAAAAATAAGTTGGAAAAAAAATGATGTACAACTCACTCAGGCGTGTAAAGAGCAATATAATTTGTACAATATGAAATAGTTCTTTCATTTTCYTCAGTGCTGCATACTGTGCTCAGTCTCAGCAAGCACACTGTGCTTCATTTTCTGAACTGCATTTCAGAAAAAGCGGGGACCAGTATCAAAAGGAACCAAAGGAGACCAACCGGGAATTATCAGTGATCTAGAAAGCAAAACTGATGAGAAGAGTTTGAAACAATTGGAGTAGTTTAGTTTATATAAGAGAAGACTGAGAGCACACATAATAACGTAAAAAGTAGCTGTAGAGAGTAAAAGACTAGACTGTTCAGGTCCCCTGTGGTTACAGCAAGGGTAATGGGTTTAAGTTGGTTCAATAGACATTCAGCTTCAACTGCAAGGAAAGAAAATCTATGAGTCCTGTCACTAAGTTTAGGAAAGCTGTGTTTTAAAGAGTGCAGCTGTGAGGAACAGTTGAGGACAGCTAATCTTGTATTGGGGCTGCAGAATAGATGAGATGAGTTCTTTATCTTTTTTCAGTCCCATGGTTTTTTTGATCACACTGTTCTTCTGGATCACATACAATTCAGAAGTAATGGAAACCTTCCTGTGGCTTTCAGTGTTTCCCTTGCCAGGAAACACTTCTGTTCCGTMTGCAACAATGTGCCACAGTGCTCTACTATAGTGTCAGAAAAAATCAGCCATGGACACCTTCATTCACATTCCTGCCAAGGAATSCATGCTCAGATGGCCACAGGGGGCCGTGGACATTCTGCCATAAAGGGTTGGTAAAGTTACTGCCCAGACCTAAACTGTACTTGACGAAAGACTGGTTTAAAAAAAAACATTAGAGGTAAAAGAAACTTTTTTCCTTAAGAGGTGACAAAGCCCCATCTGTAGTCCAACAAGGAACTCAAGGAAATTACATTTAAAAATTTCTTAAATTAATTTGTTAAATAAAAATACTTCTTGAAGAATAAGAGCAACTTGTGATATGTTGGTATGTCTTTTTCTGGCTCAGTAAATCATGGCACTGGGATGTCAACATTGAAGGAAGATGGAAAGTGAGGTGAACTGCTATAACCAACAAGCACAAAGACAGGTGCTGTAATAAGGACTGGAAATAATGCTGTAAAACTAAAGGAAGTGACATCAGCTAATCTTGCAGTGATTACTTTGGTCAGAGCCTTAATAGTGTTAAGACATCTAATTAACACTAGTTTCAATCAGAGAAGCTGAAAATCTCTGGAGATAARGCTTTAGATTCCTTAAATAACCCTGGGAATATGAATCATTGTTCATCTTTTCCTATATTTCTCCCCATGTTTTTCTTTTTTTCATCTTCAGTCATGGTTCATGTCTTCTTATATATTTTGAGCTATTTAAAATAATACAGAATCATCTGAGGCTGACAGTGACCTCTGGAGATCTCTCAGTCAAAACCCCTCTGGTCAGAGCAGSGTTATCTAGACCAGGCTGCCCAGGGCTGTGCCCAGACAGATATTAAAGATCTCCAAGGATGGCAACTCCACATCGTCTCTGGGCAGCCTGCTCCAGTGTCTGACCTCCTGGCACCCTGCCCCRGACAGCCTGACCCTTGACCAGCACTGTCAGAGTGACCACAGCACTGGCACCCTTCCTCTTGACACCCTGAGCATGGAGCAGTGCTGGCAGATGGACAGGGCACTGTCCACATTCCATGTAAGGTGTGATTCTCCCAAAACACGCTGGCACTGATGGAGCCAAGGGTGCTGTGACCCTTACTTGCATTTAAAAGGCKTTTCCTTGATTGACTGCCAGATGACCAGGACACCACGTGTCTGCATGAGCCCTCCACAGCTTTGCTTTTGATCCTGTGTTTGTAATCAGTGATTTGGATGAGCTGCTCTATGGGCACATTTTTGCTGATCTTTTTTTTTTTGACTTAATGAAGTTTGTCTCAGGTGTTGTTGGCCACGTCTCTGTTTGGACCACACCTCGCTCACAGTGAACTAAAAGGCTGAGGTGGACAAAAGGATGTGGGTGGGGACATCAGGTGAGGCCAATCAGGGACATCAAAGTCCTTAAAGTGCCAACAGACTGTGTCAAAAACCTTGTTTAATTCACAGTAAACAACATCCACTACTCTTTTCTCATCCATCAAAGAAGTAATCCCATCCTAGGAGCCTATCAAGCTTTTGCACTGAAATCATGCTGACTGCTAGCAGTGACCTTGTTAACTTTTGTGTGTTTGACAATGGTATCCAGGGTGATTTTTTTYCCACCACTTCCACAGGAAGTGAGGTTGAGTAGGATCAACCTGTAGTTCCTGGGGTACTTCTTGCCCTCCTGGAGGACCAGAATGACATTTATTTGCTTCTGGTTCCTAGGAATTCTCAGTACTCCCCTTTAGACATGCATATGCTTAGGAAAGGGGACTTTGTCATGTTTTGTAGTTTTCAAGTGCTCTCATTCATATTCATATCTAGTAGTTACTCTTAGAAAATAATAATAATATTAATCCTATATATTACAGTTCATACTACTCTACATGCACTATGACAGAAATTTTCAACAGTGTCCCAGWCCTGACTCAATGAACAGCTAACTGAGATTCACTCTTTCAAATGGAAGAGTGGTTTTGTTGCAGAAGGAAGAGCCCTGATGACACCCTAAAATCTAYATCACTCAGGATATACAACAGGGTAAAGCTTTTGATGAGAAGATATGTTGTCATACTAAAAACAGGACAAGAAAGTGGCAAAGCTGATGCCTTTATCAAGGTTAAGCCTGAAATAAAACCACTTTTTAATATTTTATTTTCTAATTCATTTCTTGTGACACAATATGATAAAAATGTTCATGCAGAAACTTCTTAGTACCCTAACAATTAATAACTATGTAGCAGCAAAAAATAATCATTCACAAATAATGAATAAACTCAGTGAGCCAATAAATCAAAATAATATGCCTCTACTAATCTTAACTTTTCTCATACTCTGGTGAGAAGTGAGTGGAAAATTTGCATTTAACAACACAATCACTACATGTAATCTTTCTATTGTTGTAAAGTCTGCATATCTGGATGGTCTCTGGTCCCTACACCTGGTAGAAATAGGAAGAAGATGGTGTCAAACACTCATGGCCATTGTCTTAAAATAAAGAATAAATAAAATTATCCTTTTACATAAAGTTATTTTTCTATCTGTAGTAATAAATGTGATGATAAGGATTGTCCTATAGCTAATATTCTATTTCTCCAGTTGTATTAAAAACTTTAGCTAATAAACTGTTATAAAGATAAAATGAAGTTCATCAGATATTATCAGAATCTAGCAGAAATATTTCTATAGACTTTCATGAGAATTTGATAGGACCCATCAATATCTGGGGTAGAATTATCTCACCATTTCTCTAATTGTGTTCTGGCTTTATTCTGGTATGGTTCACTGCCAAACTAAAGTTAACACTATCCATTTCTTACTATGCATAGAATTTCTAAAACTTTCTAGAACATATTGATCAGAAAAGTTTCTTTTGYGTGCACAGCATAGGGAGAGACATTCTACGGATTGGAGTTTTTCTTTTTTTATTCCTTTCTAATAACATTTTTGCATTCCTTTTCCATTTACAATGGGTTCCATTTACAGTTTTATGTATTTTCATGAAAATCCAGCCAGATGTTCTTCATGAAAGTGGACATTTTTTCAGGAGCAGTTTTTTTGGTTTAACTGAAACCTATTTCATGTTATTAAATGTGGAAAACTTTTTAGCTAATGCTAGTTTTCAGAGATTTCCAAAAGATTGAGAGATACTTTGCAGAACTCTTCCTGAAAGCCAAAGTGGGAATAACAGGGTTGATCTTTTATCTTCTTCTTGGCATTCTGTTGTAGGTATCATTAAGCATGACAGTTTTTAAAAGTCTTCTGTTTCAAAATGCCCATTTAAGGAGCTCAGTAYAAAACCCTGTCTCTCCTGTGAGAGCACAAAGCAGTTTAAAATGCAACCTGATTTAATATAATTGCCGTGTTCCAGTCCCTTACCTCTTCACTTAAGAAAACAACAATTTTAATGAGTTTGTTGTTTTTGCTTTTTAAATACACTTTTCATACAAAGTGCAGCAGCCAGCAATTTCTCCCTCCCTTGATAAAAATGCAGTGAAAACAAACTTCTTCTCACACTTGTACTTATTAAAGAAGACACAGACAAGACACCTGTCCTCTCAGGTGAGTCAGATAAAGCTCTGTCATGGGTAACAGAAAGAAAAATTTGGGTTTCATGAAAACAAACAAGTCATTATCTTCTTTCCATTRTTTATTCAACACATCTCACTTCACKAAGAGGACTGGATTTCTCAGATGAGACATTCAAATATGTCACCCTCTGGATCCCTTTGATGAGAAAGATACACCAACTCTCCTCTTTAGCTGCATGGTCCCCATTCAAATAGATAAAAAGTTTCCCCTTCACAAAGGATCAGTGGCAGTAATTATAATAACAGTAGCCACAAGAAGGGAGTTCAGAGCAGGAGAAGTGGTGGTRATGGTGCTCCCCAAAGTCTGTCAGACCAAACAGAACACATCAYATTTTGTGAGGGCCAAGGAGGAGGAATCAAAGCAGAAAATGCAGAAATGGAACATATTATTTGTATGGCTGCAGATTAAAACAACATCAGCATAAAATTATTTTAAAATTAGAAAAAAACATGCCATAAATTTAAAGTAGAAAGATGAAAAACATCATGAAAATCCACACTTGAACAGGGATCACAGGGAAGGAAGTGGGATCCATGCTCAGGTACAGTTTGACAAACTTCCACAATTGACGCTTTACAAAAAATGTAAGAACAACTTTTTTTACATAGCAAATTTGCCTGGGACAGGAGTTACTCTACCTAAAATAGTTGACTAGGAAAACAACAGAAACATTACAAGGCGTTTCTACAAACCTTTAAGAATACTTTAACTTCTGATGAAATAATAAAGATATGTCAAGGCTATTCTGATTTGGACAAACAGACAGTTCTTGAGGAGTGGAGAATTAATTGTGAAACATATGGTCAAGACAGTGAAAAAAWATTCCATCACAAATGCATAGAATTTTGTGGCAGTATTTCATTGAAAAAGTAAATTGATATAAAAGAATTGGGCTAAATTCATAATTTTTTGTAAGGTACAGAACATGAATTTAAGGTGAACAAGCTTAAAGATCATAGAAACAGCATGACAGGCTGAAAGTGAACTAGAATATCCTGGAACAAGTTTTTCTTGTAACAGACTACTCTAAAAGCAGCAGAAAATGGATCTAATGTGTCTGGATAAAGTTCTAACATTAAAAGAATAATGAAATACCGCTGAGAATAAGTCACTGGAAAGACACCATGATGAGATTTGTAGTTAGAAATAAATGGAAAGAAGATTAACAGAGATAGAARAGATATGTACAGATTTACAAAAGAAGGTGTCAAGATTTAAATAGAATGCAGACTTGAGAAAAGAAACTAAGAGCAGATTTAGGTGTGAACAAGTGTATAAGATGTCTTAACATCCCCTTACACTCAATGGAAAGTACATAATTCAGGCAGCAAACAAAACCTGGTATGTCTCTTTCAAGATAAGCTCAAGTTTCATGGTGTTCAATCAGCAGGGATTTACCTCCATGTATGAAATTCCTGCCACTTCAAGCGCTCTGTGAGAGACCCTGGTTGCACTGGGCACTGCTGCCTCAATGAGAACATCCAACACCATTTTTGGAGCTCTGAAGAATTCTCTCTGACCTTCAGCTGCTGCTCCAGTCCCAAAGTTCTGCAGCAGGGTTAACTGTCTTGTGCAGCCCAACATAAGACCCACCTATGGACCATAAATGGATTTTTGTATGCACTTAAATTAAACCCCCAAGAATCCTACAGRCATGTGCATGAAAAAGCATAATCAGATACATCTTGTGTTGAAACCAGTTTTTACACAGAAAGTTTAATTGGAGATATACATCAGCTCACTCAAAAAAGATAAATGAAAGAGACGTCACYGAAAAAAAAATGTAAATCTGTAATGTATCATATGTGGCCAGAACCTAGAAACTACTAATCATATGTAAGAGGATGAACCAGATTCACTAGAGATGAATATAAAAYACAGAACTGGCAGTCTTAAGTGCTAGGAGATTTGTAGGAATTATGGACTCAAAATAGAAGAGATGCCATGCTGTCAGAAATGCAAGAAAGTGATAGCTAAGAAAGGTGCAAAAATGCTACTASACTACTGGAAATCATTATTTTTTTGTGAAGTGCATTGAAAAACAACTAATATGGGGCTTTTATAAAGGAAGAGAAAAGGCTTYACTGTTTTATCATTTGTTTAATTAAAAATTAAATTAAAAAATGGCAAATARGATCTGGCAGGAACTAAAGAAACTGTAGGGCATGAAAAAATATAAGCATAAAACCAATTATTTGTGGTGCACTAGAATCTCATGACACATTATCACAGCAGTACTGTGCACACTGAATACAGACATGACAGAAAGCAACCTTGATGGGAACACTTGCAGTACTGAAAAAGGTGATAAAATTCTGAATTCACTTACAAGAGTCTAAGTTACAGTTACATTAGTAGTTATGTTTCCACTGAGATCTCAGGTAATGGGAAGAAATAACAATAATATATAGTTTTTATGTAGGATGATCCAAATTCCTTTGACTTCACTGGAGCTAAGMAGTGAATATGTATTTAACTTTGAAGTCAATGTCTTCATGAATGTCTCAATAGAGGTAAATCTCACCTTTTTGATGATATATGTAATTCATAAGTAATCTGTGTATTTGGCTTATGACTTTTCACTGAACTAGATTATGTTCTTTAGAAGATCATCAAATATGCATCCTTTCCTGACTAGGTCAAA
>NW_026623258.1:1547453-1551743 GCF_030028575.1 Malurus melanocephalus | reverse complement strand
CAGTTGTTATCTAGAAATGTGCAGTACCTGAACTAAAATCAGTGGATTAAAGTCTTTACTTTCAGTCAGGTAAGTTAGGAAAAATTCCACTAAAAGGAATGGAATACTTTATCACACTAACACATGTAARTGCATTTGGCTCTTAAATGATCTCCTCTTTTTCATTTTGGTTTGGTTAATTTGATTTTGGTTTTGGGGTTGGTTAGGTTCTTTTTGTTGAACATGGGTAAAAGTCTGAACTCAAAACTCTGAGGAACCTGAGCTTCAGACAAAAGTTGGACCAACACATACTGAGGATTTTCCTTATTTTAAGTAGCCTGAAAAACATTCAGGATCCTAACTCTAACTTAYCCTTGCTTGAAATTATTTTTATGTGTATACTTGAGATTGAAAACTGTACTTGCATATTATCGTCTTATACACATGAAGAATGAAACAAGAAACTAATTTAGCCTTTGGGAAAATGCACCTGAGAAAAAGTGTTGATTAGAGTAATTAACAGAAGGCTGAACCAGCTAATAAGTTAACCAGGTAAAGAATGGGGTACATAAACCCAGAAAGAAGTAATTTTAGAGAAGGTTATGCCAGATGTTCTGGGCCATTACAATTTTTTTTATTATTATTTAATCAGAAAACGATTTCTGATAGTTCTCAAAAACAATACTTGGCAGTGCTGAGCCTCTGTCCCAATTTGCAAGCCTCTTCAGAAGATTGTGAATAGCATAACCCAAAGCTTGCTCCAGAACATAGTATGAGCAAAAAAAAAAAAGGAAGCTAGAACTTGCTTTAGTTTAGTGTTGGATTGAAGGTAGTGGCAGGTGTGTTTAATTTTCAGCAATAGAATTTATCTTTAATCAAATTAATCTACCTTACACAGAGAGGTAAAGCCAGACTGACATAAATTTATGAGTTAAATTCAGATGACTATTCATGTGAGGTGAGAATTTATCAAAATGTGGTGTGTGCTCACCGGTAACAAAACTTAATTTAATGTTTAAGCCTAAAACTAGTTTGGGTTTCTTTTTTTTTTGTTTATCCACAACATAAGGAAACCTCTTCACAATAYTTCAGTTGATTCTGTTTACAACAGAACCAGTTTGTTCTAGATTAGCAAGTAATTTAATCAGTGTCTGCAAGCTCTTAGTGACTTAAAGATTTTAAA
The DNA here is from genome assembly GCF_030028575.1 of Malurus melanocephalus. Classification (NCBI taxonomy): domain Eukaryota; kingdom Metazoa; phylum Chordata; class Aves; order Passeriformes; family Maluridae; genus Malurus; species Malurus melanocephalus. Next base: position 1,550,581 of record NW_026623258.1, on the reverse strand, counting down.
ATCAATATTTAATAAAGATAATGCTTGGTATGCCCCACAAAAAGTGGGACCTATCTGCTTTTGTAATAACAACATGCTGSTCTCCTCCATCTCCAGTGGCTGCTTTCAGAAATGAACTCATTTAACATCGAAGCATTATGAACCACTCTCACCTGGTTTTGCAAAACTAATTCAAGTACACGAAGAGAGTTTTCTTCCCTGAAGTGTAACCTTYCCTCTGCCCCACCTTTTCTTCTTGCAGAGAAGAAAATAGTTGTTTTCTCTGTGAAGAAGAAATGTGTTCTTTGAGGAGCTGAAGCRCCACACACACAGACACAGAGGGGGAGAGTGCACCTATTGTGCTGTTCAGACAATCCAACAGGTAACATTCTGCTTCCCCTATTTCAGCTAACCTGGATTTTTATTTTCTTTTCTTCACCTAAATCAAGCACTAGTACAGCCTCTGCTTTGTGTGTATGCCCAGCAAAATAAAGTGGAAATAGAGGAAAGTTTTGAAAGTCTGGACTAAAGCAGTATTGAATCAGAGCACCAGAACTATGTAKTTTCTTTTATTGTAAGGAAATGCAAGGGAAAGCATGCAAGAAAATAATTTCCTCTAAAATTAAGTAGGAAGATGTTTACTTTTGAGAGACAGTGAGCAAAGGGAGAAAAATAGACTATTTGGGGATGATTTTTAAGAATTTTGTCAAGGAACCAAAATGTTTTGGTTTAATAGAAAATTTCTTTTAATTTTTTCTCAAATAGTACAGGTGTAAARCAATAATTTGTTGAACATAAAATTAACAATCCCTTTTATAAGAGTCAATGATTATCAATATAGATGTCAGTTACAATGGACTAYTATCTAGTCATTAACCTCATTCATGTCATATACAATTTAATTTTCTGATTTTACTCCTATCTGAACTAATCCCAGTTGAAATTCTGTRGTATTTTGTTTCTTCATAAACTTAGTTTTCCATCAAAAATAATTTAATAGAAAAATTTCTTCCCTGACCTGTTTAGGAATACAATACACAGAAGGATTTTAAATTGGAGAAAAAGAACTTTTCTTCAGACAGAATCTTGAATTTAATATATACCCAAACCCACTTTCCAGAGGGACTAATAATTCTCTGCTAATGCCCTCATGTATATGCAGTACTGAACCAGGCTTGGCAGTTTATTACTTTTTAGAACTTATAATCATACCTTTTGCTTTTTTTCCTGGAAATAGATTCTTTACACACTGGTTTCTGCTAAGGCATGAATGAAAGTATATTGGCTTTATCATCTATAAAATTCTTAATATCTCTCCAGGTAATTGTAATCTGGTCTATCAGCATACAGAGATTGATAAAGAAARCAAACACCTCTGCAAAGCCTGCAAGATCAAGTATCTGTTGTGTCAAGGGGTGTTTTAATCTAAATAGTTTTCTGGATTCTTGTCACTTCTATAATCTGGAGGCTAAAAGTCTGGTGATCCCATCACTGTGTTCATAGAGTTGTTGATGGTTGTATGTAAATTACTTATTTATTTCATCAACAGGCAGCCTTTTGAGGGCCTTTGCAAATTAGCAAAACCTCATCTTAGTTTACTGTGAATTCAAGGTTGTTTTCCTTCATTTTGTCCCTCTTCTTTCCCTTTTTCATTTCCTCTCTCCCTTCCCTATCCCAAGACAACCTTACGTACTGTATTATTTTTCCTGTGAAGTGGTGTATTTGTGAATATTCAACACACCATATTGAAGTAATTTTTGCCACCTTTTCCTGCCACATTTTAATAATTTTCTCTTCTCTCATTCATGACATATTTCAAATAAATTTATTTAGGAGAGAGATGGAAGGAAAATGGTTTGCTTTCCAGCTTTGGGGGAAGAGTTATAAGCTTTCTTCCAGGCAGAGGTGATGAATGTATTTCATTTYATCATGATGAGTAAAGGACAGATGGGCCATGGAGTGGACAGGAGCATCTTCTCTGCTATATTTAGTACAAAAGAAGCAGCAGACAAACTGTCCCATTTGTGTTTATTTAAACCTCAGGTTTCATGTATCTCTGCTGTTATTGACAAAATCTTCTTTTCTACTTTTCCAGTTAATGGAAACATCTGTCTGCAAAGATTCAGAGTATAAAACTAGAAGAGATTTAATAGTCTGTGCTTCTGCATGATGCAGGCCATTATAAAGACTGCAAATTAGTGTTGTTTTGAAGCACAGCATATGTCTCAGGAACACATTCACTATTGATTTTAAAATTTTTGGTGATGGAAAATCTGCAGTAGTCCTTGGTAAGTTCTTCCCATGTTCAATTGCTCTGTTTGTTAAATACATAGACCTYATTTCTAATCTGAATTTGTGTTTGGTCTTGTGGGCCCTGTAACTTGGTTCATGTGTTCATTGAGCAGGGGCTCAGTTATCTCAGGGGCACCATCTGGGCAGCGCATTGGGTGTTTCACTCTCTCCACAACAAACAGAAAGAATTCAGTGATTCTGAAGGCAGACTCCAATGTCTTAAGCAAGTGGCTTCCCAGGGCTTACTGAAGCAAATCAAATATGAGGAGTTGAGGAGTTCCCATTTTTTTTTTTTTTTTTTTTTTTGCAAAAGTACTCCCAGATTTACAATGGTCATTTAGAATATGTTCAATAGAGTCTTTAAGTACTTCTCTTCATAAAGGTGTTTGAGTATTTTCATTTTGCATCTTTTTGGGCAGACTGCACAACAATGAGAATGCATGTAAGTAGATGGTAAACTTCCTTTCTCCTGTGGAAATTGCTCCATTTTKGGGGAATAAATACAACAGTTGAAGAAGAGCCATTTTAGAGTGTCATTTATTGCATAATAAGGCCAGAGAGAGCATCTSTCCCATCTTAGCTGAACTGAAAATACACAGAGAAACATCATTGTTTTGCTGAATCTAATAATAAATTATATTCTTATTTTCCATATTAAAAATAAATAAGAAGGGCAAAAAGTGTCAAATTCCAACACTAATTCATGACTTGGAATCTTGGCTGCTATGAAATCTTTCTTTACACCTAAGTAATTATTCTATATTCATCGTGCATGTTCTTTCCAAGGGGTCATTGAGGATTCCAACTTTACTCCCTCACAAGCTACTTCAAAATACAGAAAGGTTAGTAAGAAAAGG
>NW_026623258.1:1488388-1547246 GCF_030028575.1 Malurus melanocephalus | reverse complement strand
AGAAAAACAAAGAAAACCCAACCATTAAAATAAGCTCCCCCAAAATAAAACCGCTTACTTGTAGTGCTGCTCTATCAATCTGGCAAAAATGAACATTTGTTCCCATAGAAGGCCATACACTTTTATRTACATTTAAGAAGGAAAGGACTTGTTAATATTAGTTATGGGTGAAGAAAATATTGGAATTCAGGTATGTGAAACTGATAAGAATGGGAATCAGAGATGAGACTACTTCATGGTTAATACAGTCCAGATTATTGCTAATTCTTCARCCTTTAGAGAGATTTTAAGGTCCTTGGAGAATTTTTGTTCTTGGATATTTTTTCTGTAGTCAGATTATGTTTATTATTTTTAAATATTGTTTTCTCTAACAATTGTGACAACTGCGATTTAAAGTTCTTTTTTCTACCTGGGAAAACTGGTAACAATTAGCCTGCAATATTTCATATATGCTCTTGAAATGAAGATACCTGCTGCAAAAGAAAAGATATGAAAATTTCATGTTGACAAAACAAAAAAGAATGAATGACTTACCATAAGATCAGATTTGGTATTCCATCTCTGGTAAATAAATTGAATTCATAGCTAAAGCAGTTTATTTCTGAGTTAGTTTGTAGCATTCTAGTAAGAAAAACTAAAAAAGAAAACCAACTTTTTCCTCTCTGACCATTGTATCATTTATTACAGCAAACTACTTTGTTCTTCAAACTAGAATGTATGAAAATTACCACATTCATTTTCCCATGTAAATACTTTCTTCATCAGTAGAAATTATTTGCTTTCTCCTAAGTCTTTCTTCTCATTTTAATCCCTCCATCTTTTCCTCCTTTCACCATTCATCCTCAGTAAATTTCTAAATAGCTTCCAAAATCTTAGTTCCAGCCTTTATATTACAAAGGGACCATGAAAGAAGCAAAAGAAGAGACCTTAAGATCTCAGAATGTTTTGCTCTTCCTCTATTCACATATCCTATCTCAGTTTTTCAAGAAAATACTCCAATACTTAAATGCTCAAATACTTATAAAATCCTTGTCTAATTTTGTCATTAATCATGATTTCTGCACCCCTGCCTCCCCAATGCTGAAGCTCCATGACAGAGCTGTCCCAAAGCCAACAAGTCTGGAAGCTTRTTCCCAAGCCAACCAAGCAGCTTGGTCATGTGAAATGAGGAACCACTGACAATTAGAAYAGAAGTTTACACCTGTTGTGGCTTAGGAAAGGTATTCCCCAATTTAGGCAAAATTCCTACTGAAGCCATGCACTGCTTGCTCCACCCTCCCTTTTCCCCTCATCCTGCAGCAGGCTGGAGAAGAGAATTGAAGACACAWGAGGCAAACATMACAGGYTGAGATAAGAACAATTTACTGGAAATAATGACATGRCYTTCAAGGCCCCCYGCCAACCCAAASCATTCTAYGATTCTATGATTTTGTAAGTCTAAAGAGAAGACCACACTAGCTTTTACACTAGTTTTACTAGGTTTTTTTTTCCTTCTAAGATGAAATAATATYAATATGGGATTGGAATTACCCACTGTTGTTTTCTGTTACTTTTTTTTTTTCCATTTTAATGCCCTAAATAGATCTATAACAAGCCATTATTTGTTTTTTAATTGTTAACCTTTAACTGTTTACCTGGCAACCTTTTTACCCCATTTATCTGATCACAAATAGGAACAACACACATGAGCTGCACAGATGAGTCAGGAGCAAATTGAACAGAATGGGGATATCCCTGGTGAAAAAAAAACAAACTCACCTGAGAAAATGAACCACAATTTTGGCYGAGTAATTTGTGCATAACATCACACCAGTAGAGCTATTTTGTCTTAAAAGCTTAGCCTGAACTACAATATGTGGTCATATTTCCTTAGGTCAGCATTGATTCAGGTAYCTTTAAATCAAAATTTGTGGCGTAGCAATGCAGTAGACTCAACAGTTGCAAAGTGAATACAGATTTTTATTATAATAGAGTTACCATTATATTACTCAAAAGCTGAGACATTTTATCCCAAGTTCATTCCACATCAAACTCTTCTGGATGAAGTATAATCCCCAGAAAGTACTGGTTTGTAATAGAAATGCTGACAGGCCCTTAGCTATAGAAGCTCTACCAGCTTTGCTATTCTACAAGGTCCCTAACTGAATTTTTATTCTCTAATTCAATGAGAGGATTTTGCTTCCAAATCACTTTTAAAATCCTCCAGCTGTGCCATTTCTTAGTTTATGATAGCTACATTACTTTTCAATTAAATTATTCCAATGTTCTTATATTTTCTATATTAAATTGTAGTTATATCTACACATTTGAAATATACTGGGATCTGCCCACCTTTTTCATTGTGCCTTATACGTACCCAAGTGTAGGAGTTTTGTGGCATATTTAAGGCTGGTGGTGACATAAGCTTTAAAGTTTCTGTTTTATTTTATCACTCTCTCCCCAAAAAAACTTAGTAGACCTTGTTGTGTTCTCTCAGGGGTGACAGCAGCAAATAAACCAAGATCCACCTTTAAGTACAAGGCAAGAGAGACAGAGGATTTGTGTCACAGCATGCTGTTGACATCGTGCTGTAATGATTTCAAATATATGTGTTAATTTTGTACATGTCACCCCTTCTAAGAGCTGTGGTCACTGAGATATGGCTGCCTGAGGTGAGATATCTAATGTTCTTACTTACTCAAGGGTGATGAAGTTTTCCAGCTGTTCCCCAGAGGCTGGTGAAGAAGGATACAGTGCTGTAAATTCCAGTCATGTGTGGATCACTCAGGGTGTCCTAAATGACACGAGATAGCAATTTGCCTATGCTGCTACTTATCAATATCCCGGGGCCGCCTTTCAGGAGCAGATTCAGGTCTCTATGGAGCCAGCCTGCAGCCAGCCTGAAGCAACATCTACAGCACAGGGCCACTGCTCAGCAGCACTGCCAGCAGGACTGTTTGGAAAAGTTCTCTGCAGTCAGTCTTGGGGCTGTCCACAGGGCAGACATATGGGCAGAAGGCGAGCAATATGTGGATCATGGAGTGCCTGCAGYCAGTCTGCAGCAGAGCAGGAAAAACCCATCGAGAAAATCCCAAAGCATTTTYAGGCAGATGGGTTTCCAGCTTGCTCACTGTCCTTCTGGCGAYGTTTCCTTAAGAGAATGTTCTGATGACAATGTGCTTTGCAGAGGTAGGTTGTCACGCTGAAGACTGGGAGCACACCACTGTCATTTTAATTTCAAATGAAGCTTGATCTGCTCCTTTGTCTTGTGATATCAGGACAGTTGTGTCTCAGAGCATGATGGTCATTAGCAGTATATTTTAAGATGGATATGGGCTCAGATTTCAGGAGTCTAAGCATTTTGAGGAGATTTTTGAGATCATCTCTTTAGATTTAGCTACCCAATTTACATATAAATTTAATTTGAAGTATATAGGGTGTTATTTTGGCTTTCAATTTATATTCTAAGCTAAAATTACAGGAAATATGCTGCAATGTAAGCAAAATATATGCCAGAGTTTAGAATCAAGGTTGGGCTCTTAAATTTAATTTTGGTGGTTTAAAGCAAGATTTATTTCCTTAGTTTAAAGGAAGGAGGATTTACTCAGAGATTCAAATGCTTATTTTAAAATGTCTATATGTAGGTTTCTAGGAGGATGGTAGGGGCAGGATTCAGCTTCCTGACCCTAAGTGTGCATCTTTATACTTCACCATGAAATATATTACATGTCTTCTAGCTGTCAAACCAGAATTTTGGGGCAGTTTGGTAAGTCCTGTGTCAGAGCTGCCAGCTCAGTGACCTCAAGTCATCTCAACAAATAAATCACCTCCTGCTTATCTCATTGGTCTAAGAGAAATCCCTCTTCAGACTTTACTGATGTCATAGTGTGAGGACATGATGTGATTCTTGGGGTTGGCTTGTGCAGGACCATGAGTTTCACTTAATGCTCCTCATGGGTCCTTTCCAAACTCAGGATACTCTATAATTATGTGTTTTACTAGAGTTCAAACCTCTAGTACTTTTTGATGCCTATTTATGGTGAGCCTTCAAATGTAGATCTCTCAATGTCAGACAAAATCCCTACTCTGAGGGTTCACAGCGGCTTTAATATGAGATTTTTATATTGGGACCTAATGATCTAAATCCATATTTAAAATAGACCAGAATCTTCATTTCTAGATGGCAATTATCAAACTTAATGTAGTGGATTGGCTTGGGTTGGATGCCAGTGCCCACCATGCTGCTCTATCGCTCCTCGTCAGGAAAAGGTAGGGAGAAAAATAAGATGGAAAAAAATTGCAGGTTAAGGCAAAGGCAGCTAAAAATGCATAAACAAAGGAACAATGTGAAAGCAAATGAAAACAAAGATTTATTCTCTATCTTCCATGAGCATGTGATGTGCAAMCAGTTCTYAGGAAGCTGGGCTGCMGTGCACKTAGTGGTTGCTCTGGAAGACAACCATAAGAATAAATGTCCTCCCTCGTCCTCCTTTTCTCTTAGATCTGACTGTGAACAGACACCAYATGGTGTGGAATAGCCCTCTGGTCACTTTGGGTCAGCTRTCCTGGSTGTGTCCCCTTCCAAGGTCTTGCACACCCCAACCTACAAGTGAGTGGGACAGCCTTGATGTTGTGCCAGCACTGCTCAGCAGCAACCAAAACACTGYTGTGTTATCAACACYTTTCCATGCAAARCACAGCACTCTGAGGGCTGCCATGGGGAYAATGAACTCCATCACAGCCAGACCCAGTACATTTAGCAGCCTATTTTAAGAGTGGAATATCCCCACTGTTTATTTCCCAAGCAGCTTAGGAAGAGAAGACTTCAGCTAAGGACAAGTCTTAAGGTGAGTTGTTTCCTACCCTRCCTTACTTCTAACTCAACCCTTTTRCWTTACRAGAAAAAGAGGTCTACAATGAATAYGGATCCAAATTTAATTTTATAATTAGCAAGGTGTCAGAATTCTCACAATTGTTGCCTCATTTTGGAGATGTGGCATTACAAACAGCCAGACTTTAGGAGCTTTGAAACAGCCCCTAATCAAAGCAAATGATACATACACAGTGTGATGTAATCATAGTGCTTACACTGTCTTTGGGCTGCTGCCATAGTCCTCGCAGTTTCTGAAGCTCAAATCCATACAGCAACACAACTGCACTGGTGGAAGACATTATGTAGTGTAATGTTGAGCATAGCTGTCAAAAAAWGTCTTAATTTTTAGACAACCCACAGAAGATGATTTTAGATAAAAATGCAGGATATGGRGCAAAGAAGAAAAGAGATATGTTCTTCACCTAGCTTCCTGTTTTTAAGTTTTAGTACCCTGATCTGTTGGCTGCCTTTCTCCTTGCAAATGGACACACAGATGGCCCCCACCATCTCCAGTGTGCTTTTATAGCTCTTCCATAGGTGGATCCACAGTTTCTGTACGTTACATTTTTCTGAACTCTCTGGATAATTCTAGAGCTGAGTTATTCTGCTAATCTTTATTACAGGGAGACTTTATGGACARTGTGGAAAGGGAGAAGATGCACCTGTAATTTCACCAGTGTCCTTTGTCTGATAGAAGCATTAGTCCACAATAACACTGAATTTTCTAATAGCGTCAGTGATCTTTTCCCTGGAGGTCTTGCACAGCTGAGTATATTAAACACACTCTCACAAATACAGTAACATTCCTCCTTCATCCATCTTGTCTTCTCTGGAGGGATTTTTTTTTTTTTCACTTTGATATGTTGCTCACCTTGTTACCACTCATCTTGTCGGCTATTTCCTCTGTGGTTTCAGACATTTTATGCATGACTGCTTATGTCTTGTTTTCAGATTCTTTCTGCCTAGGCCTGGAATAATTTCTGTCTATTCAATATTACACTCCATTTCCCATATCTAAGTTTGAATTCATTTTTGCAGTGTCTTCCTACCTACTTTCCAAACTGCCTAGGCTTAAACATTGGGAGAACAGTACTAGTTAGATGGAGAGGAAGAATTTAGTAAAGATAAGTGATGTAGTCGTGTTAAACATATTGTGTGGGKCAGGTTCATTTCTCCAGCACAGTTAATAATGTCTGGAGCAGCCTGACTCAAAGCCCACTGAAATAATCTGCAAAATGCAGTTTTTGAAATTTTGGATCCTTTGAGGCCAGATTTCCAGAACTGAAGAATTAAGAATTAAGTGTCATAAAGTGAATAATGAGCTGSTGTTGTTGTGTAAACGGCCTCACAAGGAGAACATTGGGACTTACCAAAAAACAGCAGTCTCCCACTCTCGGGCCCTCACATTGCAAGGGAATTTGAACCATCTGAACATCTGTGGGGAGAAAAAACAGAACTGGGTAGGTGGCTCAGGAGGCTCCTAGATCACACCAGTGATGATTTCCTTGCATGAATGATCAGGGCAGTCAGGGCTAACGCTGAACCTGACCCACTGCTCACAAATGGGGACAAACTGGTGACAGTGATCTTGGAGAAGAACATAAACTGAGCTGAAATTAAGAGGGAGTAGGGAGGCTGGGAAGCAATATTGGGATTCTGGCCTTTAGAAGTGCAGGCTTTAGRCTGTGCAGGGAATGGTTGTGCAGAATGTGCTGGAAAGGCACATGAGTGGGGAAGGTACCAAGCAAAACCAGTGTGATTATTTAGGAATAAACCATTCTGTCAAGCAGAATTTTACCAGAAGATTAAAATTTAATTTTTCATCATTTTTAGAAAAGAATACACAGCAGAAGAGTGACACAAAAACCTACTCCAGTAGAGGAATTGGATTAGTGTCCCCTCTCAGCCTTTTCTCCCACTGCAACTCTGTTAGAAAGCACTGTAAGGAGGATCACACAAAGTAATGTGCAAAGGGTACTTCTGAGCAGAAGGCTGACAATCCAAACAAGTGTAGGTAAGGAAGAAAACRGGGAACTTGTATCATGCCAGACAAGGGCATGCTCTCAGAATCATAATATCACTTTGTTTAGAAAATGCCTCTAAGATCATCAAATCCAACCATTAACCCAGCACTGCCAAATCCACCACTCCTCCTCTTAAACTCTGCTCTAAGTTCTAGTCTATTACATATTTTCATTAATGAGAATCTGTCCATTGGCTTCACTGGCTTTGGTTTCAGATCCCTGCATGTCCAAGGGTTATACATGATAAGGCAGGAAATGAGCAATCAGTCAATGCAATTTTCTGAAATCTCATTATCCCAGCAAGACRCATTTGCCCAGACAGGTTTTGATCTCTATTTCCAGATGTCCTACCTGCACCTTTTCAGTTCATTTTTTCTTCCACATTTTGCACAGTCCTGTCATAAAGCTCTTAGGAAGTCTGGAATTAAGGTGTGAGTAACAGCAAGAGTATCCATTATTCTATTACAAAGTTATTCTAACAKCCAATATTCTATTAGGAAAAAGCTCTTTGATTCCTGCAAATTTCAAGGATTAATCAAGTTTTAGCTCATCACCTGCACCATTTGCCTTAAGCACTATGAAAATCTTCTGTGTAATCTACTGAATGTAGAGCCAAGTTAGTTAAAAGRAATTTTTGTTTCTTAAATCACATAATCATACTTAGGAAATTTGAATCTGCAAGTCTAAGATTTTCCACTGCTGTGATTCACAAACAGATTGACCAGGATATGCCTCTCTTCTGTAATAATTACTGTCCTACCATAAAGGCTATTCTGCATCAAAGGTTATTGCTTAAAAAATATTTCTAACAGGCTCRGGAGAAAGCTGGAAATGYGTAATCCCTCGTTTTCATGGAGACAAATTGCATTTTAAAATTCTTCTAATGAAGCAGTATTCATCAGTCCTCCTTCATCTATCTTTTCAGAGTGAATTTCAGTGCACAGATAAGAAGATTAATGTCTCTGAACTTTCTACCACTTTTTTTGTGCCATTATGGTATCACCTCAGTGAGATGAATTATATCAAAGTGGTTACTACTGAGTCCAGAAACATTTTCAYGTGTTATGATATTTGTCCCTTCTGCCTTTCTATTATAGGTCAGTAAAGATAAAATAAAGGTATTGTGAATCTGATTTGAACTCTAAATCTCATTTTGATGACTAAGGACACAATAAGCAGAATGAGTAGGCCAAAAATTTATTATTATAACAACTCTTACAAGTTCGTATTTTTGTGTGATTATGCAAGTGTATATGAATCTATGCATCCAATAGATTTTTAAAATGTTTAGGGAGTTTTTCATGTGACTTATTTTGAATAGCTTATTTTTCAAGAGGTGTGTCCTCAGCATCCTACCACAGAATCCACAATCAGCATCATTTGGGTACTGAGCACCTCATCACACACATCCTCTATTTCAGTTCTCTTATTATATGAACCCAGAGCACTGAGTTCCCAGGTTTAGAACTCAAACCAGAAAATGTGAGGATTAAGGTTTCAGCTGTTAGGAGCTAGAACACACTTTCTTGTTCTGGTTAACGTTTCATTTCACATGTGTTCACACAGTGGTCAGTAAGGCTGGTGGGGCATAAAGGGCTGTCCAAAATTGGTAAAGATAGAAGAATGTAGTAAAGGTACCTGCCAGAAGTGATGCTGATGGAAAGAGCTTGCAAAGAAGAATATTAGGTTAAATGTGTTTTCTGGCATATGAGAGGTTTCTAATCAGAAACTAAATTATGTGTCGTACAGTAAGACATCAGAAAATAAAATAAGAACAAACCTAAGAGTGTGTGTAGACCAAAGCTCTGGCAAAACTAACACGTCACATGATTCAAACATGAAACTTCAAGAAAACTTAGAAATACCAAGAGAGCCAATCAGTCTCCCTTCAAGGTAGTGAAAATTCAAGATGGAATCACAGAYAGCAGATAATTAAAGTGAGAATCAAACCTTTTGTTTTTAATATATATCTATGYATTACATATATATATCTACATGTATATATACACATATATACACCCACACACATAAATGAATCTGCTCCATTGCAATGTGCAAAATTCTCAGTGACCTATTACACAATTTTTTTAAAATCTATGACTTCTTTTATTGGAAGCAGCAGTTTGACATGCCTATTATTTCAAGGAAGCATTCACATTTTCACAAAATGCTGACAACTCTTTCTCACATTTTTTTAGAAGCAGTATTAATTCAATTGTTTTTGCATGACAAACTGGTAGTCAGGAATATTTTCCTATTCATACAACTAAATGAATCAAGTTGAATAGTAGAAGTTGCTTTCAGGTTACAGGGGTRATCTTTATTACATCTTTCAGAATATCAAAAATCCTCTTTTTTTAGTACATATATTAATACATAAGACAAAAGTCCAAATTCATGGCAACCTGTGTTTTCATATTCTTACTGTGCAAGTGCAAGACAGACAGCAAACAGTAAATTATCATTTCTTTATACTAGCAGAGCTGTTAATGGACCAAACAGAGTACATGCTGAAAATAATCAGACTCTTGTTCAAAAATGCATAGTTTATATATATATATATATATATATATATATATATATATATATATATATATATGCACATTTATAAGTCTACCAGTGAATTTGCTGTGTGACATTAATGTCATTCCATTAGGAGTGTCTTATTAACTTCATCAAACTTCCTCATACACACAGAAATTACTGATTACATTTTGGATTATTTGCCTCGTGTAGAAACACAAGTCATGAAGAACGATGTAAAAATTGTAAGAATTGTACCATGAGCCTGCTTCAGGCYTTCAGTCACAAAGAAGTATTTCCTYTGCAAAATTTGGTAAACCAAAAATAAATAGATAGTGCCTGCCACAGAGAACTCCTTTTTCTGCATAGGAAACAATGAAGGACAGATAAATATATTTGTAGATAGCAAGAGAAGTGGAAAGAAACATTATTTACTTTGATATATATCATCTAAAAATGTTGTAGCAGCCAGAAATTTTTTTTGGTAGCTATTTGGTTAGCCTGGCTAAAAGGTCTCAATGAGAAGAGTTGTTTGTGGAGTTCTTCCAACTTTAAAAGGCAGTAAGAAGGGAAACGATTAAGTGTTTGAAGAAAGTCTGGAGTTTGGTGTACAGTACAAGGCCCAGATGTTGTCTCTAAAGAAACAACTGTGAAAGTTACTCACTAATAGCCCCCAAATATCCAGAGACCTAGAGCAATCTTTCCTTCCCACCCCATAACTATGGCAGAAAAGACAAACAGTTGGCTTAAATTACAGAAAACAAATATCAGTTTTCTGATATAAAGATAGTAAAGGATGAAGACAATTTTTTTGGGCAGGCTCTCAGTTTTTGCACTCTGGAGGTCTTTCAAACAGGCTAAAACCAGTCTAAGGACTTGAAGTCTGGGGATTGTTTGACAGAAGTGATGGATAGACTGAAAATACGAAAGTCTTGGAAGCAAACACCACTAGCTCACTTTTAATGTATTTGAGAAGGGGGAGTTAGTGAAGGGTTAGAGGGAAAGTTGTAGCATGATCTCACCCATGTGATTGGAAAATGCTTTTGCAGCAGAGTGAGATGTAAACAGGGTGAGATTTTATTCCCTAGGGAGAGGGAAAKGTTGCTCAAGGAGGTAACACAAATAAGTGATCCAACTCTATGTGTTATGTTTTCTTTTGGGAAATCTGCATCAGCATAAAGGCCTACGAAATGATGTATCTACTAGTCAGCTCCTCATCAAACTTATTTCTGGGTATCATCATTAGTGTTGTTTATTTCAAAAAAATATTGAGACTCGGCAAAATTCTCTGAATGTATTAAGCATTAGGTCAGAAAAATTATCAGAATTATCCCTCCTGACATTAAAATTATTAAATCCTGAAGCATGTGAATTTATATTCCATTTACAAAATGATCCAAATATTTGAGTTTACAAGAAGCAAATGTAAATATGTGATGCATTAAGTCTCACATTTTGCAGTATAAATGTATAGCATACATGCCAGTCATATACATGTGAAAAATAACATTAAAGTACTGATATTTCTCATCTAAATTTCCATTCATTCTCTCCCTGATTAATACATTTTACCTGTAAAACTTGTGAGATATGAGCATGCACCTGTGTTACTAGAACAAAAGCTCTTGACGTTTACAAAAAGCATGAGAAACACTCCTTTATTCTTGAAAGATATCATTTTCAAAGTATGAAGTTCTACATAACCAAGACATTTCTCTCAAATGTCTTGGATATGCAAATCTTTCCATGCTGGGGTTTTACCATTTACTGGAAGTGGGTTCAGCTCACCTTAATGTAACATCTCTGGTGCAAACCTCTGTACACTCAATTAGTTCTGCAGACTGTCCTTGTAGTCTGGGGAGAGAAATGGGCACTGCTAGACTGTAATTCGTATCCTCCCCCTTCATATATCTAAACTAGGTCAAGACAAATTAATACCTAGAAAGGCCCATTTCTCTCCATTGGTTATAAAATGAGTCTGGCCTGGCTGGTTCAAACATAGATGTCTACACTGCAGTCRTGGAYATTCTCTTCAATGACTGAGTTATTRAGGGAAAAAGAAAGTGAAAAGGATTTGCAGGATCTGACAAGGCTTTACCACAGTTTTCTGAGTATTAGCAATCTGTGAAGATAATGAGCTTTTATTTTTTCTTGCCACATTCACTGTTGTTATCTTTATAGACCTATTGGAATAATGAGTAGTGAAAAGAAAGTGTGTGGTAAGTGGATTCAGAACCTGGAAATAATATGCAAATTACCAAAATCTTRCTAATGGAGATAAGGCAACAGGATCTCAAACTATGCAGGAAAGCTATGAAGTATGTTAATGAGCATTTTTGGTGTATGTGGATTGACCTATCAAAAGYAGATATAAAACAAGAAGGTGAGTTAGAAGGGAAGATTTAAAGCTAAGACAAAAGAGTATCATGAAATCTTTAAAAGGAAATCTTTGAATTCGTTGAGGTGCTAGTTCTAACCATGATGTTTAAACATACACAAATATAATACTTTAAATAATTGTATTATCTTGGTACATTTGATATATGATGGTCAAAGTACAAAATAAACTTTAAAAAATCATCTTCAATAATGCCAGATAATTGTGTTGTGTAATAATATTTGAAAACCATGCAGAGAAGATACACAGAAAGGCAAAATACTTGCAAATAAGGAACAAATAGAAGGACAAAGATAAAGTGTAAATGCTAAAACATTATCATAATAATCCCATCATAATATATAACACAGAATCACTAAGAAGACAAGAGGCTTGAAAAAGCACAGTAATAAAATACAGCTGATTCACAATTGGTATCAGGTAGAAAGAAAATACAAAAGAAAAAAATAAAGATAAGAGCAACAAAAAACCCAGCATGTTTGAATGTATAAAATAATCTGGAAAAGAATTGACTACATTGCACAGTACAAAAATTAGTCATCTATTTGAAATAAGTTATATAATAATTGAAGTGGGAAAGGAAAAAATCCTTAAGACCATCGAGTTAGTCATTAACCTAACACTATCAAATACACCCCTGAACCATGCCCCTAAGTGCCASATCTACATTTGTTTTAAATACCTCCAGGGATTGTGACATAACTTCCTGGGGCACTCTGTTTCAGTGTTTGACAGCCCCTTTCAGGTGAATAATTTTTTTCCTAAAATCCAATTTAAATGTCTTGTGGCCCAACTTGAAGGCCCTTCCTCTTGTCCTAGTTTTCTGGAAGAAGAGACCAACACCCATCTTGCTAAAACCTCCTTTCAAGCAGTTGTAGAGAGCAGAATCTTCCCTTGAGCCTCCTTTTCCCCAGACTAAACACCCCCAACCCCCTCAGCTGCCCCTCCTAAGACCCTTCACCAGCTCCATTGCCCTTCTCTGGACTTGTTCAAACCTCGATGYTTTTCTTTTTGTGAGGAGCCAAAGCTGGACACAGCCCTCAAGGTCAGCACAGGTTATTCCTCTGGTCCTGCTGGTCACTCTTTTTGACCCAGGCCAGGATGCCATTGTCCTTCTTGGCCACCTGGGCACACCTGGCTCATGTTCAGCTGCTGTCACCAGCATTYCCAGGTCCTTTTCCTGTATTTATCTCAACCCATGACTTAATTTTTTTTTCCAATTTTCTCCCCCATTACACTATATGGGACTGAACAAACAGCTGTGTGGTGCTTAGGAACGAACCAAGAATGTGATCTTTAATAAGGACCATGACAACTTATGGCTGAGGATGTGAGACATTATACAAAAGGGGAAAAAAGAGGAATATTAAAATCAGTTTTAAACAGAAAATCATAATGTGGAATGATAAAAAATATAATATTTGAATGTTCCATTGTGAAARCTTTAAATTGAGAATATATTATCAGAGTAGTCTGTAGTCTTTATTTGTCATTTGGAAAARTAATCAATACAAAACATTTGTCCTTAAAATGTCATCATAGATATTACTGGAAATACCTATTAGGACAATTCTRTATGACCCAATTGAGTCACAGAATGCTCTCTTATCTCAGTGTTCKGCTTCAGGGATCTGTCAGGTTCCAAACTTGATTTTGCACTGAATTTTGTAGAAAACATAGATTTATCACTCCACRTATTTTAACTAACCTCTATGAATAGAAAAATCAAAAAGCATGTATCAAAAAATTAAAATAATAGTGGTTAATATTAAATWCTCTAAGTAAATATCTCTTAAATATCAGACCTAGTCCAACATATTAAAATTATTAGGTAATTCAAGTGTTACATTATCATTGAGAAGACAGCAACTTTATTTCACTATCAGCCATAACAGTGATTGAATGTTGTCAGTCTCAATTCTGAACAATATATATTTATAGCATTTCCAGCAAAATGTCTGGCTGCATGAGGGTCATATCACTGCCAAGTTTAAACCAATGCCAGATTAGGCAGCCTGTCCAAATTATAGCTCCTCATGTTATGCAGGTCCTGTGTTATACACAGGAAGACATTCTAGCTGGTTGCAGAATTCTTCCTGGCTTGAAAATCTGCAAATCTAACATAATACTTCATCTCTTCCCTGTCAGAATAKGGTTTCAATAAAACATCCCAATACAAACATCCCAAGGTGACACAGATTGCTACATTTCAAATTCACATGACAAATTTAGGTGAAAACAACATGAGCTCTCAAGATTAAACGTGCAACTTCCAACCCATGAAATATATGCATGTGTGATCTTTGAGACAGCAAAGTTGTTTACCCAGGGGCTGTTTTAAGTGTTTGAGGAACTGTCCTGTCAGCACCGCTTTCAGATAAATTCTACAAGAAATAAAYATTCCCATGCATACTCCTATCACCAATCACTTGTTGCATTAAGGCAAGAATGCTGCTTGACTCCTTACCCTGATAAGTACGAGGGACACAAGCCAGAAACACTCTTCACCAATATAGTTGTTATGACAAGGGGCTATTAATAAGATTACACTCTGGTTTCACTGATATTTTGTGTTTAAGGGGTGAGTTCTCTGGCTTAGGAAGGTTTAGTTTTGTGCAGCTGTCAAATATTAAATGTTTAAAGTTGACAGAGTTTGTGTTGATATCATTGTTGATAAAGCTTTTTCAAGACTGGCTGGGGTACCAGAAAATGCCCTTTCCTAGGTGTGGTGTCATAARTTGGGGTTTATTGGCTCTGTCATAGACATATCCAGAGAGCTTCAGTTTCTTCTGTTCTTGCTATTTTGGGGGGCAGAGATTTAAAAAGCTCTTYTCATACAGAAGAATCAGTGTAAGTTCATAGTCATGGGAAAATGGAGTTCTGTTCTGTTKTCTTATTGTAAAAGATAAAAATTCCCCAGTCCAATAACTTGGGGCTTGGAAATTCCACAAATCCAGAAATAAACACAGTAATTTACCTGGAATTAGTAAGCTCCTACCCACAATATATTGTTTTTTTTGTTTGTTTGTTTGTTTGTTTGTTTGTTTGTTTTTTTAATAGCAACATAAAAAATGAAATTAAATTATCCAAAATAAATTAGTCAAATTGTTTTCATCATTTTTTCTGAGAGGGATGGTTCCTACTTTTTACTTACTTTATATCTACATTTTTGAGTGTGTCTCATCAAATTTTTGTTTCAAAAAGTAAAGCTAAAATAAATCAGAAAATTTGGATTTTTTCTAGACGAAAATAAAAAGATTTTCTTCCCAGAAGTCAAAATTTGGGTTGACAGCCTTATCTACCTTATGATATAAGGCACATGTTGGAATTCTTATTCTGATTTTGTGCAAACAGCTTCTCAGAGTTGGTTCATCTGCCACTTTTATGTGGGCAAAACAAGAGCAACTCAAATGAATCAGTTATCCCAGACTGAATATCACAGTGAATTATATCAGAATTTGTAAGAAATAAAATAGGACATCCCCATCCAACTTACTGTAAAAATCCAAGGAGATGATATGAGCTAAACCCATTGTTCTCAAAAGTCTAGAATCCTAATTGCTCCATTTAGTGGGGAGGTAAATTCCAAATATGGTTAATTTCCTTTTTATTACTTTTTAATCTGATGAATAAGTTTTCATTTTTATAAAGCCTAATAGATGGTTGATCTAATTTAAAGCTTATAAATTATACAGTTAAATATAATGTAATTACAGTATATAAGTCTAATGGACTGGTGATCTTCTTTAGAGATTCAAGGGGTTGTTCAGCTCARCACTCTGTGGATGATTAATTTTCAGTGGTTATTTGGTCTGATGTTGTGAATTGTTTGATACAAAGTTGCCATATGGATCACCAGTCTTAACAGACAGTAAAGCAATTGAATTATTTATCAATACCTCTTTAAAGGAGAACAGAAATTATGACACTTTAATGAAAGTTGGATTTTTTTTTTTTTTTATAATAAAGGCTGCAGCTCCTATTCAAACAAAGAAACACGTAAACAACAATAAAAACACACATTCTCACTCCCTCACGCCCCCAAAGTGTCATCATTTATTCAAAAAGGCAGGGAGAACCTACTCTATTTTCTTTCAAGCATCTCATTTTAAGCTATTTGGAGTGTTCTTGAGTATATCATTACTCACTATATTCAGGATTCTTGACCCTAGGGAGGAAAAAAAGTAAAGTAAAAAAGGAAATATTTTTCTGCAAAATACCTAATTCTGTTGACTTGCTAATGACTTCCTTTGGAAGACAGGAGAATCATCTTTTATATTTGAGGTACTTTGGTTTCATTAGCAGCTCTAAACTGAATCCTTTTTGAAATTCTGCCATGAGCTGCACAGCAATATCAACTGCATACTTGCCCTTTCACCCATCAACCTGGAAGAAACGGTGTTCTAWGAACACTTTAAATATACAAATATGCAACCATGTCTTTCAAAAGATTGTCTTTGCTCAGATGAATGTCAGCAGATAGAACTGTGTCAAAACAGTGAAGTTAAAACATTCTTTCTTACAAAAATTTCCTCAGAGCCCTTGACCAGACAGTTAAGTTAAACTTGAGCTTTGTCTTTATCAGTCATACAAAATAAGACATCTCACCTTATCTGTTGATCTTATCAATTCTGTAAGAATATTTTTATAATTTTAATGGTTTGGAGCTAGTTTTCTGTGATTCCACAGTTGCATCCATCTGCAGTGACCAAAGCCTGTGCTTCTGACTRTGGAATTGGATGCTAAGAAGTTGTGTACAAGAAGGAGCAGAGTACTTGGTACAGCCAGTGGAGCAAGGCAAAAATCACTCTGTAACACTTACAGTAACAGAGGGGGAAATTAACTCAACATCAGTCTTCCAAATAAGTTTCTACTCTTGGAACAGTGGATAAATTTTAAAATGGTGTCTATTACCAGCATTTGAAATTCTTCTTAAGCTGYGAGTTTTAGTTTCTTATCCTTACACATATTTAGTCAGCACTTTTCCTCTGTTTCTTGGCAAAAAAATGTTGACTCCAAGGAAATACATATAATGGTGCACAAAATACTTAAAAAGTGCCAATTGTCCTGCCAGTCTTGAAAATGCTGAAGTCTTGAAAAAGCCTCAAAAAATCACTCACTGAGTTTCTGAAAAGAATGCATTTTTCACTTGGGACTTTGAACATTTATAGCACAGCAAAATATTGGAGCTTAGCACATCCGCTACTGGAGACTTACCTAATTAGTGTAAACAAATTGTCTTATAGCTAGCCCCCAAATATTAAGACGTAAAGACAGACAAAAAGCATATTAACAGAGCGCTGCACCCATAGAGAGGTTCAATTTAGAGATTCTCTATCTTTATCTRTATTAGTAATCATTGAACTAATCAGGAACTACTTGGGCTGGGTACCCAATGACAGTTTAAGTTCTAGAAAATAGAAGTTGAAGTACACAATATAAAAACAACAAATCGCAAGAAACTGGAGTACTTTAGATATCACAGAACTGTATTCCCTTCTGCCCTGATCTCTCCAGTGGTCTTTAATTTTTTTTTTAACGTGTAAAAGATCTCTCAGAAGGATCTCTTCAGCTTGTAGCAGCTTTTCCACACACCACAGATATGCTCTGCCACTTCCTACTCCTAAATCTCTTGATTGTAATCACTGTTCCTCCGGCTCCCACTTGCCTTCTGTCTTCTTTCTAAGCCTCTGAAACAAATCACCTCTCCTTAAAATCTTGAGGCCACTTTAAATAGAGATCTCCTTATCAGCTCTAGCATAATCAAATCTATTTCAGATCATCCACTGCTGGTTACTTTGCTCGTGGAGAGAAGAGGTTATGTGCTTAAGAGTATTTCTTCATTCAAAGACAATCAGATCCAAAAGAAAAAAACCCATATTTTTTAAAATATGTTTTGGGTAATAATCAGCTGCCACTCAAGCCAATTGCTATGCTACATGATRTTCAAAGAATCAACATATTATTTAAAAACAAGTCACCTAAATTATCTATTACAGGCCCATCTCTAACTTGTTGGTTTTCATAACATGAAACTGGAGATTAAAGAATGCAAACATAGGCAATGTAACATCCACCAACATTCAGGATTTTTATAACCAGGCCACAATACTGCCTGTGTAGACTGCAAGAGCTAAACTTTAATACTGTTTTCTCTATTCAATGTCCTGCTTTAAATATTTATATTACAAGCCCACCACATTCATGCCCACTGTAAGTTCACCAAAGAGTTAACAACTGAATTGGTATGAAGGACATTTCCTGAGGAAGTTTCTATAGACAAGTTTGAAACATGTTCATAGGGTTATTTTACTGTTTGGTACATTTTAAATCAATTTTGAAAACTACTTATCTAAATTTAAAAAAAATCCCTAAATATTCAAGTTCAAGGTAAACTAAAAATTATTATTCTGCTTGTTTTTTAAAGTAATTTTTAAACTGTTATTGAGCTCATCTTGTTTTTGCACCTTTCAACCTTGAGACATTTAYAGCATTAAACTAAAAAGGGTTTCAACTTASAAAACATGGTTTGCCTTTATGAAGAAAATGCAAGAAAAATATTGAGTATCTTGTATATTTGATAATTAATAAAGACCTTCCTCCCTATTCAGGCAGAAGTTAATGTTTCCAGTATTACAATCAATAAAACAGCCTTGACATTTTTCTGAGTAAGTAGATTCTGATATTGAATAAATAACCRACTAAAACACACAAAACTTAAAAATTAGGACCACTTTTGACCAGACATACCTGTTTCTATCTTTTCCAAAGAAAAAAAGAATGCAGGTTAAAAAAAAAAATAAAAAAAAAAATCCAAAGAACATCTTAATCTCCTGGAAATAAACTTTTACACCAGAATTAAATTTAGCATCTTTTTTTTTCCCCTGTCACCCCATATGTGCATTTCACAATGATGAAGGTAATAACTAATTGATGTTGTCTTACTTTCACCAGACCATGGCAGAAGAGGTAACTAGAGGAACAGAACCATGCCCACAAGTAAAGTCTAGGCAGATATTATTTTTTTTGAAAAAGCTATTCTGTTGAGGGGACTAATCTGAAAGACAATGCTATCCTCTGTTTAAAAAAAAAAAATATGCAGCTACCAACTAAATATATCCTGTGCTCTCCAAAACAAAACAGAAGAACCAAAAAAACCCAAACCAACCAACCAAMCAAACAAAAAAAGACAGGTTCTTTCTTCAGAAAAATCAAAGTCCAAAGGAAGCATCTGGGATCTCCACAGACCATCCAGCACCTTGGTGGAAAAATCATCCATGTGAAAAAAGAGATGCTAGTCTATTCATTTTTTTAAAAGATACACATGCTTAATGTTCATTACCCCCGGGAAACATGGAGTTGATTAAACAGGAGAGGTCTGTGGCAGAATGGAGAACTTTGATCAACAAATGAAGGCAGCTGGTGAGTGCATCCATCCACATCACCGYGCTGTGAAAGAAATTTGTAAAGTCAGCTCCAGGAGGAGCGTGGTTCTGAGCAAGCAGGCCAGATTCCAGGGTCTTGCTCTCTCTTAGGGACCAGGTGGGACAAATGGAATAAATCAGGCAATATGAGACTCAGTCTTGACTGGGTTTCTCAAGCATCTATCCTAATGCTGTAGAGTTCAGTATCAGTGTTAACAACTTGGATCATAATGGAAGACTGCTTACTGATTATGCAGATATAAAAAACCTGAGAGGGACTCTGAGTATGTTTAAGGTAAAGCTACAATTAAAAAATACCTCTTCAAATTGAAGAAATAACCCGGGGATAAAAATAATGGCAGGAGAAAGTTTGACATTCTATTTTCAAGCAGAAAACAAGGGCAAATAGAGGATGGTGAAAGGCTAATTAGTCAGCAGTTCTTCAAGGAACATCTCAAGGCTATAAGAAGGAAGCAGTCATCATATGACAGCAGGCAATAAATTCTCTATTAACATTTATAAACTGCAGCACAGCTCTGATATTCAGCAAGAGTCAGAAAGCTTAAACTCCGTGCTTAAACCCYTCTAAGGACTGAGAACACTTCAGAGTGAGCATGAGATGGTGTCKAGTGTTGCACTTCAATAAGTTGACCTAATTGAAGGGAAAAGCAAGGTCTAGAAAACACATGAAAAACAAAGCAGAAAAAGGAAAAAAAAAAAAACCAAACAACTATTTTTGTTGCATCTGAAAAAATCAACTGAGCTATATGGTAGAAAGTTGTTGAAATGAAGGAAGAAATAACCTGTGTTTAAATTCTATGGAGGCTAAGACAAGGAGTGTGGAGAAAAATTAAGACTGGACATGAGGAAAAAACATACTAACACTTATTGCCTTAGAAATTTGTTCTGTTTCCATCTTTAGATATCTCTTAMAGAAAGCTTAAAAGCACTTATCCAAAAGACACGGCAATAATTTATTTTGCCTTGGGTCTCTCTTTCCTGGATGATCCTTTGAATTCCTTTTTAGCCCTCTTTTTTAGCGATTCTATGACTTGAGAAAGCTTTCACAAAGATAATGGAATTTTATTGCTACCTGGCTTTTCAGCAGCTAAGTCTCATTAAATTTAATTCTCTTTCTGAATTCATAAAGCAAATTCTGAAGTTCCCATGGGAATTTTGCTATATTCGAATCTTTTTTTTTCTGCRAATACCCTTTTATCAAAGGATTCCTACCAATACATCCAATTTTCTCATGAGATATCTGTAACTGGTAATATTGTCAAAACAAAATATTCTGCAGCAAATGAGAATTAGGAAAGGTCTTTCTGAAAGTCAGAATTCAGGTGTTRATACTGTATTGTATGATTTCATTATCTGTAGTAATTGTAAATAGTACAACTGACTGCAGGTAATAGAAATCATAATGTTCTTCTAAGTATGCTCTTATTTAATTTTTTTTTTTGTGTTTTATGACTGACTGCATGTTTTGTTATGTACCTCAGCATGGGAGAATACTACAGCAATCTTGTAAAATGTACACTTTCAAGCTCCTGTATGAACTGAATACCTTCTCAGTGCTTGGAGCTGAAGGCAATRGAAATTATTATACACCTGTGATGATACAATCTGACAATAGAAGCAGCTCTTTGCTTCTTAGCTAGCTCATCAAAAGGGGATAATTCTTTTTTTTTTCTTGTCACCCTCTTCCTCAGCTTTTTAATTCAACTCCAGTTTAGAATTCTAGCTCTAGAGGAAAACACACAGTTKTGAAAATAATTGTCATAAAGCAGGACTGAAGGATATTTACGATGAAAAGCTTTAAGTGTGCATATGTATATATCAACATCATGACTGAAATCCATCAATTTTCATTTTTACTCCAGGCAAATACTCACTGGGGCAAGTCCTTTATCTCTCAGTTTAATAAATTCAGTCTTTAACCCATTGGCCATATTATGTAACGGTGTTATAAAGGTACAGGTATTGCTG
Source organism: Malurus melanocephalus (assembly GCF_030028575.1). NCBI lineage: Eukaryota > Metazoa > Chordata > Aves > Passeriformes > Maluridae > Malurus > Malurus melanocephalus. The sequence continues at coordinate 1,526,036 of NW_026623258.1, read as the reverse complement.
ACAGCACGAGGAAACTAAGGCACACAGGATAGAKCTCTGACAAAAAACTTCTCATATTCAGCAGTGGGAAGGGTTCTGGAAGCTGTCTTGATGGGTTGAGTCAAAGAATTGTTAAGATGAGAGAAGCATCACTCATCCAAAGTTGTCAGAGCTGGACCTTCACTGACTTTACCAGGCACTTAAACCAGCTGATGGTGAATGCAAAGTCAAAGATTAAGCAAACTGTAATATGAAGATCCATCATATTGTCATAAGATAATGACCTATAACTGCTATTAAAAACTGGAATATATTTGAACACCTGAGGATTAACTTTTATGGGGCCTCATCTGTTTATGCAGCATCCTGTTGTGAAGTGACGAGGTGGTATTTCTCTGGTGGTACTTATATTTACCTTCCTTTAACTAAACTGTACTCAACTGTGTTTTATCAACACTTGCTCTCTTAAGTTCAAGTGACTGTATAAGGACCATGAATTTAACTCAGTGGAAAGATTTAGAGATTGCAGATCACAGAACATCTACCAGAACTTCCTGTGGTGGACATAGATAGGTAACTGAGTGGTGGCAAACATCCAGGAGATCACTGAAACATTTTAGAAAACATGATGCTGTAGTACACATAGGATTCCGTTTTGGGTTGGTGTCATATGCAGGGCCAGGAGCTTGACTCAATGATCCTTGAGGGTCCCTTCCATCTCAGGATACTCTATGATCCTATAATTCTGTGTGCCTATGAGTGTGTGTGTTATATTCTAGGTTATAAGAAAACCTTTCTTGCCCATGGTACCTATAAAGCTATCATGTTCAGGACGTTTCTAAATTTGTTTTATATACTCAACAGACTGTAAAATTTGGTTTCAAGTTTGCTGTCTATTGTGCACRTGAAGACTCTAGCATTTTATGATAAATTGATAATTGACCCAAGAGAACATCTCAATAGTTCAGTCTGCTTCAGTACATTATCCTMAGAGTACCTAAGGTCTCAGAAAATGACTGATTCATTGACTGTGTGTATTCTCAGTTGATTAAATATGCCTGATAAATATTCATAGGATATTTTTGTTAATATACTGTATMCTATATCATCTTTTCAGTTAATCACATTCAAACAAAAATAAGGCAATTGCTTTTAATTTCCCTTTTTTCCCCAGTGGTTAATTGACAAAAAAATTCAGCGTGTGACTAAAATACAATGCGTTCATTAAAAAAGCCAACTCTCCACAACGAGATTATGAGCTATCAGATCACATAGTGATTTTCTTCACAGTTATAAAACCATACAGAGGCCTTTTTTTTTTTCCCTACAGGTTTGATTTGGGTACCCCAAGGCACACTGTGCCCCAGAAACAACTCTGGGAGACTGAATCACCCTTTGTTGTTTCATGGCTTTTCTACAGAATAGATTTTTTGCTTGTGTCCACCTCACGATCTAACAATGGCTGTAATTCTCTTGTGGTAAAAAAGAGATGTTAACTCTTGGTTAATTTCTCAATAAGCTTCTGAAGAGTAAACAGATATCTGGTACTCCAAGCATATGTAGTCAGCATAGGACACACAAGAAATTCTCACTGCATGCCGAGTATGTTCAAATTTTTTAATAATCCAACGGCAAAGGTCCAGCAAATGAGATTGCCAGCTCAATAGTCTAGAGGGTGGAGTGGGCAGTCTCATAAACCCCAGGGAGTGGAGCAGATTGGTTGATGTGGTCCCACAGAGGTGTGAGGCTCAGAACACTGGGTTGCCTCTAACCACAAAAATTGAGCAAAACTTTCCGGTCAGTTTTCTGCCCAACTTATGGTCTTCTTGTCTTGACCACAACTCGTCATACAATTGTTACTGCACACAGTGTCAAAACTTGTACTGACTGTTCCCAGACACCTTTATGCCTTTTATGTTCCTGGAAATTGTTTCCATGAGCCATAGACAACGTCAAACACTGCAGAGAAACCATCTGAAGTGTTTGTCTTCTCACAGAACACAGGTTTGGTCTTCTCACAAAGCAAAAACAAAAGGTTATTCATTGAAACAAACAGATTAAAACATGTCATATTTTCCAGGTGCAGCCTATGTAGGTGGGGTAAAATTTCACCACAGAATGCAAAATGTTGTGTCTGTTCTGACAGGGAGGAGGAATGCTTTGTGTCTTGTGCACAAGGATGCACACTTTGGCCTTTTTATAAATACTGCATCAGACCAAGAAATGTGTGCACTGTTCCACTTTGTGTCCTCCTTTCTGTAGGATGGAAAACAACAAAAGAAGAGCTGAAGTTTATTCCAGTGAAGTCCTTCAGGAACACTGCTCTGGCCTGAAAGAAGTTGTCTGTGATACCTGTTCAGGTTCAGTCTACCATTACACTTCTGCACTTCAATTTCAACTTAGTATTTGAACCCAGTAGTAGATAAGCAATGAGCACCAGCAGGAAAACACTTTTATCCAAGTGTTTCCTTACTCAGTTAAACAAGTTCAAATGGGATTTATTTTTCTTAGGATATGGGTTTTTTTCTCCCCTTAGAACCTTGATTTAAGATGGTCACAGTCCTCACTGAAAACAGTTTTAAGTGTAAACTTAGGCTTAGAAATAGAATTTCTTGGTTTTATTGATAAGAAGAGGAGCTGAAACTATTATATTTAATTCTAAAAATAAATGCTTTGAGAGCAGTTATAATCCTCAGCCTTGAGAGATCAATGAAATCTTAACAGAATGAAGTCTTTCTGGGGACAGAATTTAATGTATTTTTCCTGTTTCTCAGCTGACCATTGCTAGAAAGAGAATATTGGATTAGGTAAGGCATTCCTATGTTCTTTTTCTTCACTAACTGGCAGGAAGTGCTACCAGCAAGAGGGCTACAGCTCTTGAGAGAAGGGCTATAATGTCTTTCTTATGTGTTGATGTTATAGACATGCTGATTGATTTTCCTCCCTTGCAGATCTTGAACTCATACGGRTGTTCTGAAGCCCATCACACTCATCACACTTGTTTGAAGAAGGTTTCTTTTCTCAAAAGACATTAGTTAAACTTTTGCATCCTCCAACATTTATGTGCAAAAACCATAATTTTAAAAGAGAAAATGTAAGTAGCTCATATTGCATATGCTGAAGATTTTAAATCCCATATATTGAGTTGTGTCACACCTGCACATAAATTTTCTGATTCTCAAAAGGAGATCTGAAAATTCTTTTTTTACAACAACATAAAGATTTGATTCCTGTAGTCTGACAATGTTACATTTATTTGACAATGAGAAAAATCATTGTAYGCTTTCCAYGACYTTGTGAAAAATTGAAAGAAAGCTCWTGCAGGTGTGTTAAAATCAAAGTTGAAATCAAAGTTTCCCAAATACTTGAGCAAAGTGTTGCTCATGAAATATTGAGTCATCATTCTGAATATTCTGCTAATTTTCAGTGCTATCTTGAGCAATTCACCTAGTTCTCTCTGTTGAGTTTTTTCTTTTTTAAACTGAGACACTTAAATTTTATTTTCTATTCTATGGAAAAATCTTTGATTAAGTAGTTGCTCTCTGTAAAATCCTCTAAAATGTAAAGTGTCCTGTGAGTTTGGTAACTTGTTTAAAAAGGTATTTTCATGCATAAATGAAAAACTTCTCCAGTCAGTAAACTTGCTAGAGGAATAGATTAAATGCATAAATGAACATATTCAGAGGGTGAAAAAGCAAGGTTAGATAAAAACATCAAGGAGGAAACTGGAGTATGGATGGGATGTGTGGCAGAGCATCACAGCTATCAATATCAGGCATATTTATGTGCATGCTGTAGATCTATTAAACTGCCTTAGGAGAATGATGTGGCAGTAAAACAATAAAATGTGATTGGACTAAATTAGGAGTGGTGTCACTATACAAAAAAGGCTGTTGCATGGTGGAAGCATATTTTGAATCTGTTAAAAGTCAGATAAAGTGCTGGAACATAAAGTGCTGGAATACAGCAGCTTGCTGTAATGCAAACATAATGAATAAAGGGCCAAAGAGCAAATTAAGAAAACATCCCCTCATGCCAAGCCACTCATCATAATATTTGAAAATTTATAGAAGTCAGGTTTKTTTTTTTTTTTAGTAAGGCCTGTAGCAATAGGACAGGGGCAATGGCTTTAAACTAAAAGAGGGTAGAATTAGATGAGACACAAAATAAAATTTTTACAATGAGGAGGATGAAACACTGGAACAGGTTGCCCAGATAAAGGTGATAAATGCCCCATCCCTGGAAACATTCATGGTCAGGTCAGATTGGGCTCCGAGCAACCTGATCTAGCTGCAGGTGTCCCTGTCCAGCRCAAGGTGGTTGGATTAGATGGCCTTTAAAGGTCCCCTCATACCCAAAATATTTGATGATCATATGCTACAAAATGCAGAAACATAAAAGAATCATTGAACACTGCAAAATAATCCACTAAAATATAATCATTGGGTAAWTACATAAACACAAACCAAACAGCAAAGGAGAGAAATCTTGAGACTAAAAAATCAAAATAAACATTTCACGAACGGCAACGGGTGTTCATTTGAGCACATAGAAAATTTCATATGGTAGGAAAACAAATATAGAAAATATATTGATTATTGCAAAAAGAAGAGGCTCTCTAATGACAATGGATTATTTTCTTCCTGAATTCAAGGGTGCACACAAGTTTTACTGGTATTTTTTACCGGTTTTTACTCATCTGTCCATTATTGCCTAATATCATGGAAAAAAAAAAAAAAATTAAGTATTTTGCAAAAAAATGTTTGCAATTGTAATATTTTGGGTGGAAAGAATGATTGTAAAAGACTCCTTTTTCTCTCTAAATTCATGATTTGCTTGCAATAATTTAAAAATCAAAAGTTACAAACATCCATTATTGTTTGAAATGTCAAAATGATTTATTCCCATAGATAGTTTAAAATTGAAGAGCAAAACTCCAAACAAAACTTTTCTAAATAACTGAAATGAAGCTTTATGATGGATTATTTCATGCTTTTCCCAAAGCACCCGAGATGCATGTATTTTAATGTCAATTTAGCAAAGAAACAATAAGCATTTTGTTGTTGAGAGCTTCGTGCAGCTGAGAATGATAATACTGTTTAGAAGATAACAGAGATGTTGAGTAGCTGATTAGATGATATATTTATACATAGTGAATCTCTTTTTAATCATACAATTTACTTAATATAATAATAAATGCCACTAAATTACTCTTAGGAACAATGACATCTATGAAGGCACTGAAAGTGGGAACAAATTGTCATTTCCTGCTGTTCACTGATGCCTCCTTCACCCTGCATAACTTTGATTTCTAATTAGGATTAACCATTGAGGTAATGTTTGCAGTGGCAATGTGAACACAACCAGCACACTCAGCTAGACCCTAATAATTATCTCTTTGGTTGGTCCCTCACACTGCAATATTTCTGGAGTGTCTTGTCACCTGTGAATGGATTAAGGCTCTCCAGGATCTTCCCAGTTGATGACATGGTCACTCTCAAGGACCAAATCCCACACTGCTTCAGCAGCATCATCAGCTCTTCTTGATGAAGAGGATCATCTGGTGTTGATCCTAAGCTCACTTGGTAAGTCTCCTTAAGCTCAGGGGAGTCTTCCAGATGTGGAGGAATTCCATTCCATCAGAATCGGTATCAACACCAGCTTGCACATCCCTTGCATGATCCATTTTCTGTAGAGACCATTTTGTTATGTTTGATAGAACCCAGATTGCTGGGTATGCATATCATCTTCCAAGACTGGAAAATGTTAAGGCATATTTGTTTGGAGACCTTTTTGAATGTTTGTCAGATCCYCCACCATGGAGAGGTGATCTCTGCATTTAGAGATGCCACAGCTGTCAAATATCTGACTGAGCTGTGTTTGTAGCTCTGATTTGTTTACCAGATTTTTGATGTAAGGCAACCTTTCTGGAGGACATGGCATGACCATTATATGTTTGTGAACATACATGTGGTATGTACGCTCACTCTAAATAGAGAAATAACAAGAATTGTTTATGGTGTTCTAAAAAAGCCCGGACACCAAGTATGCAAATTAAAGAAAGCAACAAACGTAAGTTACTGATATTCTATCTCTCCCCCATGTAAACAGTTGAGTATATGTCTAGAATAAAGTATGCAGGGCCTCACAGTATTAGAAAAAAATCTTGACACATTGGAGGAAATTCAAGGAAAAGCAACATAAATTATTGAGGGGCTGAAAGGATTGACTTATGGTGAAAGATTAAAAGAAATAAATATGTATAACTTGCTAAGCAATGACTGGAGGGGGAAAGGGGGAAGGGAGATGTTRACTGTCTACGTACATTTGAAGGCTATAAACACCAATGATACAGAGAAATTATTTAAGGTGGTCTTAGTGTATAAGMAAGTTTAAATAAGACCAAATAGAAAACAATGTTGATAAAGTTACCCAGAAACGAAAAAAACAAAAAATCTTAAAATATATATTCTTTTCTAAAGTAAAAGTCTTCTAAGAGAGACATATTTATTCAGAATTTTTAGCAGTCTTCTTATTTGGCCAGAGTGTGAGATAGATACATCAAATCCTTCTTTTGTCAGAAAGACGAATTCAGCTTTTCCAGATGCCTAGCGAGTTTTCACCCTGGTCATACTTGCTTTGTAGTGGCCTCTTTTAGTTCTCTCATGAGTTTTGAATGTTCTTCTGATTCAGAAGGGAAATTAATGTTGAAGCCTTTTTAGGGAGGGAGTGCTGTGTTTTGTTTTGGTTTTTATTTTTTTACAAAATTGATTTGTCTTGATAATTTACGAGAGGAAATATTCTTGCACTTACAAGACGTGTTGGGTTTGTATGGGCAGGTTTTGGTAGCAGGGGAGCTAAGGGGGTACCCTCTGTGAGAAGCTGCCAGAAGCTTCCCCCTTGTCCAGCAGAGCCAATCCCTGGTGGCTCCAAGACAGATGTGCCACTGGCTAATCAGAAATTATGACAATGTTTCTGTGATAACATATTTAAGAAGAAGAATAAAAAGGTATTGTGCAGATTAATTGCACCCAGAGAGGAGAGGAGTGGGAACATGTGAGAGGAGCAGCTATTCTCTTGGCTGTGGGGACAGCCTGTTCCTGCACCTTTAGGATTTCCTTCTGAAAGCATGTCCAGCCTCCTTGGTCCTTCAGCCTCCCAAGGGACTCTTCACCAGTGTCCCAAAGAGGACAAACTCTGCCCTCTGGAAGTTCAAGGTGGTGAGACCGACTGAGGGGTGCCCCTGATGCTGTTGGGGTGTCCCTGAATGAGACAGTCTCATTGTCCTCCAATACAGTCAGACTGCTCAGTGAATGGTCCCCACAATAGGAATTTGGCAGATGGATCAGGCACAAGGATCTTGGCTTTCCTGGGAGCTGGCAGACAAGTCAAATGTTAAGGAAATCACCCTACACTGAAGGTTGAGAAATATCTCACCCTTTCACATGGCATATGTTTTTTTATTTAAAATTCCATTTTGTCAATACTGAAGAATAGATAGAGTCATRCATATATAATGAGATCAACACTGAAGTAAGTCTTTAGGTCATTGAAAGAAAGCTCTGGAAAAAATGACCTGAAAATTAACTTTTTTTTTTCTTCTTCTTTCTTTTTTTTCTATATGGGTAGGCTGTCTGCTAGCTTGGAAACCTGAAATAACAATTTCCAGTAATAGTGCATCATTCATCATATAATTTCTTCAGACCAGGGATTTTAGGAACTGCTGATGGAGAGTTTRCTTTCAAGCAGTATTAATGGCCTCTATTATTTTTGCTTACTAAAGTGAATTACTGCAAAATAATAGGTATGACATGTCCAGGACTTTAATAGAATATATTTAAAGGAGTTCTTTCCAGTGTATTTTTTCCACCAGTTAGTACATACAAGTTTATGATCCTCCTATTCATGTGCCCCAAACTCAAAGATAAATGGAAGGAGTCCCAATTTTAACATGTAAGCAAATACTACAGCTTTACGAGCAAAAATTTGTGTTGAACCTGCCAATGTAGTGAATGTCTGTGTGACCATTAAAGCAGGAGAGAGGATGTTATTTATGTATGGAACAGTTYTGAATGTCCAGTGCAATCCTGAATTGCTGGCTGTTATGGCTTAATCGAGTCAACCCCAAGTCATACATTAAACTCCACCAGTGCAGCAGATGTATCATTTACTACAAAGTTATCCTTAGCAGATCCAAGGGGCAGGCCAGGTGATGTTATCAGAGTGATCAGCTGTTGGAAGGTACTTCAAGCTRTTCTAATATTGGAATAAAACTTTAAAAGGCATCTTCTATGACGAAAAGTTTTGCATGTGAGAATTTTGTGACTTAACCCTACCTGGCAGTTTGCTCACTCCTCCCAGGAGGATGGGGCAGATAATCAGAAGTGTACAAGTGGGAAAACTCATGGGTTGAGCCAAAATTAATTTAACAGGTAAAGCAGAAGTTGCAGGTGCAAACAAAGCAAAATAAGGAATTCATTTTCCACTTCCTATTGCCAGTCAGGTGTTTAGCTCTCTCTAGGAAAGCAGGGCTTCATCATGTGTAAAGTTTACTTGGGAAGAGAGCATATACAAAATGCCCAAATACCCCTTTCCTGCTCTTTCCCTGAGCTTTCATTGCTGAGAATGATGTCATGTGCTATGGGATATCTCTTGGGGAGGTTGGGGTCAGCTTGGCATCTGTGTCCCCTCCCAGCTTCTTGTGCACCCCCARCCCCCTGACAGAGTGAGAGGCAGAGAAGTCCTTGACCCTGTGTGAGCCCTGTTCAGCAACAGCTAAAATATCCCTCTGTTATCAACGCTTCCCAGCCCAAATCCAAAGCACAGTCCCATCCAGCTACTCTGAASAAAATGAACAGCACAGGGAGAAAAGAAAGAACACAGCTCTGACTTGCYATAGTTAAAAACTTTTTCACCACAAGGGTAGCTTAGCTGCCAGGGACATTTTGAAGTTCTCAGGGTAGAAAGCCCTGAGTGAGCTGCTCTGATCTCACAGCTGACCTTACTGAGAGCGGGGAGCTGGGCTAGAGAACAACTGCAGTTCTTTCCATGCTGAATTATCCTGTGGCTTTGTAGGGGCTGCTGAATTTTGCAGGCCAGCAAAGGCGAGCCCAAGAGCTCTATTTCCCCACATTCAGCCTAACAAGGCTCAACATGTGCTCCCAGTAGACACACAGACAGAAGTAAACAACACATATATAAATATACACATGGCCAGCCACACAGATCARCACAGACAGAAGCACAAACAATATTCAATATTCATGCAAACACAGAAAGTACCAACAGTCTCATGCTGTTCTCTTCTCTGTCTGATCAGGATAAAAGTCCATTAGTGGAAAATTTAKCAGCATATATAGACACATATACAGTGTGGAAACCACCAGGAGCTGGCTTTGGACAATGTTTGTTTTGTGAGTCAGTAGCCTGAAAGCTTTAACATTTCCCTAGTGGTATTTTGTATCTAAACTACAATATGATCAAAATTCAATAGAAAACTATATACTTGAATTTTGGAATCCAAAAATCTGCATTAGTGAGCTGGGATTTGAACATATAAAGAGATAGAATTTTAGCATTAAGCCTTCTAGGAGAAGAAAAGATTACAACCAAAAACACCACCACAAAAAAAATAAACCCACCTTCTTATCTTGAATATTACTTAGGAGGAAAGAAGGCACAGACTCAGGGTGCTTGTATCCTTTATATTTTGCCTCATTTTTAACACTTGAACTTGAATGGTGTTGAACTCTTTTTCCTCCTCCAGCAGACATTCACATTACTTTGTAGTCACTGCTTCAGAATTCTGATGCATTAATTTAGCTTTCAAAGCAAATTTGGATCTATTCCAGATAGTTACTGAACAGATTCAATTCATGAAGGTATTTTCCTTTAAAGTATATCAAGATGCATCTTTACATGATTGATCTACATTCAGAAGACTCTGCAGAGTGGATTCCATGCTCCTTATGAATCAATGCTGCTAATTATTGCAGCTTTCTCACAAGTCTTAAAATAGTTGGTAATGATTTTAAACATTTTATTCTGGAGGCAAACAATAGTTATGATACAATCTTCAATATTTTTCAAGACTGAATTTTGAAGCCACAAACTTGGTTGTGGTTTAGCTTGTAAATGTCACCAGTAGGTAAGTTACAAAAGGTTTGGTAAGAATACATRTGTTAAACTTTATCAATATGTATCTGTGTGTGCTTATGTATTAAAATAAATTTTATGCAATATTTATATAGATTATAACATGAATATACATGCATAACATGTCCATATACATTTAACATATTCTAGCATTGTTAGGTGGAAGTTGGCCTCTTCTCCCAGGCAACTAGAGACAGTACAAGAAAGGCACCCAGCAACAGGGGAGATTCAGGATGGACATCAGGAGAAATTTCATCACAGAAGGGGTTGTTAAACCTTGGAATGGACTGCCCAGGAAGGCTGTGGAGTCACCATCCCCAGAGGTTTTCAAGACATTACTCACCATGGCACTCAATGTCATGGTCTAGTTGACAATGTGGTGATCTTTCAAAGGTTGGACTCAAAATCTCAGAGGTCTTTTCCAACCTAAATGGTTCTGTGATTACATATCTGTATGTTAAGACCATAACTTCAGAATATACTTTCATAAAATAAAACATTATCTTACAATTATGAAGTATTATTCATCCCTAAAAATCAACAGAGACCTATTTCTCAGTTTCACAGAAGCCATTTTACATTTCATGACAATGTAATGGTCCATTTGGTGGATACAACTTCACTTTATTCTAATTTTCAGATCCCTTTAAAATGCCACAGATGTATAATCTAGCCTTAGTGTGACCAGAAATCACAGCCAAGACTGTCATTACAAGAATCACTCTGATGATCACTGTCTGGGACTCAGCTATGTTGMAGGATTCTTAGAACAGCAAGGGAAGGGATATCAGATATGAAAGTTGTAGRAGAAACCTTTAAAAAGTGTAATTTCTGTTATTATAATTGACTGGCAAAATTAAAAAGAAAGTTATATTTTCTTTTGTTCTATTTTCTTTTATTATTTATTTATGATTTATTGATAAACCACTCCACAATAATACTGGAAGGCTTAAAGGAACTTAGAAGTCAAAAAGGAAAATCTCAGGAGTCTGAAAGTTTTCCATCTAAAATCACACATAAGAAAGGCAGATGGAATTATATGTGCTTCTTGAGTGGCTGCTGAGAGGGACACTAAAACAGGATCATCAGTGAGTTGTGCTAAGGGAACAGGAAAAATAATYTAAATTCCCATAGACTTTGAGGGCAACTGAGAAACTACTAAAATACTACCTTTCCATACACTGTTGATCAGACTGATCTGAAGGTAGAAATTGTTCTAAGGCATTGACTAAAGAAGCAGAAGTCAAAAGAGATATTTCATTTCAGAGACAGGTTGTTCAGGACTAAAGCTGGTTGTCCAATTTCTTTACAGAGACACATCACCAAAAAAAAAAAAAAAAAAAAAAAAAAAAAAAAAAAATAAAAGACATTTCTCTGTTCACAGCTTCACTGGCATTCCCTGCAGCAGGGTCAGTGGAAGTCCATGGTTCCAGAGAGCTAAGAATCCCTCTCAGAAATAAAACATCCCGTCACTCTTCTCATGGTCATGAACAGAGTACTAGAAAGACAAGGCAAACATCATAACTGCTTAATCAAAATAAACTGCCTAAATACAGAATTTAGCACCTTCCCATAGCAGGGAATCCTACATTGAAAGAGACCACTACTGATGCTTGTTTATTATTTAAGGAAATTTTTATGTTTGAAGAATTAAATCATGAGCTGTCTTTTAATCCTTCATGAAATTTCTCTATCATCCTCAGTCATACACTCAAGCCAAAAGGAATASAGTGCTATCAAAATAATCAGCTCCAAAGTTTATGAGATACATGATTTCCCCCTCCTTCTAAGGATGYGACCTCCCTACCCTTAATAATATTACTTATGAGCTCTCTTCYATGAGTGATAGATGGTTGTTAATGCTAAAAATCGCAGCTGATTAAATGTCAGGGGAAGCAACAGTCATGTTTTACATCTCATGGACTACAGGATAAGCAACTAAATGTAACAGGATTGCTTTGGATTCTGGCTGGTAAATGTGAGATCATAACCTGGAGCACCAAAACTTTAAACACCTTGATTTTATGTCTCAGTACTTCATACTATGTCCAGGTAGTAGTCAAATGTCACCTTCTAAATCCACAAAATTCTTTATAGACTCTCTTTGTACAGATTAGTCTTTGACTGGTCTGATCACACCCAAGTTCACATCAGTTACTGACACTGAGATGTCTGCATACTTCTGGTCCAGTTTCATATTCCAAAATCTTAAATGCATCATTACAATTCTACTATGTTAGGAAAAGTCTGTAATGAGAGTTTGTCAGCCTTCTGTCAAGTTTATGTTTTAGGGTGGTRTTGAAGAAAACTTTCTTGATTATAGTAAGATAAATTCTCCAGACAATTTATGTTAATTTTTTTAATGGAACGGAAGTTTGGAACACAGTGATTATTAAAACAGGGAAACTCATCCAGCCTCTTATTAGATTAGATAAGGAAGTCATTTTGCTTAGAGCAACAAATTTGAAATCTCTTAATTTTCTTTCCCGTTCATGTGACTCTAGCAGTTTAGATAAAACAAGCAGTTAAAGYAGATGATGAGTATCAGATCTCAAGTTAATATAAAGTAAATTGAATTCTGAAGTATCTCTTCTATTTGCAACTTTGCTGCAGGTGCCAAGGTTCACTTTGTGAACTTTCTTATTCAGCAACATTGCAGAGGCCACAAAGTCAGTTAGAGGGAAATAAGTTTGAATAAATATCATTCAGCTTGACAGATTTTCTACCCTAAAAAAAAAAAACTTGAAGTAAATTTCAGATTCACATACAGCTTTTAATGAAAATTGACAGTATAAATGACCATCACCATTTTCCTTTCCCARCAGCTATATCCCATTTTTTATAATTGGCATACACACTCCTGGAAGTCTCCCCATAGAAATGCCTTAATACAGCTTTGCTGCGCACAACCAAAAGGCTCCAATTGACATCTCTGGGTTTCATTTAGGCCCTCCTTAAACACTGCACAGCAGAGCTCAGAACAGCTGGATTTGGGATCGTGCATAAGAGCGTGTGCAAAGTATCTTGGTAGTGGCTTATAAGGCTGGCTTTATACCACTCATGAAATTCAGTGGATTCACCTCGAGTGATAAATTCAAATTACACATGAATATCTTTTATCTTCAGGACTCACTGAAGACACTTTTGGAAAGAGAGTAAAAAAAAATGAAGAAATGCTCAATGTACGATATTTATTGGCTAGAAAGTCATCCATGATTTAAGAAAAACTGAATTTGACTGTTTGGTGGGATTTGGGCATTTCCATGCATACACAATGAAGATTATACAGGTCCTTTCATCTTTGTTATTCATTTTATTCACATATTTGAGTTAGTCTGTGAATTTGGACAATTTGAATATGGTTGTATTCGAAATTTGGCTATGTGAGCTGTATTCAAGCAATGAATAGACCAAAACTGAGATTACAGMAACCCGCAGAGACAGAAAGGAAGAGGGATCTCCATTTATATCACCTCTCCATATGTCTCMTTCCTCTGTTGAAGATCTCCCTTCTTCTCTTCTYATCACAATCACCATGGTGACAATCATATCATTGCAATTCCCTTAGTAGCTGAATGCTGTGTCCTGTGTCCGGGTTCTCCAAATCATGCAGCTTTGTTTATGTCTCTCTCTGCTTTTCTAGAGGTAAGATATGAGAATTTTGCTCTCTTAAGGGAGAGTGCAACTGAGGGAAAGGCATCAGGAGAGGAGACCAGGTCTGTCCTTGACAATATGTGGCAGGTTTGATGTTGGCCAGCAGCTGAAACTTCACTCAATCTCCCACTTACTCCAYACAAATCATCATGGGGAAGAGACTGGGAAGARCAAAAGTGATAAAAYTGCTGGGTCAAGATGAAGASAKTTTAATAAGTRAAGCAAGATAAGTGGGTCTTCTTCCCATCAGCAAGCAGATGTCWGCCACTTGCTGGRAAGCAGGGCCTCAGACACASAATGGTTCCCAGGAAAGATGAGAGCCATAAATCCTGAGGTTCCCTCTTCCTCATCCTTTCCCTCAGCTGTTATTGAACATATCATATGACATGGAATTGGTCACATTGGGGCCGCTGTCCCATCTGTGTCCCCTCACAGCCCATTCACTGGGGTGAAAAGGAAAACCATTATTCTGTGCAAGCAGAATGGCCAAACCAAGGTGGGTTATTGACACTGTTTTAGTCATGAACTCAAGACAGAATGCCACAAAGAAATTTAACTCCTTCCTRGTCAGACCCAGCTCATCAGTTTACAAAAGAGGTAGAAAATTAAAAATGCTCGGTTACAGCATGTAGGAGCTTTATTATGTGTGTGGCTAAATTATTCAGCTAGGCATAGGCTTTTTCAGCCAAAACTTCTTCTCAAARAGTGCCTGGCTGCAGCTCAGAAGTAAACACACCCAGGGACCTGTCTCAGTGGGCAGTTTGGATGCAGTCACGGTGTTTTGGAGGGAAAGARGTTGTAGGATTATTCATGTGGCTGCAGGGCCAGATAATGAGTCCAGGTCTGAAAAGTTTCATAAARTAAAGTTTTATTGTAGAACTGTCCTCCTTTTTATACATATATGAATATTTAGATTCAATTTTTTTTAAAAAAGCRAGAATTTTTATTGAAAATATAAACAACTGAGGAGGGAGAAATAAACCATTTAGACCAAAATTTAGTAGCAGTGTACAGAAAGCTAACTTTAATTACCCTTTGTCACCATTATACATGGTAATTGTATTTGCATTTACAATCCTGCTTGAAAAGGGCACTGTCACATATCTTTGCCTATCTTGTTTGATTAATTACCTCACTGTCAAGATGTTAACCAAGGATTTTGGTTCTCTGTTTTCCTGTCATTGATCTAATACTCCTCAACTCTTTCTGTTAAGTTAGTATAATTTATTTCCTATAATTTGCTAAGGATATTACAAAAGTTCTTTAAAGTATCTATTTAATGCAACTTGTAGTTGCATTGTTAGTGAGATCCTTACATCTTTAGATGTAAGGCATATGATATCTTTTCTTAGATCAGCTGGAAAAAAACAGACTAGTGTTTGCACACACAGAAGTGTATGACCTGTAATTCCATCTCACAAGAATATTTTTTTTCCTTAAATTCAGAATTCAGGCTATGTCTTTTTATTGCTATCTTTTCTCAATCTTTTCCAAATCTGAAACTAGACAATTGTCCTAGATAAAACTAACAAGCAAACAAACAACCCACCCACACAAACAGAAAAAAAAAAACCCACAAAAAATCCCCCCCAAAAAATTTTAAAACCCTTCCACAAACAGAAGAAAACAACACCAAAAAACTCTATCAAACCAAATAAACCCAACTCCAACTTCCCCCAGTCCCCAAATACCCAAATCAGATTTGATTTAAAGTATGAAAGTATGAAAAGGATTAAAAGAAAAAGACAACAAAGATTCGGTCACTGGTAACACATTAGCCTTTCCAGGTGTCAATTTTTTATTGTTATTATTTTTTATTCATGTAGTAACATCCACACATTGTGTTAAGCACTGTGCAAGGAGAGTAAAAGAAAAATACATTCCCCATACCAAAATCATTAAAAATCTAAGTGTTCCTACACAAATATGTAGACAGGGCTTTCTGTAGTTTTATGTGATAAAAATGTTGCTGTTTTGTCAGGAGTTTTCTTCTGCATTGTATTCCCAAAAAGACAGAATCAATTACAAATTCTTGGCTAATCCCTTAAGTTATATGTGAAGCATGCTAAAGATCTGTAAGTTGAAACCTTGGGATCAGCAGTGATGAAAACATTACTAAACTAATAACAGTAATGGAAAAATGCCTCTGCATTGATGCTGAGGAGATAATCTCCCCTTTTTYCCCAGTTTTTAATCATTTAACATGGAAGGGAAAATGTTCTGCTCAGAATACAAATACTGAACATTTGTTTTTCAGTACAGAAGATGAGAGTTTAGTCTAAGTTCACTCCCATTTTCCACCTGCCCATTGTTGAAGAACTCCAGCTTCTACTCTGTCATGGAGACAATAGAGAATAAAAAGTGCACATTTGTGCAAAGACACGCTGAAGGCAGTCAGATCCATACCAGTACAGCAGAAAGTTGTCGTGGGCATTACAAGTGGACTTTTCATGGAAGAAATTCCTTGCATTAGAGCTGCGCAAAGCAGTAGCACCTGACTTACAGAGAGCAAGGAAAATAACTTAATTTGCTATAGACAACACACAGCAAGAAAAAAAAAAACCAAAGAAGCCACTATATTTGTAGTGTCTGGTTAATCCTGGGTACGTCAGAAAGTTTGTGGCTTTTCTAAGTGAAGAAAACTGAGCCTAAGATTTGATTCCCCRGCTGACAGCCTTCATAAACTTTGAAGAGTGATGAATCTGAGATGTGGGTGGTATCTATGATATCGCCCACAATGAGACTGTTATTAATTTAACTATTTTCTAATTTTTTTTCCCCCTTAAAAGAAGGACAAGGGATTCAGTCACAGCACAAATGTTGCTACTATCTTTGTTGGCTTTATACTGCCTAGATAATTCTAAACACCACAAAATATGCTGTTGTTTGGATCTCTTCAGTACCGAAACTATATCTATGTCTTGAAGTGAGAAACTTTTCAATGACTCTCTTTAAAGAGGTGTGTATAGAACTCAAACAGCATTAATCTGTGGCGATGTTTTGACTGAGTCAACTTAGTCCTGCAAAGGCATTTGTGAAATCAAAGTTCCTGAGGACTCCATATTCTGTTTATATAGAAGCTTCACTAAAAATATTAATGATTAATACAATGTGAAAAGATGAGGAGAAAAAGGCAAGTTCCATATCAAATATCCATATTTGTTCTCCCACAGCTTCAGCTGCGCAATCAAGTTTATCACTTTTCACATTCCTGTGACTTTTCTGTTATTTTTAGAATTTCAAGAGATGCTTAGTGACTACTTAATTCTGCAATGATTAGAGACCACTTTGCAGAATAGTATCTGTAAACAAGGTTAAATTTAGAAGTAAAAAGGAAAATCATGTAAACAAACAGAAGAGCAACAATATTTTTGATAAAGTAACTAAATTCTYATGGAGGCAAATAGCAATTTTCCTYAGTTGTGTGGATGATACAAAAGCTAATGCATAAATAATCCCMAAAATACTATTCACTGTAACATAATCACCAGATTTAGATCAACAAATACAATTTTTCATAAACATTTAAGACAATTAAAATCACAATCTCAAAAATATAATCACCAGCTATTTAGAATTTCTGAATTTGAAATATAATTTGGGATATATTTATTCTGTGGGAGCTTCTTGAGACTTTGAGTAGGTAATTATTTAATCTTCCATTTAGTTAATGAATCCAGTATCACTTGCAGTTGAATAGTAAAAAGCTGCCATGTGTAAAGATATTACATCACAAAACAGAACAAGTCATGTTGGAAGATTCCTTTGCAGATCAAATAGTCCAAAGCRTTTGGACTAACAGAAAGTTAAATCAGTGCAGGTTACTTCCCACAATGTCTTGTCAGGTTTTAAATATTACCAGAGGTGGAGACTTGACAACCTTTCTGGGCCACCTGTTCCAGTGCCTGTCTGACCTCTCAAGAAGGAAAGTGTTTTATTATGTTTTCATTGAATTTCAGTATTTATAATTGTTCCCATTGCCTCTATCATTCAAGGGGGCACCACTGACATTGGCAGTATCCTTTACACCCCTAAAGCTAAGGCACATTTCTGACACATGGTCAACTTGTGGTTCCAGCAGCATCCCCCACGTCCTTCTCTGCAAAGACAATTTTCAGTCTGGCCCCACACTTTATGGCTGTGGGGAGTTATTTCTCCCCAGCTGCAGGATTTCATGTTTCCCTTCACTCACTTGAGGAACACTGACACATTTCTCCAGCCTTTGGCAGTCTCTACAAACAGCAGCACACCCACCTTGTCTACCAGCCACTCCTCTCAGATTTATATCACCTGCAAACCTGCTGAGAGTGCATTGTGTGCCACCATTGAGGACATCCATGAAAAGCTCACATGGCCCTGGCCCCATTATCAACCCCTGAGAAGACCAAGCCCCTGAGAAGACCAAGAGTGACCATCCTCCAGCAGAACCCTGTGCTGCTGACACCAACACTTCAGACCTGAAGTTCAGTCAATTTTCAGTCCCTACACCATCCATTTACTGACCTCTAGTTCATGAGTTTACAGTAGAGAATATCATGGGAGATGGCATTCAAAGTCCTTTTAAGTCCTAAAGATCAAAATAAACAAAACCACTGAACTCAGCTCATCCACTGAGCTAGCAATTTCATTTTAGAAAGCTATCAGGTGGATCAAACATAATTTTCYTTTCATAAATCCAGTCTGATTGCTCCCAACCACCTTGACCCTCACAAGTTTCAAAGTCCTTTCCAGGATTAAGTGCTTCATCAGCTTCTCAGGGACTGACGTGATGATGACCAACCTGTAGTTTCCTGGACCCTCCATTTTGGCATTCATGAAGATAGGAGGGACATTTGCCTTCTCCCAGTCCTCATTAATCTCTCCTCATTGTATGACCTTGTAAAAATTAGCAAGAGTGGCCTCACAATTACATCGGCCAACTTCCCCAACACGCACAAAGGTACCACGTCAGGTCCCACATTCTTATTTATATACAGATTAAAATATTCTCTGTCCTGATCCTTCTTTAGAGGSATATCATGTTTTCTAAAATTCAGCTCCCTTTACCTTTATTGTGGCATAGAAAACTTTATCAATCTACCATGTACAAGTTTTCTGACTCTGCTCTGTCCATCCTCTGCTGACTTCTGTGTTTGCTGCAGACACTGGCTAAATGTCAGTTTGTGTGTCTATAGGACAAGGATTGATACATTACTACACATTCCTGCAAAAGCTTTGGGGCCTCAGTTGTGTTTTTTCTCGATTCAATTCCACTGAAAAGATTTAAAATACATAGCGACCATAACAGTCTAACAACATGAGACACACTCACTGGACACACATCTGCCACTGRAAAGTGTAAAACAGCAATGAAGTGCCAGCAAATGGAATGAGAAGACATTGATACTGCTTTTGCAATGCAACTGCAGAAGTCTAAAGAGAGATGCTAATTCAAAGATGCTTTTGTTCTTGAATGTTTAACTCTCTAAGCTGCTGCATATCTGATTTCACTTTGGTAATCCTACTGAATATATAAAATGAAAAAACAAAACCCCCAAATTCAGACCACATTGTTATCATTACTTGCTTAAAATCATCCAGGGAGTCCTTTGGAGATTTGCAATTCAAACCTGTTCCATGTCATATGTGAGAACAATCAAGTGAGACAAGTGGAATGAAAACATGAAAGTGAAGGAAGTTACAAGCTATCTAGATTTGGGACATTGCACTATTCCAGCCACTTCWGATTGTCATCTGTTCTATTTGTCCATCAGAAATGACTTTAAATTTACTTTTCTGGCTCTATGTGTTTGTAAATATGAATCTTTTACAAAACAGAGAGATGAAATCTGCACTAAATTGACATCAATACTTTCAAAGTCTGTGCTAAAAGACACACAATTTGACCTGCAAATAAAAAGGACAAGTATTCCCCTCTACATGTTCAGATATTGCTCCCTTAACCCCTTGTTTCCATACTGCCCACATGTCTTTTCTTCCAGGCACATTGAACAAAACAGGAATTTCTGTTCACAGAGAGAATAGAATTCCAATGGATGTTTATTAGACATGTCAAAATATCCATGACATCTACTTTTTTTTTTCTTAAAAACATTTGTCTTTTTTATTATAGGCTTGTCACCAAAACTGGCAGAAATAGTCTCCCTTCCAGCATTGATAACAGCTGTGCTGGGAATCCCTTAACACCCCCAGGCAGCACAAGGCTCCCAAAGCAATTTTAATACTGGTAAACTTCAGGTGAACATCCAAACCATTAGGTATAAAGCTGACACATACACAAACTGAAGAAGGTCTAAGATTTATTATTATCAGGCTGTTCCCAGAATAAGATAACTGAAGGTTTATCTGAAAGGCACTCTTCATGCCAGATACTGAAGTGCAGCAAGCTCAACAAACTTCAGCTGAAATCAATATGGTAGCAGAATAGTCATCAATCTGCTCCTCACCTGCTTAATCCAGGCCAAGATTTAGACAGGCTGCATACACTGCATACTAACACAAATAGTAGTGTCTGGAAAACCAGGGAGTGCTTTTCTTGTGCGAGAGCAGGGGAGTATCTCTAGAAAAGAATAATTACTTTACTTTCCCTGTGGGTCAGAAGGGAAATCCTGTAACTTGCAGTGGTTAATCTGAGAAGGGAGGACCTTTCAGGTACAGGAAATTCACTGCCTGAACCTAACAGGTTCTCACTGGAGACACGAGCAAAGGAGGGAGTGCTCTGCACTCCTTTGAGTATGGCTCATTTATGGCAGCTCTCATTTTACTATGATCAGAAATTATAGAACTTCCTCCACTGAAATTTTTTTTTCTCCTTTTACCAGAAAAAGTTTGAAACATGTACAATTGCTAAGGATCACACTCAAAAGGAAATTGGGAAGAATGGAATTTTGAGGATAGTATGGAGAGTGATAGGAAAATAAAAGCAAAAGAGAACAACTCAAGGCTCTGTGTGTATTCATATGGGTTTACCTTGATGAACCCAACTGTTGATTTCCTTTGTTCACACATCTGCTGTGATGCCTGTGAAGTTTGATTTTTGTTTTAAGAAGTTAATGTTTCATGACTAATGTTTTCCGCAGAACTCATGGCAACTGATACACAAGGATGGCCTGAGGCCTGACATATCTTTATACTGACAATCAATGCCATGCATTGCATTGTGATTAAAAGGAATGGGACTGTTTATTCTAGAGCTTAAATACATCATTAAGAAGTAGTCTTCTAAAGCTACTCATTAACATGAAGATTTGGCCATTTAATAGGTTATGGTTCATTCCCCAGTTTTTATTATTCATTATCACATGATCAAAATAGCTGACAACTCACAAAACTATTTTAATAAGAAGAATCATTATTTTTATTTTTGATTCAGAGGAAATATTTTGATTAGCCTGATCAAAACATAAGGCTAAGATGGTTATCATCAGGCTATCACCATTGGGCTGCTGATTAGGGTTATAATTTGCAAATTATTTTTAGGAGAACTTCCATTCCCAAGTTTCATGGTGTTTTCTTACTTTTTAGCAGTTAGTATCCTTTCAAGTAATTCTTTTTGTCTTTAAAATTGTTGACACTTCTCTCAAACCAGAATGATGAGGAAGAAAAGAATTCATCATGACCAGCAGACTTTAAAGGAAAGTGAAACACAGCTGACAGCCCGTGTTATGTATCTCTAAGGGTTTCTCTTGAAAGAACTGAGGAAGAAAATAAAAATCCGTTACTGTTCGAAATAAAATCGTGACACATATTGCTGTGATTCTAATCATAGTAATCATGGAACTTGTATGTGTAATTAAGGCCTGAGCAATCAGTTTTAAATCCCACCCTTGGATCACAGGTCTGAAAATTGCAATGGATTTTTTTCTGGCTTAGTCATCCTTTCTGTTTCTAGAAAAATGGCTTTAATAATCCCCCAGCAAMAAAAACTGGGATTCCCATTTGGAAAGATGCTGCAG
The DNA here is from genome assembly GCF_030028575.1 of Malurus melanocephalus. NCBI lineage: Eukaryota > Metazoa > Chordata > Aves > Passeriformes > Maluridae > Malurus > Malurus melanocephalus. The sequence continues at coordinate 1,504,293 of NW_026623258.1, read as the reverse complement.
TCAGAAAGCATGGACCTCTTCTCCAACATTTCCTTTTGGAATCACTGTGGGACTCACACTTCCTTTAGCATCTTTGTAACTTCTATCCTTGGTAGAGCACACAGAAACCTCAAACCATATATTCAGATATTCAGCAAGTRTAAACTCATTTGAAGCTATTGTCTTGCAGGGTTTTATGTTAACCAGCCRAGGATGCTCACCCACATACCTTCTATTTCTTTGTTGATTTTGTTTTTTTTCCTGAATGTAAGTGTATCATTTTCTGTGTAGAATTCTGTCCTCAATTTCTTCATATGATGCTACCATTCAGTTCTACAGCATTAATAATTASTGTCAGGCATGGAGTACTTGACAATACTACAAAAAAGCTAAATGTTAGGCTTAATGTGAAAAGATTCTAAAGTAGCAACCTGTATATGCACAACATGAAAAATGGTGGAATACGAATCCGAATAAATGAAAAAATGCAAGGCTTCTGACTCCCATGSTTTCAGTAAACACAGCAACAATGATGAGGGAAACCAGACTTTGGAGAGCTTCTTAAAAAATAAATAAAAGCAGAACAGTTGAGAATAATGCAGGAATATCAATGAAGGAAATGTGTGAAAAACAGATAAGGAAAAAGCAAAATCAACACAAAATTATTGGCAATAAACTAAATCATTAACAAAGGTTATATTCAACACCCTTCTTTCTCCTCCCCACTCTCCTCCCTCAAAGTGTAACTATTTGGCTGAGGCACTGACGATAGAAGTTTTGCAAATCATAATTTATTGAATTTACATAAATTACTGAAWTAAAACAGTTCAGATCATAAACAGGATTAATTTATCTTCTAGTCTGAGATCAAGTAAGCCCAGATCTTTTCCACTGACACTCCTCCTCTAGTCCTGCTAGAAAGCTGCTGGGATCAACATGAACTATTTCCACTTTTTTCTTTTTTTTCTTTTTTTTCTTTTTTTCATCAGTTCCTGCCTCTTTTTTTCCAATAGACCTCAGATGAGCAATACTGCCTCCATACATATATCTCTCTATTGATTACTGGAATTTGTTTAGTGTATTTAGACTGAAGTTAAGCACCTGAATAAAAGTCCTAAATTTTTATGAGCCTGGCTTTGGCATGTTGTCTTCAGAACACATTGATTTTGCTTTCACAAAGTGAAGGACTGATATTGGGGTTGAAAAAGAATGGAGTAATTGTGTGAGTATTTGTTACAAAAGTGAAGAAAATCAATTGTCAAATTATAGAGGTAATCCTTGCTCTTTTCAAAGCAGATGAACCCAGTTTATGTTTTGTTCATTAACACATCAGTTAATATTTATTAATAAAAAATTACATTTCTATGAACAAATCATTGGAATTCTTTTGGTCTCTGTGAAATKACAGATAATAATATATACCTTTTTTACCAAGCAAAACATATTAAACATGCTGCCAAGCCTCTAAGTGCAGCAATCTGCTGCTAACACTAGTACTGAGAGTGGAGATTATACTTAAAGCCATCATTGCTTTGCCAGAGTGACAAATGAGTTTGGTGGTTTGGGTACTTACCTAAAAGCTTGGACGTGTACCTGAAATTCATCCAACAAATGAATTTCTAGAATTGTTTCATAAACAGTTCCTCTTGCACTGCATCCAGCATTTGTAGCACTCAGATTGGTTTGAAAGGTGTAGAGAGCAATGAAAGCTCCACTCATCACTGCTGAGGTCTCTGGTCCATCACATCGCTCCCGACTGGAGAGGACCACGCTGGATCAAAGTGTCCTCCTGTGTCCAGCATTTGTCTCAAGTGGARCCTGAGCACAAAATTTTAGGCCAACTTCAGACATCCTTGAAGTGTGTCTGATTTCTTAACTTCCTAGAGAAGGAGAATGTGGCCTGAACTTTTATTCCCTATAGGTGAAGGGTTTATTRAAAGTCTTTTATGGTTCAAGACTTTGCCTCTGTTTGAATAATGAAAAATAACTATTTTGGTAAGATAACAACAGCAAAGTGTGCCTCTGCTCAAGCAGATGACAATTTTGCTGTCAGGGGGCAGGATTTCACAAGTAATGGTCTTTTTTACATACAAATTAGAGTTCTTAATAATGGCTTAAACTGATTATTTTCAAAATACATAACAAACTATATKGCAGTCATATCTTTGTATGCTGGATCAACGTCATTATAAATTAATTATCATTTTGTTTCCTAATCTTCCCAGATAACAAAAAGGAATAGATAAAAGAAATTAATAATATTGGAAATCATTCTTCATTACATCGGTGCATCTCCACTGGATTAAAGACAAGTACCTTGGCATTAACATAGTGTTGTGAAATGCAGAATCAAGTCCTTTGAAAAAAAAAAAAAAGAAAAAAGAATGAAATATCCCAGAATTTTAATTACATTGCAGCTTTACCAGTGACCCTCCTGACAATAGACATCCTCTTTAGTTTTGCTCAGGATTTAGTTTTTGAATACCCAAATAATCCTCTCAGTGACTTTTCTTTTAAGCAGTGCCATTTGCCCGGCAAAGGAACCTGTTTGTTGTCATATGCAACCAAGAATAAAATGTAATGCTGGGCATTTCACATTTTATAGCCTAGTGTTGCTGTGGATATAATGTTCTATAGACACAATCAAGTCAATTTTTGATATAAAGCCTTCATGGCATGAATGTCAAGGGCTGGAGTTCCCTGTATAATATCTCAGTTCAGGAACTATCCAGGTCTASCTGTTATTGAAATCATAATATTTAGAGGCAGGGCCTGTACATTTATCTCTCATCTGAATTTCCCTCATGCTTGTTTGTGGAAGCGCAGTGGAGGGGCAGAAGCCATGATTAGCTCAACCCAGCTGAGACATGGATGGAAAATGGATGGGGAGATCAGAGCCTGGTGCTCAGCACACCTGCTAACCAAGAAGGTGAGTCCTGTGAAATTCCCAGTGCTAAATGGCTTTACAGCCAGAAAGAGAGGTCTTTYCCCCACACCCGTGTCAGTTGGTCTAATCACAATATTTCACTTTCAAATAACCTTGCAAGCACGTATGAATGACTTAATGAGCAACATATCAGTGTTTTCTTGGTCTTCTTTCTGTGTTCACAGCTCAATAGTAAACCCAGTATTAGGAGTACACATCTCCCTGCCTCACTTCAGTCTTAAGCTAAATCCAAATTACAAAACCAGCATTCTCATATGCAGATTGTAAATTCAGTCCTACAAGCCTTCTCTTATCAATATACTGAGATCAGAATCTATTGTTAGGCTGCATGGGTATTGCCATTCCCATCTCCATAATCCCTAATCAAGAACACTTAAATTTCTTAATCCGTTAATACCTGAAATCATGGTGGGTTTTTTCAAGAGGAGAGAGGGGTGGAAAATTCCATCTCAAACAAGTTGCACTTTKGATTCTTGCTACTGAAATACTTAAACACATGACCTTGAAAGCTAAGAATGAAAAAGGAGAAAGAGGCTTAGAGCTAGAGCACATGGTCCTGGATTGAAAAAAAAATAGGAAGGTGCATACAAGAAGAAAGTTTTGCAAGCGAGTTACAGCTCATCTCATCATCTATTCTCAGTGCAGCATGCAAAAGGAATTAAAGAAGAGGAGAATAGAAAATGAAGAAACAAAATTAGAAGTGCTGTGACACCTTAATAACAAATTATTGCAGCTTTTCTAGGGAACAAAAGCATCAATATTGTATATGAGAAAAGTTCTGAAAGTTCGATTGAGGAGACACAAATAGTTCTTGGAATAACTTAGTGATAAAACTTATCACCTCATTTCGTTTGCCTTGAATCTTCTCTCTGGCAATGAATCTATCTACAGGTTGAGAGTAAAACATAATTGCAATTACCTTCACCAAACTGTGTTCTGTTGCATCTTGTTGACAGGGCAAATATCTGTAAAGAGGTTCAGTTCTGATGACTGGAAAAAAAAGAAAATGTCCACATCAATGGGAAAGAAAAGTGCACTGTGAGAACTTCAAGTTATTCTGTGCTGAAAGGGCGTCTGCAGTTGTGGGGTTGATGGGGATTCAGTTTAAAAATCCAACAGTTTGTGTACAAACTCTCATATTAGACTCCATAAACACAAACTAATTATGTGAACAGAGGCACCTAATGCTACTTTAGACATTATACACTCCCAAAAATACTTCCTCACTCCATAGGAACTAACATAAAGACTAGTAATTGTGAGATAAAAGATTATGTACCTGAAAGTTAAACGGAACCTTAAATAAAAGAAGTTCATTTAGTTATGTCATTATTCCAGGTGAATACTGGGGACTCAATCTTTTTTTCTAGCATAAATAACTTGAACTGAGCTGTTCACATAAGTGAAATTTATCTGATATCTCAAATTCATGTTATCTGGAGAATTACACTGTAGAACAGGATAAATCTTTCTAGAGGGCTATCGTAAATAAGCTTCAAAGTAATTTGGAGATGTTTAGATCTGTTGTTGCCGTTGCTAGAACTTTTGGCCCATCCTTTTTTTTTTCAGGAAACTTTGTTTTACATATGTAGAAACAATTATTGAATGAAATTTCCTTCTCTCCACCCCCAGTTTTAATACAGTTTCTTTTAGTRTTTCTAGATTTCTTCCATATATACTTCTCTAAAAATTTAATTACATTTCATCACAGGTTTTTTACTTTAATTTCCTATAGGAGAGTAAGTCCTTTTGGTTTGGAAGAGAATAAGTGATTTAAATATTGACTGAAYTTCCAAGACTGTGTCATTAAACAAGCTAATACAAGAAATGTGTATTCACATCACTGAATCTCTATTACAGTGAAGCCATTTTTTAAACCAGTACATCTTCAGAATAAGCAAAGCTGTCAGCAGCATTTTGCCAGATGCTCTGGAAGAATATCCAACTTCCATTCTATTTCTTTATAAAAACTACAATTTCATGGGATCCAAGTTTGCTACTGGCTAAATTACTTTCCCAGACCTCAGCTAGAGTATCTCAGCTGTGTGCCCAGGATGGCCAGAGGGTCAAGAATGAAGGAATGTTTCCCAAAGCTGAGGTATGAAATAAAACCTCCATAAAACTCCATTTTACTCCAGAGGATAAATAATCTTCTGAGGCCACGGTACCTCAGGGTCAAATAGCTCTAATCCAATTCTTAAGAAGATCCCCACAACAGGTGGGCTCCTTCTCCTATAATCCYATTCTGCTAAGCATTAATAACCCAGCTGCAGCTGGTCTTAGCCCCCCCACACTCAGGTGTCCATTCATCATCCTGTTGCTCCTGCCAACATCCCAGAGGCACCAGGGAAGCAGAGCTGGTCAAACAGCAGCACACACTAAGCTGTGATAGATCGAGGAGAGGAGGAAGGAGRGAAAGGAGGGACTCAGTGTTTTAATGTGATTCCAGGATCCCTGCTGTTTGCAACAGACACATCCTGCTGCATAATGCAAGTGGCCTCATACACCATATTAAGACCATATGAAATATCTGTTTGTAATTCACAGTCATACTTAAATCTGTGCCTGAATTACGGCCTCTTAAAAAGTGAGTAATAACCCAGTAGACACCAACAGAAATATGTCTTAATTATTTTAGCTCATCCATAACCACTCTGGATCTCTCTATGCCAGCTGCAGAGGCAATCATTTGGAAACTGCACTGTTCAATAACCTCTGCATATCGCTTTCCATTAAGATATGAAAGCCTAAGCTCTCTACTTACGTCAGAGTCTAGGAGTCAATGCAACTTTAAATTGATGCTTAATATTCACAAATTCTTGTATTAGCATGCAAGAACATAAACTGTTGGGGTTTTTTTTTCCCCTTCTTTTTATTTATTATTTTGGGTTTCTTCTGAATGCAAACAGTTTCCTTGAACAGGATGTAAATTATTATTACAATGAAAGCAGCCAGACGGACAGAAGCTTGGAAATGATTTCTCCTCTGAGCAGTAGGAGGTTGTTCGGGTCCTGCTGTTTTGAAAACCTTCTTCCCCCCACGCAGGCTACCCTGTGAAGAGAAAGCCATTTGAATATTTTGGCAATCAGAGAAGGCCCCAACATAAATTATGGATACAGAAACTCAGAAGACATTCTAACAAATAGAATACTATGGAATCCATTTCTCAGCCACCATATGGTGTCAACAGAATGCCACTTTGTTTCTTTTGGGTAGCAGCTCATCATTAAAAAAATAAACTAGCTGGGGTTTTTTTTCGGTGAGCCGGGAATTTACAGTTATTACGTTGAAAAAAATAACAAATTATAAACTGGCCTATTGCTTTACCATCTTCTTTCAATAGGGCATTCACATAGGTATTTTAGTTGTTTCTCTTTTCAAACAAGAACATGAGAGTCTGTCATTGAAGCTAAGATGTTTTAATTTTGCGGTAAATTTTCAGGCATCACAAAAGTTATTCAAAGTTTTTTATAAGGTTAGACTGGTTGCAGATAATTTATAACTTGTTTTTTTTTTTTTTAAAGCTAAACCTTGTCTCCTTCTTTCTAAGACAGCCCATGTATTTCCCTTGTATCCTGGAAGATTATAAATCAAGATGAGATCAGTTCTGATCTTTGGTGTTCATTTATGAAAAAAAAATGCTGTAACAGAAGAGTGAAAATAACTTCTAACCCAGCAAATATTTTGTTTTCTTTGGCAGTTTTTCCTTCATAATATCACCTGACATAAACCAAACTATTTCTTTCCATTAAGACTAAAACTTGAAAAATAGTTTTACCAATAGTTTTCACCATYGTTCCATGGACATTTTATGCACCTTACATCATTTTCCATTCYATCTAAACTAAACCTAAATTAAATTAGGTCAGCCTTTGCTTTTCCCCTATTGAAATTATTGCAGCTTTTCTTGAAGATATACCCCAATAAAGTTCCAGAAAAACAATCTGTCCCTCTTTTTCCCAGGTTTCCTGCACTCACATCTTTTGCCAGCTACCCTGCAGTCAGGACATGAATTGGGTCTTTGAGTTGGATTTTCAACCAGTGATGACAATTAGCTCTAAGACAGTGCAAGGTCAAAAACAGAACAATATAAATTTGCTGCAGATTCCATTTTCTGAATGAAATAAGTCAATACTCTGGACAGATACTGGTGTAGTACAATTGGAATCTGAAGTCATTGCACTTAATTTTTGTCTTTCCTATGCCAATGTAAATCTACATTGAGAGGTCTCAACTCTTTCACTGGCATTCTCAGGCTCTACATTTCCTATAATATTACAACCTTTTACATATTAAAAAAAAAAAAAAAAAAAAAAAAAAAAAAAAAAAAAAAAAAAAAAAAAAAAAAGATATGGAATAAGCAGTATTTACAAGCTGTCAAAACAATGACCCTGAGTCCATTTACAATCATGGCAATTTGGCTCTGTATGGAAAAATATTTATTTGTCAATAGGCCTATGTGTCTTCTTCCTCTCTCATAAATATTGCTCTCTCCCTTTCCCAGGTGAGAGCAGAAAATCATAAAGTATGAATAACAACTTCTTCCCTGTTTCAAGTTACTTTATCCTAATGAAAAGTTTGTGTAATTATAAAGCAACATCGGAATCCATCTCTGTAGCTAAAGATCACATTCTTAAAACCAGCAAAACTCAAAAATCAACTATAAAGAATTAAAGAATGAAGTCACCAAGCTTTGTGTTAATCCAATATTGTCTTGGTTTCAGCTGGGATGGAGTTAATTTCTTCTCAGTGCCATTATAGTGCTGTATTTTGGGATTCATTATGAGAATAAAGTTGACAACACACTGATGTAGTTTTTGTTAAATAGTGCTCCCCCAATGCCGAGGTCTTTTCAGTTTTCCATCCTCAATGAGCAGCTGCACAAGAACCTCTGAAGGAGCATGRCCAGGACAGATGTCCCAAAGTGGCCAAGGGGACATTCCAACCAAGGAACGCCGTGCCTGGTTCATAAACTGGGGGGAKCTGGGYRGGAGGTGCCAATCACTGCTTGGGGATAGGYTGGGCATTGGTCAGTGCGTGGGGAGCAATTTTGTTGGGCATCACTTGTTTCCCTTGGGTTTTATCTCTCTCCTTTTCATTACAATGATGATGATGATTGTTATTAACATCACCATTAATATTATCGTATAATTATTGTTATTAATATTTTATTTTATTTAATTTATTTCAGTTAAGAAGAAGTTCTTCTCTCAATTCAAAAGGTGTATTTTTTTTCCAACTGTCTTCCCCAGCAGAGGCTGAGAAGGGAGTGAGAAAGGAGCCATGTTGTTCTTAGTTTCTAACTGGAGTAAACYACTACAGGTATTTTACAAGTTAGGAATGGAATAAACCTACTAAACCATTCTCCCAAGACAAATATTTTGTCCAACATATTTTCCAATCCATTTGTAAAAAGCTATTGACTACATGTGATTTCCTKTAGAGGATTTATTATTGGCCAGAATATATCACAGCCAGGAAAATATTATTATTTCTTTTTCTCAGTGGGATATTTTTCCCAAAAATGTTCTTCAGTAAGTTTTCATTGCTAGAATAGATATTCTTCTTTTTGTTGTGGTCGCAATCTAATTTAGTCAATTATCTTTGTTTTCTTTTTTCTTTCTTTATTCTTTCAAATATGTGAAAGCAAATAAGTGAAAAACAAAATCAAACATGGGTTTTTTTAAGCACAAGTCTTTCTGATATTTTGTCTGAAATGCATACAATTCAGCTCTGTGTCTGGTCACAGTTATCTTTCTTCCATTTTTGTCTGACTAAATAAGTATGAATTAGAACTATAAATAGCTGTTGACATTTATTATTTGTATGTCATCAGTAAGAGAAAGATTTTTTTTAAAAAAAAAAAAAGTGTTATCATATCTTTGGCTTCATAGAGTGGCAGCAAAAAGTGATGGAGCACTGATAATTTTGTTTGGATTATATGCTGGCATACAGGAGGTACAGCAAGATTTTCCCCTGAGAAATTCCCTGCTATTCACTAGGGGTGGGGATAATGTAGGGAAAGTCTGGAAAAACAAATGTGRCAGTGTATTTATATAAATATATATCCATTAGAGAATTAGAGTTGGCTAAGTTGGAAGTGCTTGGATCAGYCCAGTTTAAATCAAATCTTTTCTGAATTAATTTATTCCTTAAGAGCACAGATGCTAATGGTTAATCCTCACACACTATTAATCACTAGCAGAGCCATTAGCCTTTAGTGCCCGTGTCCTAAATCAGAGATGAGTGCCMGGCACCAGGGCTGTGCACCAAACACCGACGCAGCCGGGATCACACTTCAGAGCTGCTTGATTAGAGAAGTCAGAATCCAGTCAGACTTATCTCCTTTCACCCTGTGACATTGCTGCCACTGCCCCCCTCCCAAACGGAGCAGTTTCATCTGCCTTATCTGCTCCTGACTGCTTATCTTGGKTTTTGGTTTTGCCAGTCATCTTCCCTGTATTCAGCAGGATTATCTGTTTGCTATTATTTGAGCTTTCCTTCTCCTTTGTCTGGCAAATTAYCACCATTTGAAGGTCTCTTACCAGCAGCCACATTCATCTTCCCTGCCTTGACTATTTCCTCTTATATAGTTTTGTAAAATGTTTGTTTTGTCTGTCTGTGACATCTCACTGCTACAAAATGCTTACAGAATCACAGAATCACAGAATGGTTTGGGTTGGAAGGGACATTATAGAACATTTAATTCCAACCTCTGAGCCCTAGACAGGGACACCTTCCCCCAGTCAAGGTTGCTCATATACTTGTTCTCATTACAGTATGTTAGTACTTTTAAGGTTCAAAGGAAGCTAATATTGATTATATTCTGATCAAACATCTGTTTCAACAAAAGAAGTTGAACACCCTCTCAAAGAAAGAAGGGAAGTATTAATTTTACAATCTTACCTAAGATTCCCTGCTGAAGGGTTCTATGAAGGATCTCACCTAAATTTTACTTGCTCAGTGAAAGGCCAAAGAGAGGATACTAAATCCTGTTGAGCAGTGAACAAAATTGATCCAGAACAAGTCATTATCTGTGAACAGCAAAGAAAACCATCATGCTTGGGCTTCCTACAAGGACAACTCAGGGAACAGAATAAAGTAACATGACATGAACTCAGATCTTGTTCTTAATCATGTTCTACTATTTTTTTTTTTATAGAAGTGAGCAAACTTTGGAGCAGATGCAATTATTTTTTCAGCAATAATAACTGTATAACAAAGCTTCAAACAGCTCAAGGCATGTTTTTAGATGATGTACAATGCTGTAAATATTGTTGTTAGTTTACCATTTCATATCTAATAAAAATCCCTGCGCTTTATCTGGCAATTTATGATATAAAGAGAGAAAGAAAAGAGTGTTTATGTGGCTACTACACTCTTTAAATTAATTTTTATGGTGCTCTCAGAAAGTTATTGTTATCCATTCCACCAACAGAGAAATGAATCATGGATAATGGGTAAGCACCTTTGTACTGTTTACAGGGTTTCAGACTTTAAAGTTTACATCCTGCTAAGAGAGTATATCAATTTAATTAGGTGCTTTGAGTAATTTACCCAAGTAAGTTGTTTGGTGATAAGTCCTTAGTCCTCAATCTTCTCCTGATTAAAAGGATGATTAATCTTCAGTTGCTTAAAAAGCCTTCAGCAACAAAGGACCCAACCAGAGCTTTTGCTAATGTTCCCTTTTCCATTTATATTCTGAGCATGGGAAGTAGGTGGAGATGAGCTGCCTGGCACTTTGTTTTGTTGGAATATATTCAGTATTCCATAATTGTGAAATTTCCTCATGTCATGCTTCAAGGGTGGGCAGTTTTATGTTATTCCCAGTTTTGATGATATGCCAGTTGGTACAGCTCAGTGCATTTTGGAGCACTGTAAAATTGGAGTTCATGGAACAACTGGTTTTCATTTCAGTCCCTCCTTTCTCATAGTCTGTTGCTTTCTCCTTGGCTCTGAAGTTCAATCTTTATGTGAAATTGTAGCTCTTCCTTTTGGAACACACATGAACACACCATTACATAATCACTCCATTAATAATTGCAGATTTAAAGCCTCTGATCCCTTTTGCTCTCCCTGGAGAAATAAACACCAGCTTTCTGCCCTCTGCTCACTTTGTTTCTTAATGCTGGAATTTCTTYGGAATTTCAACAGCAGTTCCCTGCTGCCCTTGAAGCAGGATTTGCAGCTGGAGTAACCCAGGAAAGCTGTCAGGAAAGCAAAAATTATCACTCTGAGCTTGTAGAGACCATGGACATCTCCCTGAAAGGTTGTTCTGGAGGGTGTCAGAAAAGGAGATGCTTTCCCAAAGCTAACTTTGGGCCACTAAGATTTCTGTCCTGCTTTGAAACCTCTCCATGGTCATGATGTGTTTCAGCCAGGCTTGAGGCCACCAGTGGTGGATTTGCACTCCTGCAGTTATGCTACAGCTCATAGCAGGTGGTCAGTGCTGCATGGGACACTTTGCAGAACATGGAACACACCTGTTCTGTGAGATCTGAGGGATTCCCACTGTGCTGACCGCTCCCTGAGTGTGAACATAAATGATGCCTGTGGAGGAGAAGGGATCCCTCACCCAATTTCTTCACTCTCAATCAGAAAGTAATGGTCAAAAGTTAGAGTATTTGCATTTTAAAAATGATGGCAGGAAGGATACAGCTGAAGCCCAAGCATCATGCTCCTGTCATTTTTCTCAAGACTTTAAAAATCCAAGAGGTTCTTCACTTCAGTTATACTCAGGTTCAGTAAGCTGAAGTCGTAAAGTTTATTTTTTCATAGACTGACTAGGCTGGCTCTTATTTCATGGACTGCATTTGAGCTGAACCATATTAATTTAACCCATGTTTGTTGTTGGCCATATTTTAGACTGCCTTCAGCATGCTACTTTACCAGATTTAAGTCAGCAGTGAATCACAAGCAAACTTTGGTCAGGCATTACTTAGCTTGCCCTCAGGTTAGTGGCACTGCTTAGAAATGTGTCTTAGAGAAAGTTGCCTAAAATGCTGGTTTGAGCAATTTTAACTTCTCTCTTTTGTATCACAGTGCTCTAGGCTTACAGCAGTAATTACATCGAGCAGAAATACAGAAATACAGAAATACAGAAATACCTGCTGCCATGCTCGCTTTCTGCACAGGTGTGACAGTAGAAGGTCTGCGAATCTGTTTGGAATTTTGTAATTTACTATTTATTTGGGGGCACTTAACCCTGTCGCTCACTGTGTACCTTCTCCTCTCTCTTTTCAGCTCATTGTCCCTATTTCCTTATGACTCACAAGATCCTTGGAACCTCCTCTCCCCCCTCTCTCCTTTTTTCTTGTCCACTGTTTATTTTCCTTCCCTGCTAAACCTTGCCCTTGTGCTTTCCTGTTGCCTTCCCTGCCCTTATTTTAGCCCAATTATCACAGTTCACACAAACCTAATGTTTTCAGACTGAAAAACTATCCAATAGAATGCCTCTTGTCTCAGTTATTTCCATTAACTAAAGAAAGAGAAGCGAGAATTGGCTAGGCCATAACCCTGAAGGCAATTTCAGAATAGTCTGTATTTTTCCATATCTAATCCAGAAGATACTGCAGCTCTGGGAGAGACACAACTGCGATTTTAGAATACAGTGAGTGCAATGATGATGTAACATCTCTGCTAAGCTTTGCCAAACAATCCCTCATTACATTTTGCTCTCATTGACTGTGTTTGTCGTGGCATGCAGAGCGTGGCAGAGGATTTGCCTGATTTAACAYCAGCAAGTCCAATGGAATCAAAACACTGTTATCCAGTGTTTTGCTAGTTTCGAGCAGGTCAGGGGGAGTTAAACTACCTGAGCAGTGCGTTCCATCACCTCAGTTTGGACTGTTTCCTGTGAAGGAAACCTACACAGAATGGCCTTTGATTGGTAAAACTTCTCAAAAAAATTCCTACTTTCTGTACCTCAGCTGAGCACATATTTGCAAGRATGTATAAAGAACCAACTTTGCATTAATCCAATACTTTTCAATAAAGGAAGTAAAATTATAAAAGCCTACATTAAAGTATACTGCAGTCACAAAATCGTGGACTCACAGGATAATTAGGCTTGGAAGAGGAATTCTGGAGATCARCTGTTAGGTCAGAACAGATTGTTCTGGGTTCTATATTGAAAACCCACAAGGGCAAATTCTGCACAGCCTCTCTGGGCAACCTGCCCCATTGTAAGACGTGGATTAAAAAAGGAAAAGAGGCAGAAAATATAAAAAAGTTTATTGTTTATATCAAATTTTAACTTCTTTGAGTGTATATTTATTGTCTCCCATCCTCATATCCTGCCCCAATATGAAGACCTTGGCTTTATTTTCTTCATTTTTCCAGAGCTACCCACCAGCTCCAGAATGGATMGGTGCAAGGAGTTCTTCCCTCACAAACACAGTTCTTTTTTACTTTTCTCTTACTCATCTTTTCCTTATTAACATTTTCATTCATATTTTTCTAGTCTTCCAACTCTTTATTTTAAAATWGTTTGTTTYCTTCTCTTTYRTGACCAGTCAACTCTTGATAGCCAACTCTTCTCATTTCAAAATCTCTCATATGAAAGGGGAGCCTTGTAAAACACTTTGATTTTATATTTTTTAGAAATGTCATCTACTGTCATAGTTCCTTTCCASTGATAGATAAATTATATGGGGAAAAGTGTCTCTCCCTTCAAATCTTTCTGCCAATCTTGTCCTTTTCAAAATAGCATGGATGAAGAAGAAATCAAACAAGTTTTTAAGTTTTGTTTTTAAGTGGCCTTTTGAAAACTTTAGTGGGCACTACAGTGATGTCCAAAGGGCTGTGTAAATGTTTAGACTCTTTTCTGTTGTGCTAGTGCAATCTTAATGTACTGAGTATTCCATTGACATTCAGCAGAAGAAACATAAAATTAGTTTTCTTCTATAATGTACTTTTCTGACAAGTTTTTTAATCTTTAGTTTTCTGGGTAAAACGCACCTGTAACACCCCTCGTTTTTTTCTCTAGGTAATATTGCTTTTACAGAGACAACAAGCCTTCTACCAACTCTGATCTACAGCTTAAAAAAAACTTCACCTCTTCTGATGCACTTTCTAGCTCTTTCTATCAGGTGTATATGTACACCTACCATGTCTTTTATACAGCACTGGCACTTTCATTTTCCAAATCATGTCTGTTACAAGCTTTAATCTTCCCTTCTTCAGTGATTTACATTTGGCTCCGACTCAGATTTAGGCTGTGTTCTCTACTCCTCTGATGATGCTACTCAGTTTCAGTTATGCTCATCACTGGCACTGCCAGGAGTTAAAAAAAAATTATTCCTACAATTCTTACCCCTCTATCTAGAATATGTCTTTTTGCATAGGAAGCATCTAGAAGGCTTCTCTGAAAATGCTTCTTTCCAAAAGGAGGGCTGAAATGCCTGGTTTYAGTCAATCCAGCCTGACAAAATCCACTGTGAAATCACATATCTTGAATATGTTTTGCCACTAAGAACTCATATACAACTTTGCCAAAATGAGGGGAGCAAATGGATGTCCAACATATGTCATCCTCATTGTCAAAGGATGAAAAACATCCCACCATAATGCAGCTTTTCAGTGTTACCATCTACTAATAAAAGCTTTCCTGAGGCTCTCCAGGCTTCTTTTMATTCCCATCACAAATATCAGTTGATTCACTTGTATGATCCCAGCATCTCTCCAGTGATACACAGAGCTGTAGGCACTGGAAAYCATATTTCAATTCTAATAGTACTGTTTGGTGCAGTTTTTCCTGCCAGTAGARCTTCACACTTAAGTGAAGTAGATTTCTTTTATATCCCACCAGCCTGAATGATAAAGAAATATTTTTTGTACTCCTAGCATCATGTTTTAGATACACTTTTATTTTGCTCTCTCTGAAGGAAACAGCCGAGGTGTGATTCTGTATCAGTTTGAATTTATGTGCTTCTGGTTCTTCCAAGATGCACCTCATCACAGCCTTTTCCTTTCCAGAATAYCTCTGSAAGARTTTAATCTTTCTCCACTGTGTAAGSAGACATTTAAAGAGAGCAACTTCTGATTCTGTGGGAGCTGGCCGAAYATACAAACCAATAGGTGAATGTCCTGGTAAGGAGGAGATGAGGATTTGAACCAATCTTAAAACTGCATTGAGCCTTAGACCAGATTTACAGCACCTTCTAAAATTTGCCCCACAGTCTACAAATTGAGGCTAATTGCTGTGATGATCATAATAACTTATTATTTTGGTATCAGGAGGCAGAGAAGAAGGAGGAAAGAGAATAATACTGTGGAGTTTTCCTCCCTAAAAAATGCCCTTAAAATACCCCATTAAAACCTAAGGCCAGTTCCCATTCTCTAAAGGGTTCCCTGAGGATTTCCCTGCTTGTGGCAAATTACATTATTGTGTGGTGAGCCATAAAGTGGCAAAAGGGTGAGGAACAGTGATTGCTGCTCATTCTTTTGTCTGTTTCCCTTGTAACACTGGCAAGGGTCAGRAGACAGAGTCTGAAATTCAAGAGAATTGCTAAATTATTGTATTGCCTATACAGTTTGTTTGCTGCGCCAGGTGATTCGCAGAATCAATGTTAATAAATAAAACTCTGYTCCTTGATTACTCTTTCCTATGTGAGAGTTCACTCTCAATTTAAAAGGAAATAAAGACATGGCCATAGACGAAAAGGTCAGTCCACCAATTTTATTTAAAATAGTACAACAAGGCTTTGCAAGCAGGAGAACGGTTGMAAGAAAGTAACAGACAATTACTCAGCCAAACAAAACAGAAACAAGGAAAAAAGTCAATTTGTTTACAAAGTAAGGGATGTGACCATCCTGTAATAAAGTCCCTTTCCAGCAATAGCTTAAAGTTATAAAGCTTAGAATCTGGATAAAGCCCTGTGATAAAGCTTAGAAACATTTATAGCAGGCTGAGGACAAATTAAATCCTAGTAATTTGTGCTGAAATATTACTATATTTTGTTAAAATATAAAATCTAAC
>NW_026623258.1:1476123-1487627 GCF_030028575.1 Malurus melanocephalus | reverse complement strand
CCCTCCCTTCCCCTTCCCTTCCCCTTCCCTTCCCTGTTCATGTTCCATGCTCAGCTGCTGCCTGGGGCTAACCCACAACAGGCTCTGGTGTGGACACTTTGCCTGTGAATTTGTTTTTCACTAAATTCATAGCTCTGTTTTTAATCCTTGATCATCTCCTGCAGATAATCTTTGGTTTAGAAGRGTTGTTCTGGCTATTCATTGTTGAGTTATTCATGCACAAACATTTTCAGAAAAAGCATGGGATCAATAGAATCAATTATTATAATTAACTGGAAWAGAAAAGAATCACAAGTGATCTAAYACCRCAGCAGGGCATATTTTAGCTGGCTAYTAGGAAAGTTTTTATCTCAGGATGGAGTTTACTGTCAATAACAATAAGGAGATCAACCTGAATATAGATATTGATTCAGACTTTAATAGATGCATTTTAGTGATAAAATTTGATGCATAAAATTACCTATTAGCAGACCCTAGTCTTTATTAGACAACTCTTGGAATTCCTTCTGTCCTGGGACAAGGTTTGTCTCCTTGGGTGGATTGTTCTACTGCTGTTTGCCACATCTCTTGCATGACCTTGGATGCATCAGACACCCATTCATAAAATTGCTACTTTATGAATATTTAATAGCATTTTGGGAAAAGATTGTGAAGTGCAGAGACATTATGATGATGGAAGCTGTATACAMTCTAAAGTGATTGTTTTTCTGTTTGACTTTCACTTCTTTTTTTCTCCTGAATAATCCTGGGTTCATTTCTAAGGCATTAYTTAGTTGAAGTCACTGGAATTTTGCTTGCACAGGGTCTAGATGACTGGGTAGGCTCTGTGAGTGATGGGGGACTGTTTGGCAATTATTTTTGAGCCGTGTCATTATGCTGAATATCATCCAGACTCAAGGCTATGTCTGACTCATTAGATTTGTGGAACATTTTTTTTGCCATGGCATAACACAGCATTTACATTCAAGCCACAGCTCTTGCTGTCACTCTACTTTAACCACATTGTATCATGTTGTGTTATTTTGAGAAAATGTAGTATGATTGTTGAGATATTCAAGGTCTTGATAAGCAACTGATTCAGTACAAACCATTAAAATGTGTACTGTATGATGGAGGGACGTGACATTGGTGAATTGTTTCCTTTTAAATCATTAACTGTCCATTAGTGAGACAGTTTAATTAAAGCTTTAAAAGGCTAAGATATTGCTAAGAACTGGTGAAGAATGACAGTCATATGGATCTAGCAAAATATTTGTCAGACATATGAGGTGCAGAGAATATCCCACGTGATCCTTGAGTTTATCAGCCTTTYCCTCCAAAGGAACAACTATTTGCCTTTTGTCACTTTGTATAGAAGTATTTAGAACACAGGGGATGATCATCTGTCCAGCTGGAAGATGCACAAAAAGTAAATTCTTTAATCAGCCTTTATTGAACCCTAGGAACACCCATCTGGAGCTTTGGGTCGAGATCTGGATTCCTCAGTGCAAGAGAGACATGGATGGGCTGAAACAAACCCAGCAAATCTCCACAGCCTGGTTAAGGGCTTGGGGCATCTGACATCCAAGGGGAGCCTGAAAGAGCCAGGACTGCTCAGCCTAGAGAAGAGAARRGTCAGGGGATGACTTTACCAATGTGTGYAAATACCTGATGGGAGAGCAAAGAAATTGGAGACAGGGCCAGTGGTGATCACTGAAAGGACAAGAATAATAAACACAAGTCAAAGCACAGGGAATTCTGTTTAAACAGAAGAAAAATAGGATTTTTTTTTTTTTGCTGTGAGAGGGACAGTCAAACATGGGCACAGGTTGCCTGGAGAGGTTGTGGACTCTTCATTGTTTAAGATACTCAAACATGACTGGACAGTGTCCTGACCAACCTGATCTGATCCCGCTCTGAGCAGAGGTGTTGAGCTGTGTGATCTCCAAAGGTGCCCTCCAGCCCCAGTGGTTYTGTGATTCTTTGATCATTCATGTAAAAGGCTTCCTCAGTGTCTGTGTAGCAGATTCCCAGCTGCACTGCATGAATGCCTTCCCCTCCTTCTCTCCTGTGTATGTCTATTTTATCACTACTTATATCATTAATAAAACCTACTAAGAACCCAGTTGAYTGTCAAAAGGGCTGTGAGCTATAAATGCAGTTCCTACTCCTTAAAATAAGTTCTGGGCAGATAYTATAAGAATTTAGCACTTTGTTATCAGCATAATGAAGATGTACCCAGTGCCTGGAATGGAATGTCCATTTCTGGTAAGAAGAAAGTGATGTTTCTATCCTTGTTCTCTATGCCTCAGAAGAACATCAGTTTATGTCAATTCCACTGGTGGCTTTTGTATTACAGACACCTGTCTACTCTGTGCCAGACATCAAATCATTTTAATTAAATTTTCTCTAGGGGGAAGTTTAGTACAGCAGGATRTAATTATCCAGATAGGAATTTTGTAAGAACATTGAACTTAGCATCCTCTGCTTTGGTTAAAAGTGTCATTGSATGTTTAATGAAATAAAATGGTCAGGGACCTCTGTTTTACTTTTCATCTAAAAGACAGTGCTTCATTCTGAGTCATAAGTACAGATTTAGTGGAGAAACCATTGACTAATGGACCACCAACACCACTTCATTTAGCTTTTAGTCCCAGTAGAGCATCTTCATGTCTCATTTGTGAGAGGTGTTTCAAAGTGAAGAGTCAGGCTTCATGTTTTAAGGTAGCTGAACACGAACACAGTCATGAGAACTGCAAGATTTCAGGGTTTTCTGCTGAGAAAACTATGGGGGTTTTTAAATAATTTTTGCCCCTTGCAGGAAATTATTTCACTCAGGGAGATGATTGTTTCTACTTTTAGAACTTACGAACGAAAAGTAAATCTATGTCCCCACTGAAACAGAAAAGTGATGGGTTTTTCAGAGTTCATTTATATGCCTACYTATAGTTAATTTGGGCTGTAGCTTGGGTTGCAAATTGACTTACTTAAGAATATCATTTTGTTTATGCATTTGTAGTTGTCAAGTGATATATGAATCAGGCAAGTGCACACAGAGTATTTGTGTCTCAATTCCAATGCAAGGTGTCCTTAGAAATCAGAGAAACCATGTTCAGCAAGGAGTTTATTCTAAAACAGACCAGAAGTTCTGCAAAATACTAYGAAATGTCCAGCTGCTCATGTATTTTTTTGTGGGATTTTTTTGTTTGTTTGTTTTTTTCACTTTGAGACAGTAAATTCAATCTAAGCTTCARAGAGCACACTCGAATTTAGCAGGCCAAAACCACATTATCAGAGCTGAGATTGTTGTGATAAATTTGTAAACGTCACTTTTTGTTTTGTACTATTGTCTTGCCGTGGCAAATTAGTGGCACTTCCCTTACAAAGTCAGATCAGACAAGATAATGTTGTGGCTTTGGCAGGCTGGAACTACAAATCCGCAGAAAAAAATATCTTCTTGTTAGATTAGAACTCGGAGCAGATTGTCAGCTAAAAGTGATGCATTCAGCCCATGAATTTTGGAAAAAGGGAGAACTATATGATAATCAAGTGTTCTAGACAGTCAAGTTTGGACCATTAGGTTGTCTACAGTCCAGAATTGGCTCCATTCAGTCCTTAAATCAGTGCAGTTTTTGGGGTTTTGTGGTCCCTCTCACATTCCAAAATAGTGTGTTTCTTTGCCAAGGAGAAGAACAAAAAACAATAACAAAGTTTATCAGACTTAGAAGGGACTTAGACATCCTTTTTCTTTTCATCTRTTTTTGTCAGACCTGGAAATGAGCAGAATTGAGGTTAAGGTCAGGTCAAATGTTTCATTTACCAGGGATGGAGCCACTTGTCAGCACTGCAATACAGCAGAAAGAAGAGCAAATCACCCCAATTCTTTGGCACCATTAAGAAGACTTTTTCAGAAAGTCAACTCTTTCATCAAGATCGAGGTTCCAGATATTGATGAATTCCAGATATAAGAAAGGAAGATCTCACCTTACTCTCCTCCTTCCCATACATTTTGCACATCCACAGAAGTGAATCTCGATTCCTGTTAATTTCATGTTAACTGATGCTCAAAAAGACATAAGGGACAGATGTATTTTTTCTATTTCTGATCCCTCCCAAGAGAACCTTAGATCCTTTATCCTGAGATCCTTTATCTTTAGCACTCTCTTTAACTGCTTGAGTTAGATGCATTACCAGAGTTAAAAATTTTCAATGTAATTTGGGTACAGATCATAATCATTACCATTAATTCCTATACCAACATTGGAAAAGGCAAAAAAGAAAATACATTTTTCTAACAATTCTTCTAAAATTAATTAGTTCTACCTGTACATGCAAATATTAAAGACTTAATGAAATTTCTGGCAGATCCCTCCAAGCTGCTTAGCAATTTAGAAGACAAGAAGGAAGAGAGAGAGAGACATGGGAAATAAGAGATACCTGTCCGAGCAATAGACTTACAAAATATGTCTSGCAAAGAGATTATCAATAAACATAAGGTATTTTAATACTGACAAAACATTCAAAAGATGCAGCTTATATTGCTGATAAGTAGCAGTATTTCATCTCTTTCTTCCCTTCCCATCTAACTTCTGTGCATACAGGAAATAGCTGTACTCTTCAGTCCTTTATATTCAAATGAATGTTTCCCACCAAAATATTTATTCAAATGGGAATGGTAGTGATTTTCAGATTCTCACAGGCAGAGTGGAAACGGAAAGATAAATGACTTTCTCACATTACTTCAGTGTTATTGTTATCATATATTGTGTGATGTTCCCTCATTATCTGTCGGTACACAAATCCAAGCAATGCATAATTTCTGAACCAAAAGTAAAATAGCAAAACATTTTTCAAGATGTTTTCAGCATTTTTAGATTTAGATGAAGGGAAAAATGTGTCTAACCCTGTCTGATAATAGACATTAAAATTCCAAACATATACAGAGTCTTGAGGTACCTGAGCAGACAAGCAGCCAAATTCTCTCTTGCGCTCAGGTCATTTTGTTCCACTCAGGTTATGTAAAATGGGRAGATTCTGAATTTAAACAGCTGTGGATGATAAAAGCTGATGATGCTGRTAAAAGAGTTGGATGGTGGGCTCTGATTACCTCCCTCCATACTGAAAAAATGTTATTTTGTGAGAGGAGGATCACTGCAGCAAAGGAGAGTTACCCAAAATTCTTTCCTGCTCTTGCAGCCTARGCCACCATGGCACAGATATTTAGGTTATGTAACCAACTCTCAAAGAGAGAACACACCTGCTGAAGAAAGAGATCCATYCCAGTACCATTCCTAAGCAGAAGTTTTCCTTTCCTTTTAACATAAAAAAAGATAGATTCATTCATGTGAGAAAGGGTGGGTGAAAGAATACTCTAAGATTAGGAGATTTCTGAAGTAGTTTGTAATTTCAGTGATCCTTTCAATTATTTATACTATAAGCAAATAAAATGAGAGATATGAAAGCTGAGATAATCTTTGTATATGACAGAAGTCACTCTTACATCTCATTTATGTTGCTACTGAAGCACAGATTAAGTTCTTCATGATGAAAATTTCATCTTCAGAAAATCTTCCAGATATATATACATAGTTAGATCACTGCTAGTTTAGAGTTCATTTAATTTAGATTTATACCAAAATTTTAAGCCTCTAGAGAATTCCTAATACCTGCATTTCAGAGCAGAAAGTCAGAGCAGAAAGTAAATGCATTTGAGGATTCCAGAAGAGGAACCCATTTGACTAAATATGAATTTAARCAAAAAAAGTTTATACAATAAACCTACCAATTTTCCACCTGCAGATTTCCATCTCAAGGAGACAAACACTACCATAGCAAAGCATCATGCTAGGAAAAGAAACTGAAATGTTTAGGGACTCAGATGTCACAGAGGAATGTTGTTGATGCTATACAGCTCCAGAAATGGCACTAAACTAATTCTTGTATTTATCATCTATCTCCACCTTGATCTCTCATATATTTTGGATTGACTGAGAAAGACATCTTGAAATGCTTTTGTTTTGGCAGCCAAAAGAGCTGCATGCATTAAATGCTAGACATTTTTCTAAGTTCTTTGGGTTCCTTTTAGTGTCTTGTTCTGCTGTTTTCCTCAGTAAAATATAGAAATATCAGAAATAATCATGTTTATTTTTATGGTTTTCCTACCTGCCTTTGGAGAGAATGATGTAACATGGTAGGTGTCTGCCTCTGATGAAACTTTGAGTGTAGCTGTTCTAAAGCAAAGCATTGGGAAAAGTCAATTAGACTGGGAGATTAGCTCTGATGAATAACTTTGGCTTCAATATGTTCCTTAAATCTGGTGCACTGGTGAGGTCTAAGTTAGGAACCTAAAGTTTCTTCAGTAGAAGTTAACCGGTAAATATTTCTGAAAGGCCTTTTTGTACCTCTGAGATGTGAAATKCATTTACAATTACCACCTGTAAAAGCCTAAGGGATCAGCTTTTTCTGGCAAATAACAATACAGGATCAATACTACAGCCTTGGCTGAAATCTTCAGATATCCAGCTGTGACCTGTTTTGTTGGGCTGGTTTTTCGTTTGGTTTTTTTTTTTTTTTTTTTTTTTTTTTTTTTTTTTTTTTTTTTTTTTTTTTTTTTTCCACTTTAGGGCTTCACCAGTTTCTAATCTGTAACAGAATTTTAATCTTCATCTGTAACTATTTGGGCTTCTAAATGCAATAGCTTGGTAGGGACATTGAAACTCCCCAAAAATCCATATAAAGTACTTACAACTGCAAATTTATTCTAATCTGTAAAGTAATCCTTTATTTGTTTTGTTTTCTTTTATTCTCTGAAAAGCTCCAAAAATKATGATAGATCAAGTCCAAAATTTTAAGGCAAAAATAATAACCATAAAAAAGAATCTCTACTGTGTGATGGTCTGTAATTTTCTTTTTAAATTTTAATTTCACCAAATGTTTCAGGACCTAAAATAATTCTGAATGACCTTTATTTTTCCTCGATATCTTTTTTTCAAAACTATTGATCCCCCTAAGCTAAAAGTAGTTTGCAAAAAGGCCTTCCACACTACTTTAAGTGCTTTCTATTGACCACATTGCAGAGAAAAAAAAAATTAAAAAAGCCTCTTCAAGTATTTTGCAGTATCTATGCCTAGACTGCATAAGCTCAAAACATTTAAAATTGGAACTTAAAAAAATTATTCCTTTGAATTTCAGAAATTTAAAATTTAGAGTAATGAAGATTTTTTAGTTTTATCATACTGAAGGATATTGAGAAATTCACAATTAATTGTGATAAGAAGGAAAACTCTTTGTGTGTAAGTTGTTGTAAATTTAAGTTTTCTGAGGTTTCTGGCCTACAACTGAATTCTGTCATGAGCCTGGAAGGATCCAGATCCAATGGGCTATTGGCCCATTTTATATGACTTCTCTTAAGTTCTGAAATATCTCTTTCTAGCTTGAGACATCCTGAAAGGAAACCATGCTACAAATGCCCCTAAGCTGTGTGTCCCTGAACAGGATCTCCACTGTGACAGCCAGCAAAGAGTATCCAAATTTATTTCTCCTAATGTCTCTTTTCTCTTTTTCTCCCTTCTAGTGATAGCAGTTAATTCTTGCATCTGACAGTCTTCATGGACTTTCATTTTCCCCACAATCTCATACTTCAGACTTTATACTTCAGACTAATTCAATTTATCTTGTCCATTTTACTCAAACAACTGAAACAGATCTATGGTAAATTAATGTACTATAGATAATTTGGAATGCAGTGTGAGAATTCAATGCACACCAGCACTACTGTATTACCTAAGGATATAAGATTTTAATTTAAAAAGTTAAAGGTCCATAAATCACACTCTATCTACACTTGTCAACATTTCTGACAACCTGTTTTAACATCTAGAATTATTTCTTTCTTTATCACATAAGAGATTTTAGTTTAACTCCACTTTACCCTAGAAAAGGAATCAGGGAGCCTAAAGTGATCAGAGAAAGGAGGAGAATGTTGAAGAAAATTGAAAAAAACCACCAGGTACTCACTGAGGACATTCTTAAAATATGGTGGGTGTTCTCTTAAGGTGAGAGAAAATAGACTTTTTGTGGTATTTTTTATCACCTAGCTTATGCAGATAAGGCTAAGACACATGGGATATAGGACTGAGAATGGATGTGTGCTGCATGGCAGAAGATAGCTGGTGACAGCACCCCTGACAACCCAAGTTTAAGWAATCCTGCTTAATATTCCAAAGCTTGGGGGCAAAGCAGTGACCTCATTCCAACCTGGGTCTGTAAACAGCAATTACAAGTGACTAGCAGCAGGAAAACACACRGACAGACAAATTAACATCTATTCTGACTCAAATCTGGAAGGTAGTCAAGGTYTATTATGTTGTCCTCCTTTCTATCTCAAGGGCACACTTTAAAGCCTGGAGCACACTTTGTGTTGCCATGGCTCCTTCCTCACAGCTCTAGGCAGTTCAAAACCACCTCACAGATGTCTCCAATGCATGAGAGTCAAACAGTCTTAATGTAAACATAATCTAGCAGCCTGTTACAAAGGGYAGCCAAAAAAAGAGATGAAGTGCGGACATTTCAGGGAGGGAAAGAATAATTTATATGGAAAAATGGGTTTTTCTTAACTATTTAGGGCTAGAATCTCAGGAAGTGAAAAGATGAAAGAGCCCTTTCAGTTATACTCCATGGTACTAACAGGAGTTCCAGCCTCAGTGTCTTTTGATCCATTTGTCACTAAAATAAGCTCATCCATGGAATCAGAATTGTWGGAAGCTTTGATGACACCCAAGAGAAGATTTCACAATAGTGTGTGGTAAGCCATTATAAGGCCTAGGCCTGGTAAGGGCAGAGAAGGTCCGTGAAGGATCTGGAACATTCGGTGCCGTTGGCCACCGTTGGCCGACAGCCGGCAGGTGCTGACAGTTCCAGTCGGGTCTATCTCGAGCGCCCGCRAGGCCGTGAGAAGCCACAATMTAACCCTATGGCGAGGGKAGTCAGCGCGAGCCCCCTGCAACGGCAGAGCTACCTTATAAGGAAATTTAGAGCGTTAGTAAGAGCTTCTGTACGTTAAGTTACCGTTATTCCTGTTACAAAAAGCGTTACGTCTAACTGCCGCCGCCATTAYGAGCCAAGGGTATAAAAACSCCGGCTTCCRTTAATAAAGCGGATGAGATAGCACGTTCAACCAAGTCTACRAGGTCGTTTATGTGTCTCTCCCCGTCTCCTTGCAAATGGCCGCTCCAACAATAGTGTTCTAATCTGATCTGCTCTCATCCCTCCTCTCTCAGCACACTCYCCCTTAGATCCCTGCATCTCCCTGCAGCCCAACACGGTGACTTCTCCCACAAACACATGCCAGATGCAGTTGACTCAGGGAATTTCTTTCAGTTTCAACTCCATTTGGGGGGGAATGTGTTTACCCCAAGCAAGTGTTAAAAATATCTTCCAGGTTATAAGTCAATTAATTTCCCTTTTGTATTCAACACTCCAGCTGTGAGCTGTTTCGAGCCCTCTGTTTCCCAAAGCCAGTTGTGTGCAGCCCTGGGTTTATTGACATTGTCCCCCACTTTGGGAAAACGAGCAAAACATCTGTATGCTTCCGTCACTTCACACTCTGCTTTCCCTCCTTTGTATGATCCTCTCATACAACTCTTTCTGGAATTTTGGGTACTAGAAAGTGGGAGGAAGGACAAAAATGTCAGAAAAGTAGAGGTATTACTCTGCTGGATGTCTCCAAGCATGAGTGCTCTTGTATTCAATAAAGTGGCCAATGACCAGAGATGCAAGTTCAGTGCAGATAATATATCAGCATTTCAACAACAGATATATATCAAAATGATCAGCAACAGAAAGAGGAATAGCAATAAATTAGTCATGTTTTTAACCTACCATTTATATGAATCACTGCTCATTATGGCTTGAAAAGCAAAGTATAATTGCACCAAATGCATGATGGTAAGTCCTTTCTCCACAGAGCATACCCTTTCTCATGGATTATTTTCCACTGAATTGTTTTTATGATGGGATTTATCCCACCTTATTACAGCATTTTGGAGCTGGGCAGCTAATTTTAGCCAGCTGAAGAGGAGGTACTTTCAGCAAGCAATTTTTTCCACCTGTTTGGGTTGTTATGAATTGGCATTCTGCCATTACAGTGCTAAAATATYTTCAAAGGTTCTGAATGGAGGCAAATTAAGCTATTTAATCTCTTTTTAAAATATATACATATATATATATATATATGTAATATATATGTAATGTATCAAAGTCATTTAAATTGCTACAAGTATTTTTTTAATTCCTTTTGGGGCAGCGAGTAAAGGGTGAGGAAGTTGATATTGGCCCAACTGTGGCTGTTGATCTGATTCCATGTAATTTTGTTGAAGTGAGGGCTTCTCATTAAACTGCACAGTAATTTTGTATTTTCTTCCTCAACACCTAAGTTCTATCAAATACAAAACTGTCCTTCATAAATTAAAAAATTCTACTCCRTACTGTTTTCTTTTTTTCTTCCTGATTCTCATGTGCTAAATGTGTTTAAAAGCTGTGTGGCTATGGTTTCAAACCATTGACTTCAAAATTGCAAAACCTTCTTCAATATCTGGTATTTTCAGTCTTAGAAAGAACATACACAGTGTGATCAAACCACCTCTCACCGTTCTTACGGATAATGTAATAATCTGAGAATTTTGGCAGATCTGTAACTTTATTTCTCCAGCTCCTGAATGTTTTATAATGTCCTTTTCAGAATTTTCTTCAATTCTTGTACTGTGTTCAAAATATAAGCATCATTGCTGACACAATTTCTGAGTTTTGCTGCAATGTTTTCGGCATAAAGGGTTATGAAACTATATATATTCTAGACACAGCCTTGGTCAATGGAAAGTCTAGCCTTACATAAATTTTTCTAATGTAGGTGATTTTTCTGTTTGTCTTTTTCCCCACCCATTTAATTCCACGTTTACCAAGAAAACTGTATATTATTGCTCTGTGTATTCTCTTCCTTTTCTGATTGTCGCTCTTTTCAATGGTTCTCTCTGACTCTGAACAGAAATATTGCCATCAACATTTAAATACTTTTTTCCTTCASCTTTGGGATTATTAACTATAATAATCTACTCTCTTCTTCAAATCAGATATATCACATGTCCAAAAATATAAGTACTTTGAATTTGGTGAGAAGTTTTATGATCTTGAGTGTGTCATCCAATACCCTCTTGTGCAATAATACAGAAAAATCAACTTTGATGGTTTCTGTTCCAAAAATATATATTTAGGACAATTTCCATCATGGGTCTATYGCTGTCTGGCCTGTTTGCTGTACTCCTAGGTGTTCTTGGCTCCTGGTAATCTGATCTCATCTTACCTCTGTATGTGTGCTAATTGTTTGATTTTGATATTTGATCCCTGAGTTGATCACAGGATTGTAGGGATCTTTGGTTTGGTGCGGGTTTTTTGGGAGGTTTTTGTTTTGGTGGGTTTTTTTGTTTTGATTTGATTTTGGTTTGGTTTGGGGGTTTTTTGTGACTTTTTTG
>NW_026623258.1:1465536-1476074 GCF_030028575.1 Malurus melanocephalus | reverse complement strand
TTTTTTTTTTTTTTTTTATCCTTCTAGCTTACTTTCTAAAGGAGTAAATGAAAATAAGGTAAAAGATAGTGGATACTGTACCCGGGTCAGAATATTGTAAAAAACAATGATGTCCACCTGCTCAGATCACTGGAAGTCACTTAATCCTAATCCACCTTTGTGGAATAATGTGTCCTACAATATGATGCAATAAATGCCACAATAATTCATGCCTCAATGACCCATGTCAGGGTGAAAGTCATCTCACTGAAGAGCAGTTGAGTGTTGCCCTTCAGCCATTTCCACTCCTGCTGCAGTACTCGAAGACAAAGGGAGCAGCATTATCAATTGATGTAATTCAGATCACCTTCCTCACATGCCTGCTTCAGAAAGGGAATGAATAATGGTCCAAGACATCTGTCTTGTCTCTGAAAAGAGCCTCACTGATCACCTTGCTCTGGGTACCCAACTTTTAAACTGCTGACTCCAGCCCTGCTAACTGAGATCCAAAGTTGTAGCCTTCAACTAAGATTTCTACTTAGCAAATGATCCACACGCTTCCTTCCTGAAAATATTTTATCTCATTCTGAAACAGACAGAAGTTTTTGGAAGAATTTTCCTGTTGAGCTAATTAATGCAATTACCTTTCCCATCCTGACTACTGACATCAAAGCAAGAGTCAAATACTTTGCAGAGCAGCTCTTTAAGATGTACTACCCAGTCCCTTCACATCTATTCAGCATCAGGGARCACCTTTACTTTGGGCTGTGCTGTCTGTGGTCAGCAACCATGTAGTTAAAAAATAGTGATCTCATTCACAACYCAAAAGAAAACTATGATAAATAAACATTTTCTTCTCTGAATTAGTCTCAGGYTGTAGTCGACCTAAAGAAATTACAATAAATTATGGGTATGCAAAAGAGTTGTTCATATTCCAAACTCAGTTAACTGTTAATCATCTCAGCAAACCTGTTGGCTTGCTTTGCATTCTGRTTCAATTACATGTGTTAGAATTCCCCTAGGCATGCTGTCTTCAAAGGCTAATTTATTTTTATGAACATCCCAGGGACACTGAAGACATTTTGCTGAACTTTGTTAACACAACTTGCTGTCAACCTGGTGCATTAATGAAAATAGTTCCACCTTTCYGATATGCTACCGACATTTAATTTTAAAAGTACAATTAATATATGCAATGTTATTGTGTCTCTCTCTCTTTCGTAAGCCAGTAAACACTAACTTGGGATTTATTAACTGCTAAAAGCAGTAGACATTCAATCAATACAGTATACTTCTGGCATGTGAATGTGGCAAGAGCATAATCAATCTTTTGGGGGAAATGTAAAACTTAAATCCCAGCCATCTGAAAGGTTKAAAATCTGAGAACACTGTTTTGCTGTTAGAGCTATTTTTTGACATTTATTTTTGTTAAGTTTTCTTCTTATTTATGTTTCAGGGGTGGGGTTTGCTTATTTTTTCATTGGTTGGTTGTTTTTTGGTGGTTTTTGGGGAGGGAGGTGTTCGTGAAAAAAAAGAATCAGCTAAGAAAGCAAATACATTTGTTACATTTTGCATGGCAAAATACCATAATCACATCACAAACACCACGACCACGAAAAAAATGCAGTGGCCATAACAAAACAC
This sequence comes from Malurus melanocephalus, assembly GCF_030028575.1. Classification (NCBI taxonomy): domain Eukaryota; kingdom Metazoa; phylum Chordata; class Aves; order Passeriformes; family Maluridae; genus Malurus; species Malurus melanocephalus. Next base: position 1,474,451 of record NW_026623258.1, on the reverse strand, counting down.
CATGGCCACATTACCCAGGATATACTTGTACTCACAGCCTCCTGTCATGTAGAGCAGAGTAAAGACTTCATCAGTTGCAGCACTTCAGAAATTCATCAGAAATCCATCATATCTRGAGGACAGTTATCAGACAGCATTTGGGTGGCCCAACACTCCATCTTCCACAAGTCAATAGAACATAAACACTAGCCAGTAGATTATATTGCATCAAGACCAATTTGGAAACCTATTTTCATGCTAAATTCATGTTGTGTTTCCAGCATCATGATCTCCATTTTTTTTCTGTTGGAAATCTAGCCTTTTAAATAACACRAGAATCATTTTAAATAAAATAAGCTAAATAAACATGACATTTTGGTAAAAGCGTAAAACATTTCTTTCTGTGTTTTGATTACCACAGGTTGAAAATGATATTTCAAAAAACCCATTAATGGTTGATATTAAATATAAGATGTTATCGRTTCATTTTCTGGAAGACAATATTTTATTGCATATGATTATTTTTTAAAATTACTTTTATCTGCAGATTGAATGGCTGTCCTGAAAACTGAACACTTTGTCCATGAAAGTATGAGATAAGATTTCTTTTTCTAAAAAATGCCTAACACACAGGAACAAGCTCTAGGCCTTAAAAGTCAATATTAGTCAGTCTCTAATGCAATTTTTGGTGTGTGTGTTTTTGTTTTTTTTTTTTTTTTTTTAGTCAGTCTCTAATGCAATTTTTGGTGTGTGTGTTTTTGTTTTTTTTTTTTTTTTTTATTTAAAATTTAGAGCAAGAACAGACTCCTACTCAAATGTGTTAAAGTTTGTTGTTTAGCATGAAAGCAAGGCAAAGCTGTTTCTTGATTTGTTGGTTGAATTTTCTTTTGTTTTTGTTTTTTTTTGTTTTTTTTTTTAAATGCAAAACCAATCTTTTGACCTAACAGAATGCTTAATCATTTGTGATAAGCATCTACTTCCCTGCACCATTTAATGATTTCATTGAGAAATTAAAAGCTTTGGTGTAGAGTGTCTGATCAGAAAAACTCTCCCACAATGCACGGCAGCTGTGGTATTTTATGTACCCTGATCAGGGCCCCACAGAATTAATAAGATTTTTACCCCATTGAGGAGTTTGACAAAACACAGACGTCTTTGTATTTCACCAGCACCTACGTCTGTCTTGAGTATGTTTTACTGATTAAATTTGAGGGTTTACTTTTGGTGTGTTTGTTTGTTTGTTTGAGAGGGTTGATTGTGTTTTGGGGAGTTTTTGGTTTTTGGGTTTTTTCTTTAGTTTTTGGGGAGTTTTTATTTATTTATTTTTTTAAATAATAATTGCCTTCTATTTTTTACATAAAATGAGTTTTTCAGGGAAAGGCACTGCTGGTCTGCTGGCACAAGCTGTTGAGAACCAGACATGTCTCTTCTTCATCAGCGTAACACCATCTGCCACAGACAGGAAGGAGAAGATTAAAACTGAGGAAGAAGGAAGAAGTCTTTTCCAACAAGAAAGATGTTCATTAAGTCTGTGGTGATATCCATTCAGTTTTCTCTAATTCTAGTCAGAAAAACAGTCAGACCGTTCAAAATATAATCTATTCCTAGGAAAAGAAGTGCATTAATTTTCTTTCCTCTTTGTATTACATTGATCCATGTGTACTTTTGAAGCCTAAGAAGCTCTGAGAATACCAAAAAAAAAAAAAAAAAAAAAAAAAAAAAAAAAAAAAAAAAAAAAAAAAAAGCATCTAATAACACATTTGAGACAAGGAACACTAAGATGTTTTGTGTTTCAAATAATTGAGGGCATTAAAGAAATGTCACTCAGGGCAGGAAAAATACCAAGAAAAAGTCAAAATAAACTATGTAAAAGTGCTCTCACATGTTTATTAAGAAAATTATAGACTGACTCTTTATTTCTGGATTAGCTACCTGAATCCAAAATACTAAACCAACAAACACAGGATGTGGTTTGTGTTTATATAAGGTAATGAACACCATGAAAATATGAAAACTACTTTGATTTTTTTTGCATTAAAGTTACGCTTACAGGCTTTAACTGAAACAGATCCTCACTGAGCTAAAATAATGCAGAAATATACAGTTAGAAAAGACCCCGCCCCTTAAAGTTTGCATCATACACAGAGAAATTAGATCATGAATAAATAAAAATAAGTTATTGATTTTTTCTTTGCAGACTTTGTGGATTCGTGCAGAGAAAAAGAAAGTAAAAAAATTTCCAGTTTTTTCCTACAACTGCTAATAAGTAARTATAAATAAGGTTGGTGTTCTTACTGGTCTTACTAATAAGGAAAAAAAAAACTTGTTCAGAGTCCCCTCTTGAGCTCCGAGAGCAGGGTCACCACATCCAAGCAGAGGAACTGGGCTGTAAATTCCAATGGAGGAAAATCCATCTTTTCATGAAGGAATCAATCATCCATCTAGCAAATTAATATCTATGMCAACCAGGATTTCTTTGGACAGCAAATTGCTTAAAGACACCACTTTGGAACGTTYACTTCTCCATGTACATTGGTCAGGGAGCAAAGCACCTGGGACATAAATGCTGTGATATGGCCATGGTGACRTGTGGCAGTACAAGAATGGTCCCAGGCAGCACTTGCACAAGGCCACACAAGAGAACTGCAGCACATTTAGCCAAAATCCTGCCCTGTGCCCTCTCTGTGAATTAATCCTTCAGTGATCCCAACCATACAACAGATGATCTCTTTTTAAGTACATGTCCTGCCATTACTAAGGATGCTGCTACCTCCTCATGTCACATCTAACAGATTATAAAAACACAAACTGCAACATGAGCAAGGAGGAAAACCTAAACTGAAGAGATATCATATAGTGGATATTGAGACTGGAAAGTCATATAGTCACATGCCTGTCAATACTGGAATGTTTCCAGGAGCGTGATTCCTTGTGCTTTTTCAGCACTATATTATGGCGTGTTTGAATAGATTTCGTTTGCTGGAMGTTTGCTTAATACTCAGCTTGAAGCTGCCTCTCCTTTTCTTTACACCATTATACTTCATTTCTATTAAGATACTTTAAATGAGGYTCTGCTCACACTGAGCAGAAGAGATTCCGCTCAGGCTGTGGTCTACACTTCAGTAAAGAGGCAAGAAAACACTGAGTGCAAAATGAATTATGTCAGTGTTCATTTATCTGTTTGTCCATTTATCCCATACAGGTTCTTACACTCTGTAGATTTTGTCATTTTAGTCTTTGTCTCCCAGAACACATCACTTATTCATTCTTCCTATTCTTTAAATAGTAGCTAAATGGTTTCTTTCTTTTCAGCCTAAAGACACTCAAACCAGGAAGAAGAAAACATTTTTCCCTCTTTCCTTCTTTCTCTTTTTTTCTGCCTACAGAATTTATTATTCTCTTTAAATATCTTGGCCAACATATTTGTTGCTCTATGACACTCAAGATGAAATAGATAATCTCGCCATGTTCAGCTCCAGGGGAGTTTTGTTACTGACTTTTCTGTAGCCAGGATATCAGCCCTTCTCCAAGTTTTTCAGTTTTCTACCCAGCCCTGAGAATATGTGAGGTGGATTGCTTTTCATCTAYACAAAATACAACAATATTCTGTGGAGATTTAAGAGCAAGCCTGCAGCCTAAACCCGGGTGCATATTTACAGCAAGTTAATTAGTAATTTGTAAGGCCGTAGGAAAATCTTTATYCCCTAGCCAAGGTGATATTATTCAGCATAGCTCATCTGGGGCTAATAAATCTCTAAAATAATTTATTCMTATAGCTTGACTCTTTCTCATACTCCTTTGTCACTTTTCCTTCCTAAATCATTAACATCATTAATATTTCTTATTTATTGCTGAAAAGTAAGAAAACACACGTAATACATAATCTCCATCTTACCTTTAGATGTCGAAATRCCTTTAAAACTGTATCCCTAACTGATTTATGTGCATTCAAAACAGAGAACGAGCACCTTAAAAGATTGCTTAATATTCATAGCCATGTACTTGTCAATTGTTTTTATTGAAAAAAATCACAGAAAAAGTGTTGGGAAATGCTCCAGCGCTTATTGTGGGCAGAGTTTTCTAAATGTATGTCATTACTTGTGAGCTTCTTTTCTGGGTTCTATTTAGCATCACTAAAGAAAGATTGGCTTTTGGGACTGTGATTAACCATTCCTAAAGCTGCCACCTAGTAAGATTGAGTGGCTCATGTCTTAAAAACACTGACTCCCCATTAATTTTAAGAGAAACTTGCAGCAGGTTCTTAAGTCGAAGCCATCTATGGCTCAGACACCAATATTACAAGGCCAATTGTGCATGTGGGGGTTTGTGAGTGTCATCCCAGACTACCAATGGAAGGGTATTGGTGAGACAATGGGATATGGATTCCATCTTCTGTTCCACAATCTGAAATACAAATAACTTGAACTGATCACTTAGTCCACATTTTCCCCATGGAAAATTGAGCCTTTCTAAATCAGATTGTTCTAAGGCAGCTGGTTCATGATCTGTGTGAAACACTCCCGAAATTTCACACGGATAATTAGGAAAATGCTGTAGTATTACCTTTTATTTTCCCTTTTCTTGTTTCTGATTCAAATGCCTCTGCCAAAATCAGCTTAAAAACAATTTTAAAAGGAATCAAACTTTCACTGAAGTGAATTAATCCTGGACTTTGAATGGCAACAATATCTACAGAATGTGCTGTTTTGGATAAGTCTGAGTGTAAAGGGAGACGCATTCATAAAAGGAAAACAACTTTTCATGTTTGCTGAACAACAAAATATGAAGTAGACTCTCCTTTGTGTTTGATTATAAACTTTTTGAGAAGATAAAGCCTTCTGGCAATACATCAAACCTTCCTYCTTGGTTTCAGTTTAACTCCAAACTGAGTACTTCTTTACAATTTCCCTCCACAGTGCTCTTTAGAATGTCCTTAGGTTTCCCTCCAGGCAATGGCAGCTATAGTGTGAGCTGAAGGATTTGTCAGTACAGATATTAATACACCATCAAATAGAGAAATTCTTTTTAACTCGGTGTCAAATGCAAAATTATCATCAGTAATACAAGAACTTAGCAGTGTTCTGGGTTTTTTTTTTTTTTAAATCTAATGCATTTTCATTAATGTAGCTTTCTTATCAAACTTGAGGGATACTGTAACAGACAAACTGTGATGACCTTGGACTGATTCATCACTGAGCTTTTTAATTTGAATATATAATATTCTCTGGGAATACATATTCCAAAAAGGACAATAYGGACCACAGGAATAACTTTTTGTTTTACACAATTAGCTTGTAATTTGTAACTCGTATACTAATTCCAAAATTAATTCTAACTATATAAATAATGTTTTATCTGCACATATTCAGAGAATGATTCAGATGCACGAAGTATTAACCAGGGTTGAAATTACAGAATTACAGGCAGCATCAGAATACTACTGCAAAATTACTCTTCCCTCTGTTAAGGTTTTTCTCTAAATCTACACAGATGAAATGTTACTGAAATTAGTATATTTAATTTGCTGTTGCATGAAGATTTCAAGTATTTTAAAAATAGATTTTAATTATTTCCTTCCTTGTCTTGGTGAACAGAAAATGTTGCTATATTCATTTGTACATTAGTATTCTATAAGAAAGACATTTGAAGGAGTTGGTCTTTTCTATACTGTGGACAAATCAGAAACTGACTGATGAGCAGTCATGTCTTAGTCCAAACATGGTACAACTTCTGTCACAGTTATAGAGTATTTTCTTGGGTTTTTACTTTGCCATGTTCATTTTTATTATTGTTATTATTCATAGCATGTGAGTTTAATCTTTCTTCTGATATGCAGCAATGCACCAGGCTTTCACATATTTTCTTTTTCCTAGGAAATTATTTGTGCTTCCCCCTCTCAACACTTCATTCTCAAGCAAGCTGTAACAGCTTAGAAAAGAGATTTTCAGCTTTAAGCCTGGAGACTGGGAACAGGACAGGATCAGGCTTTAGGCTCCTTTTCTCCCTATTAGAACTGAAGAAGGTTCCCATCCTTACAGAATGTATATAGTCTATCCACTTCAGATGTTTATAAGCCTTAAATTTCTGTTCCTTCTGTGTTCTGAAGCTGTGTGGTTTGCAATGCAGGGATGGCCAAGTCCTGTGTCTGCCAGCACAGCCTGGAAAGTCTCCGATCAAATTTCCTCCAAAGGCTCTGCCCCTGGACTCCAAGGAGATTTTTGGCAAACTGTTTTATCTCATTCTCTGTGATTATAACAATGATCTTCCAAGACAAAGATCTTTACTACCCATGGCCACAAAGCCTGGCAAAAAATAGTTAATAATAATAATAATGGAATTGCTCAAAATTGAGTTTACCAGAATTCTTGGTGTGAATTACCACCACTATGGGTGGTTGCATATTTACAGCAAGTTGATGGAAAAGCCTCCCAGTTCCACCCCAACCTTCCCACTGTACAATTATAAACCTTCAGCCTGGGTATTTTGTGATGCACACAAATTGAGGAATGTGCTGGCTGAACAACTTTATTGTTCATGGGACCCTGSTATAATTAACCCTGGCAACGAAGGTATTAACAACCTATCTCTTCAAAAATTTAGAAATTTCTCTATCATCTTATTTCTGGTATGAAATGAACCTTATTAGTSAATGAGTCTGGAAATTAAGAGCAAAATCCTCTTAGCTGCTTCAAAGTTCTGGGGAATTTAATGTAATAAATATTTTTCTTCTCTTTTAAAACAAATTTGATAATTACCAAAAAAAAGTTTTAGGCACAGTTCTTGAGAGAAAAAGAAAAGTTGTTAACTTATCTTCAGCAAGGTCTGTGTAGATTTCAGGTTTGAACTTGAGACTTGTAAAAATGAGATCACTGTTGCATAAAGATTTGAGACTACTTGCAATTTCTTTGTTTTGTTTTGCTTTGTTTTGTTTTTTAAGCAGGGATAATGARCCCTCCAGTAATCAGTGAGTACAAAAAGAATTTATATAACATCTCAGTTAATATCTTGGAGTGAAACCTTACGGTGCTCTTGAATTTAAGTAAAGAATAAGTAATGYATTCCAGATATTGAGTTGGTCAGAGAACAAAACCATTCACTTTAAAAGAGCTTCCAAGTTATCTTCATGTAATATTTTTTCAGGAACTCCATTGTGACTCTTGTGAAAATTTTCTTGTTCCTGTGTGCAAGGTTTTTTATTGTAATTCTTCTTAAGCAAAACCRCATTTTTCCAACTGATATTTCTGATTTATAATTATTTCATTTTTACAAATTAAAATAAGAAAATCAAATAATTTTGTTGAAAAAGTCGAATTTTATTCACAAACCTAAATGACAGGACCAGAATATTATTTGTTCATTTCAATTGGATGATTTCTTTGAGTTTCAATAGATTTTGTGTACTTCCAGTTGCTTTTCAACTTCAGCATTTTCCATTAAGTAATGAGCAATCTTAGAAGTACTGCACAGTAGGAAGCAACCTTACAGGAAATGAAATAGGCCTYCCAGCAAGTACATAGAATTATTTGGAATAAAATGCAGCATGGTTTGRTGAACGGAGATTTGGCCTAGATTGGGCCTGAAGAACAAGGTTTCACTCTTACTGTGTTAGCTGACCTTCTAAGTAATCTTAATCAACMCTTACTTCTTCTGCTTTCCCTTTTCAGACTTTTTCTTCTATTTTTGTGGGGTCAGGTCTTGAGGTCAGAGGCACAGACTGACTCTATGTCTCCACAGTATCTAGCACAGTAAGGCTTTAATCACAAATAGCTTGCAAAAACATCTATATTTATCTTTACAATCAAATGATTTATTCATGTTTGGTCTAGACAAATCACACAGTTACTCTTGCATGATGAACTGATATAAAATATAGGAGTTCTTCRGATTCATTATTCTCAGGATAGTCTGTAATTGTGTACTTATCACTAGCARAGATTAATAATTTATACTTGCAAGCACTTAGAGTGCACCCCTTCACTTGTTAAAATACTGTGGTTCACATGAGCTCAGCTGAAACCCAAACATGGATATTAAGGAATGCTRCACAAGGATCCCAATGTCGAGGGAATTTATTTAACTTCTGATGTTAAATAGTCTGCATCTGTAAATCTTGCTAAKTATTTCTTCCTAATGTGTAAGGAAAGAGACAAAGGAGCTTTACATTGCTGCAAGGAGCAGCTTGTTGGATAGAGCCCTGAAGGATGGGTGCTCAAACACGGCTGTGATGGGCAGCACTTTTAAATCCCACAGTGAGAGCGTGGAGTTATCGGAAATGTCAATATGAGCTCCATAAAGCAGAATGCCRCCAGTGTTCTCATTGAGGGATAGGAAAAGGGAAATGAGTTTTTGAAAATAGTCATAAATAATAAAAAATGGTTGGCCTATAGCATTTTTCTTAAATTAACRAGAAGAATTTGAACCCAGTGTAAAGTGCCTCGAAGAAAACCTGTCCAGTCTTGAGGTATGGGGATTTTGATCAGGATAGATCAAGTGTGTGAACAATTTTCAGATGCGTAATTTATTTCCTGTTTTGAAAGAAATTGCTTAGCCTTGAAAGGTTTATCAGGAACATTATCAAGTTTTTTAAGAGTGTTCAGGGAGTTCAGCAGGAAGAAAGCAATACATTCCTAGCAGRTCCCTTCCAAACTAAAATACAATTTCATAAAATATTCAGCATCTTTGTGGGCTTATAGTTATACTTATAGGAACCCATTCTCCCAGGATAAGGAACTGAATCTGTTGCATATGTGATGAAGCCATAGGTAATCATGGTCATAACAGAGGGCAGAATCCATCCTTCCTTGCATGAAGCTCTTCTGGGGAGCAAAAACGCGAGGAGCTCTGCAGCAYGTCAGAGTTATTATTCAAATTTATGAGCCAGTCACCAAACTGCAGTGCAGCTCCCACATAGGCTAGAAAAACATTCATGGAACCTC
>NW_026623258.1:1458583-1465133 GCF_030028575.1 Malurus melanocephalus | reverse complement strand
GGAGAAAAAGGAGAGAATGTATTCCTGTCTGGTGCTTGGCAAATATGAGCAACTGCTCATCAAATTGGAGGCCAGGGAGTCCAGCCAGCTCCATGCTAGACTGTGACCAGATGTACAGCATTGGGTGAATCACTTCCATTCTGTTTCCTTTGCTAGTCTTTCCTTTACTGATTTTTGATCAGATCCAGATTTCATTAAAGTATTTGACCTGTGCTTTAAAAAAAAAAATTAAAAAAAAATCCTTCCCAGAAGTGTGCTATCAGCAATCTTTGTATCACCTTACCTGTTATGCTGTTTCATGGTTTAGGTGTTGGGTTTTATTACCTGGGTAGGAAGAGCTATCCAGCATCACCCATCATCCACCTCTGCTGGGGAATTTCCCCCTGAGGGCACCAATTTGCATCAAACCAGAAGCAGACAAGCAGGACTCACACAGACTATGCTGATGCTCTGGTGTGAGGACAAGTCCAAACGAACATGAGAGGATAAACATTCAGCCTGACGTACCTGAGTGGTCAGTGAAGGTGATGGAGGCYCCCAAAGGCTCCCAAGAGGAGCAGAGAGCTTCTTGCTTGTGAAARTGAATGACCAGCTCAGGTGAGAGGACCTTGAAAGATCATCTGCTCCAACCTTTTGAGGCAAAGKGTCCCCATATTATTGAGCACCCCATCCAATCACATCTTGAAAACTTCAGCAATGGGTCCCTATCCCATCCCAACTGGCTGCCCCAGTTTTCACGGCCATTCCCACTGGCTGTGTGAGGAAATGAGGTATCTTATTTTACTGCCACACTATATGCTTAAAATGCACGTCTCTCTGGGGTGTCCAAGTCTGGATCCCACTATTATCAAGTCTTCAGAGTAAATATTGTTTCTCAGCATGAATCTGGGCTAATAAAATAGAGTTCTGGTTTCATCTGGGTCCCATAGCTGTTTCTGTAATACAAATAATCACAAATACAAGATTGAGATTCTCAGAAGGGGTTGGAAAAATAGGTTTAAGGCAGAAAAACTTATGTAAATAATGTCAAATAAGGCAGACTGGAAATCTGTGAGGAAAATGGTGAAGAATGAGGTAAGTAAAGGTGGTAGAATTGTACAGGAGGAAAAAAAAAACAAAATTATATTTTTGCAAGAGAATGATATTTGAAGATAGGAAGCTTTACACACATTTCTCCCTGGAAGATCCCTTCTGATGAAGAATGTAAATCAGAAAGATCTGATATTGCTTTGTCAGTAACTCAAGCAGAAAAATATAATTTAGAAAAAAAATACACGTATATATAAAGAAGAGGAATGGAATAAACCTTAAGATATGGTCACATGGAAAAGGAGATTTTTTTTAAAAGAAATAGCAGAATGGCATATGGAGTAATGTGCAGTGAAATATTTAGCTGCAGCATGCTATTTTTGAAAACGGTGTGTTAAATTATAAAGTAAAAACTGAAAAAATTGACACAATAATTTATTGATAATGTAAGAAACTTATTTTCAATCCACCCATGGTTGTGTGGAGGTGGGTGCATCTTGCCAATTAGTAATGAGAAATGTAAATAATTCAAAGGAAGATGGATGTAAAAGAAAGACATGAGAAGAAACCTAGAAATCCTTTAGGAAAATTTAGTTATTATTCATCCACACACTGGAAATTTTGTAAATTGTTCTATACAGTTCTCTGCATCATGTAAACATGACCATCTGCCAGAGACAACCTGCTTTTTCTAAAAATCTATGTCCCAGCTTAAGATGTAAGAGAACACAACACATTCCTAAGAAAAATCTCTACAATGAGAGAAAATCTATATATGTGTGAGTGCAGGTTCATGCACAGACCTAGACATGTGTTATTGTCATGCTTCTTCTTTTAATATTTGCTTTTATACCGGCATTACTTGCACAGAATCGTGTTATGTGTCTTCTGAACCTTTAGAAAGTTCATTTCCAGGGAGGGCACGAGGGGATCAAGAGAGATATGTAGGAAGTAAAATTGCACAAAGGAGACAGACGTCATTAATCCATCGATCCAGCTGCCTGGGTCTGCCTTTCCCCGCTCTGCTGACTCCCTGGCAGGCTCCAGCCAGGTAGCGTAGGAAGGGCTAATGCGATCTGACTCRGGATCGATACTAACATGCTCTGAGATGCACTGTTTGTGCTTGCCGGGGTACTAGTTTGGAGACGCTACTGGATTATGTTTTACACCTTTTTAGCATCTAACAAGCATTCTGGGCCTCTAACAGAAACCAAACACAATTATCAGAAGGCAGAGAATGGCTGGAGGGCTTGGTGATGTTGTGATAACAGAGTGAACCTTTGACCTCTCAGTTAATAGTCTAAACCTTGCTTAAATTAGTCATGACAGAGGGCTAAAGTCTGCGTTGACTTTTACCCTTTAGAGTCTCATGGAAACAAACAGCCTTGCCGGAATTCAGGCATTTCTAAAATTTGGGCTTCAAACTGAAAAGCAATTAGAGATGAGCAGGGATTCCAAACCCGTCCCTGTGCTCGGTTTAGACGTGAAGGCTCGCAGCGAACGGCGTCAGTCACGTTTGAGAGCAACTTCCTTGGGGATGCTGTGACTGCAGACTTTGTCTTCCCCATCCTCAAAGAGACCTCCCCAGCTGGTGCCACAAGCTGTTGGAAGTCAGTGTGGGATGGTCCTGCTGCCATCCATCATCTGTGTGAGCTGTGGGTAAAGGTCTCCTGCCTCCCAAAGCAAACCCAGCTTGCTCCAAAAGCGCCAAATCCATCTGGCAAACAAGAGTTTAAACCAACTTAGAATCATTTAGTGGCTCTAATATCTGCTCACTGCAGAGATTCAGAGTTACAGCTCCCATTTGAGCTACAGGATGCCACACAGACATTATGGTCTGCAATAATTTCAGATAGCATATTTATACAAAGCCATTTAAGCTTCCTAAAGCACTTCACGTGTSAGACAGGCAAGCATTGTTTCATTCACCAGCAAAATGAAGTCACCCATTCATCTGAAATACTCCTCTGCACTTCAAGTATGTTAATCTCTAAGCAAAAGTAAAAAAGAAAAAAAAAARAAAAAGGCAGGGGAAACCTTAGGAAAAAGGTTTTGAAATGTGTAATCCACAGAAGATAAAGATAACAGACTTGTTTACTTCCAAGTGCCTTGTGATAGTATGGGAAAAAAATCATCTCTAAAGAAAAAAAGAAAAAAATCCTTCAAAATTTATGTTCTCTCTGACAACCTGACAAGATTGTCTGCTTTGCTTATGTGTATTTCCCAGTCCTCTTTCTGATTCTTAMATTATTCAAGGTAGGACACTTTCATCAGTTCTAACACTTAGAAAATCTGTCTTGTTCAGGTTTTCTCTTGGTCTCTTTGGACACCAAATGGTCAAAGTGCATGGGCAAAAGTCCTCCTCYAGATTCATCCAGAATGCCTCCATCCCCACAGAGATTCTGGTGAAATTTGCCATCCCCATTGACTCGAATAGATCAGAGAGTTTATGTAGGAAATTAGCTGCTAGCACTGCTTTTTGCTRTGGGAAGAAGTCTTCATTTGCCATACTGCTAGAAAAACAGAAATCAATTCAGCACCAAAGGACCAGAACTATTGCACTGTGTGCTGTCACATAATACAGGAAGGTTATTGCCCAGAAAATCCACAGAGTTAGGCTCACCAAAATCACTGCATGGACAAAAGGATATGTGAAAATTGTTRTCCATTGCTTGAAACTACACAATTGTTTACACATATCATTTCTTCCTCTGTTGTGACTGATTTTAATATCAACATTTCCCAATTCTTTCCTGTCTAAAAAAATTGTTACAACAGGTGCAAAGAAGCAATCATGTAACACTGTTGGGTCTGAGGCAACATGGAATATCTGTGTTGCTGTTTTTCCTTGTAAGAAAGTAAAAGACATGTTTGATTTAAAGAATATTTCTTTTTAATGAACAGAATAAATGTTGTCCATATTCTACAGAGTTCTGGAGTTTACAGATACCAAGTTTGCCCAGCACAAGCAAGGCAGCTTTGTTTCTCTTTAGAACTCAGGAAAGCGAAGGTCAGACAAATCAGAATATGGAACATTTGGTTCCTCATTGGCCTCCCTGGTGCTTTTTCCTCTCAATGCATTTCATTTTCTTGGCAAATGTCTGTGACATATCAGTAAGTCATTTTAGCACTTCTTCATGCCCTACTATTTCAGTTTCAAGATCATTAATAAAACAGCAGCTTGGAAGGTGGCACAACAGGCATTCTAGCATGCGAGCAGGTAGGGTGGCTGGCTGATTTTTTTTTTTTTTTTTTTTTTTTTTTTTTTCTTTTTTGCCTGCTATTTAGCATAGTCAGACTTGAGCCTCATAAATAAGGAGAATATAGTCTATAGAGAGTTTCGTATATATATATATATATGAAAAAAAGCACAGTATGCTTCTCACTGACTATCTGTGTGCTATTGAATCATCTATTAGAGAAACTTTACCCTGGAAATTCAGGTCTTATAATTTTAAAGTTTTATAATGAAACCCCCTCAGGCTAGCCCAGCATAAACAATTAGTTGCTCCCTGTTAAACTCCATATCCATAACAGTCCATTTTGAATGTTTCATAAGGTACACTAAGGGACATCATTAGTATGTGAATTCCTTTTACAAAGATCACAATGAGRGCTTTAGGAAGAGAATGCACATATCCAGGGAAGATTGGCAGATGGAACGTCGCAAGCTGCTCGTGCTGAGTCGATTCAGAATCAAGTGAAAGCATTTGAGCCATTTAACTCTACTTCTTTTGATCCTCAAATCTCTGCCTTCACATAATCTTATGAGTACAGTTTTCTAAACCCAATTTAATATCCTATCTTGATATTCCCTACTGGGTCTTCGGATTATTTCTTTAAATGTTTTTTTCTTTTCTATTTTCCTTTTTAAACTTTTGTGATTTTCTTTTCCTGTGTGTATGTGTGTGTGTTATTCTAATATGAAAGCATCTGACCTTTTTGCCTCTTAACCTCTTGGCTCCTACCATAGTTCAGGGGTATCCACCATGCAGTTTATTTCCTCATCCATCATTATAGGCAAGTCTAATGCTGCTTCTGATCAGCTTCATTGACTTCTGCATTCACAAGGCTTTACTTGAAATAGCAYGAAATGCACACCACCTCCTCATTTATTCCTTGCTCAAAACCCAACTCTRAGACTTGAAATTTAAGAATATTTCYTATGCATGCASCCTTTATTCACATTAAGAGATTCTGGAGACCTTAACAGAAATCTTTACCTGCAGATAAACCTTGAACTTACAGAAATCAATAGCTGGAATTCTAATAATGCATCAAAAAAAGCATTTGTCAAGGAAAAAATAAATTGAGCCTTTTTGACAATTAGGTTGATTTAATGCCATAGCAGAACAAATAATTTACTTTAGCTCTGCTCCTCAGTAGAAATGATTGTATTTGAAACAGCAGAAAAATTCAAATACTGAAGGTTATCCAGGTATCCTAAATTCACATGCTTAATTGCCATGAGAAAAAAACAGCAATGATTCTTCAAGACAAGAATCTGCATTGCCATCATAAAATATTTTTCTCTTTGGTGGACTCAGGTCATCACCAAATCCACATGTAATATTTGAGAGTCACAATGTCAGAAACTTTATATTGGTCAGGAATTACTTCACACAAATATTGGTCAGGAATTACTTCACACAAATATTATGGCAAGTTTTGAAATAATGCAGACATTCCAACAGAAAAAAAATATTTAATCAGTAACAATTAATACTTTTTCAAGTAAATCAATATGTGATTAAATCTGTTCCAGATTATTTTGCCACACATAAATKGAAAGTTCCAATGAGGAGCAGAGCAAATGTAACCCATGAAACCTCTGATAGCTGTGATCTTCTTTTGTACAATTAATCACCAATACCCAGTTTAATGATTTTGGATTTATCTACAGCATGAGAGGAACAATAATAACAATCTCAATAGTAAATCACAGCTTTTTCTACTTAGGGTTGATGTTTTTTGTGGACACTGTTTTTTCAATATAAGGGTGCTTTTATATAAATTTAGCTAAATTTTAAAGGAATCAGCTTTAAGTTATATCCAATTAGGTCACCTAGGCTGAAATAATAATCTCAGCAYACAGACTTAAAATAATGAAGGGTGYGAATAATACCTGATATATTTATTTGGTTTCTATTCAACACCTACTGTTTTATAGCAGMAGCAGCAAGTGAGGGCTATTTTTAAGATGCCTGACTTGATAGTAGCAAATCAAAAGTAAAAAGTTTGTAAGAAAATCCTGACACTGCAGTTTTTTCAGAGAGTCAGGTAGCACTGCTTCAGAGCCTGAACTGATCATTGGATCAACAGAGAAATATAAAACAAGACAAAAAAAAAAGACAAAAGAAAGGAAAGGAAAGAAAAAGAAAGGAAAGGAAAGGAAAGGAAAGGAAAGGAAAGGAAAGGAAAGGAAAGGAAAGGAAAGGAAAGGAAAAGGGAAAAAGGAAAAGGGAAAGGTACAATGGTCTGCGCTGGGAAAGGGAAATTTCTAATGCACAGCACAAGAGTT
>NW_026623258.1:1448178-1457798 GCF_030028575.1 Malurus melanocephalus | reverse complement strand
TACCTCAATGTTAAATGAGGCCACAGATTCCAAATTTATTATTCCAGCTCAAAGCAAACACTTCAGCATCCAGCATCAAGCTGTGACACTAAAACATACAATTGTCTGTAATTCAGCAAAGAGAAAGCTTATAAAAACCAGAAATTATTTCTTTGCAATCACYGTTGCTTTGTCAAGGTTCATCATTATTTTCTTTTAAAAGTGAATGCTCATTTCAATCTTAACTAGTACAGCATTTATAAAGTTAAACTCCTTGTAAATCAGGTGCATGGTCTATTTTACAAATACACAAATGGACAATGAAAGTGTGGGTCTTTGTCAGTCTTTCTTTTATTTGTTTGTGGTTTTTTGGTTTTTTTGGGGGTTTTTTTTTTTTTTTTTTTTTTTTTTTTATGTGCAATTGCTGGACTACATGTATTCAAAACTGATTATACTTCAGGAAAAAAGAATTATTGAAAACAACTTGCTTAATCAGTGTCCTGAGGAGACTTTGGTATGGTAAGAAATTTTAAAATTTCTTTTTGGAAATAACTGAATTTAAGATGATTTGATAACTATAGAGTAGAGGAGAAACTAGCTCTGAGTAGCAGAAAATAAGCAGAGAGAGAGAGARAAAAACCCACTGMTCACCTTCCAAGATTTCTGCTRTCCACCTATAYRTAGAAGTCTGGAAAACCCAGGAAAATTATGATATAAGAAAGAATATTCTCAGTGTTAAAATTCAGATAAATATTGTGCTCATGCTGTAGGTGTGTATGTCTCCAAGTCTTTCCAGCTCTGAGAGTAAAACAAGGGCTTCCCATAGAACTGCTTTTTTTTAACTTTATACTAGTCTCTGGAGAAAGAGAAAAGTGGAGCAAAAAGTACCCAAATGCTGTTAATTGCCACTTGTAAAATTAATAACTCATTTCCCCTAAAAAAATTCCTAGGAACAGAATCTCCTACTACATAATGTCTTATACCACAAGCAGGGGTAGTTAACTGCTGAAAAGAATCAAATCACGGGGATGGTGATGAGCTGGGTACAAGAGAAGAAAGAATGATACTAAAGAAATGAAGAGCTGATAGCAAGAATGAAGAACTAAAATACTGCCTGGGAAACTGAAGCCTGGGACTGGAAGAAATCACCTCGATCATTGAAAGCGGCTCCTTGCAGTCATCCACATTCATTGCCTCATCCAACTCTGGCCAGTTTAAACCAAGGGATTTGTCTATGGACAGCTACTGTACACAGGGAGATCTGAAACAGCAGTGAGGGAGAAGCCTGAAATGGAAAGAAGTCTTAGAGTCCCACATTCCAAGAGCCAGCACTCCAAAGACATCCTCATCCACTGAAACAAATCCCAGCCACTTGCAGATGAATCCAGGACACAAAAAAGGAAATGAAAGCAGTACAAATGTCAGGCAGCAGTGACACAAAAAGGAAAAGGTGGTAGCAAGAGTGATATTCATATCCATATTCCTGAAATAACCAGTAATTTMCCAGGAGAAAACCTTGAAAGGCTATAAGAATACAGAATACACTAGTATTTTTAGTTACTGCTCAGTTCTCATATCTCAGTATTCAGAGCATTTTAACAATGCCTAAAAACACAAAAAAAAATAGTGCTGATTCTCACATACGATCTTGTACACATCTCTAAGTTCAATAAACATATCTAAGTACAGTAAAAATGTATTTTATAAAGCAAAGCATATGAGAGAGTGAATTAAATTATAATTTTTATTCTGTTAGCTGTGGACAAACCTCAATGTAAAAAGAGGARGAAGGAGAATAATAAGGAGAATATTCAACTTGTTTGACAAGTGGGGCTTTTTTACAAACATAACCAGGTAAAGCTAAGTAAAATAGGAATACCTTTCCTGAAGAAAATTCCATTGCAACAGCACTTAGGTATTGCTGTTCATTTTTGCATGAAAGAAGATAACACAGTGAAAAACAGAAATTCTCAGTGAAACAAAATGTTCCATGTGAAATATTTTMTTTTCAGGTGAGATGTTTGCTCTGAGCCAGTTCATCATTAAACATCATCACCTGTGACTGCATACCTTGTTGGAGGCTGTGGTTCAAGAGCCTTTTCCCCCAGCTCTTGTCTGTAACCTGTGTCACCCTGCTCTGCTCTGAGCACGCAGAGAGAGAAGGTTTCCTGTGAAATGCTGCCTGTCTATACTGTTGCTATATCTCTACATATAACAGTTTTATTCTATATTATTATGTTCTATCTAAATTAAAATTAGCTRTCCACAAATGACTTACCACAAATGAAAGATTATTTGTGTGTTATCAGCCAAACAAGACTATCAGCTTTAGACTGCAATTTAATCTGTTTCATATTCTCAAGCAAAATTTCTCTGAAGATATTTGAAAAMTGCCTGAACTGTCTGAGATATCCTATTCTTGGATTCTTGCTACAACTTATGWGGTCTTTCAAATTCTGTAGCTTTTTGTTATCCTCAAAGTTACAGTTATATTTAAAATGCCATTAAATCCAGGCAGTGTTTTCTGAGTTAAGCTTTTTCTCTGTCTCAATTGTCCTCTCTTTTAAAATAAAGTTAGTATCTTTCAAGTTTTTAACTGTCAACATCTTCATTTTTAGAATGAAAGTATTTTAATTTAAAATTTTGTAAAACTGTTATCGAAACTTTCCACCTCTTCACAACTAGGTTCACAATAAAAAGAAACATGAAAAGGCTTCAAAAGGCTAAGCCTAACACTTCAAAAGGCTAAGTAGTGCCAACAATATATGTCATTTAGCCATTTCCCATTTATTAATTACAATGACAAAACCTCAACAGAGGACTAGAAAGAGGAAACTTTTGATTAACTGTTAAACAAAGATCTGTTAAAGGTCATTGCTTCCTAATATTTCAATCTTTGATTTTAATTTGAGCCAATCTGATTTCTCATTTTACTGAAAACAAAAATATATATTTTTTTCAGTGCAGCAACCTACTAGCACAATTACAAACAGACTAGCAGGCACTAAGACAATGCAAAAAAAATCAGCTCTTTATGTTCAGCTCTACTGGGTGTGGCTGAGGTGGAGTTAATTTTCTTCATAGTATCTTACAAAGTTCTGTGTTCTGAATTTGTGACCAGGTGATGATCACTSAGGAATTTTGGCACTRGTTRGAGGRGTGAGCAAATGGCTGTGTGGAGCCCAGCTTTTAGCTGGGGTTAACCCAGTTCTTCAGTTAATCAACCCACCAATTCGTCTTTCATTATTTTAATGTGTGGGTTTTTTTAAAAGGTTTTGTTTAGGTTTTTTTTTTAAAAAAAATTCACGTCCTTCTGTGTAAAATGTCTACAAAATGCAATTTAAATTAAAGTCCTGCTCTATCAGAGATAGATAGAATGTGAGCAAAAGGCAGAAATTCAAAGAAAGTTAGTTCATGCCATCAGGAGCAGGCATCCCAAGTTTTCAGTCAGAAGGATACATTTCCTGTATTACCAAAAATCCCCCAAGAGTTAAAGAATGTCACAGTACTCCAGTGTACAGTAGCAAGGATATGGATAGGAATGGCAGGCTTTACACAGAAGAGGAAAGATCACGAACGATGTAACCCATATGTGTTTTTTGATACTAGCACTAATAACCTGAGCCTTTTTTGTTGACGTTATTTCTTCATTCTCATTTATTTTTATGTAAATGTATTTGAATGTGTAAATGTTAAATTATTAGTTATAATACTTTCTTCAGTTAAATTTTTTTGCATTTTCTCTTCTGCAGGCAACTCTGCCATTTCATGAAAGTTTTCCTATTTTTCCAAACACACACTGACCTAGTTTTAGTATCTGAAGGTCAGTGGTGGCAATCAGGAATTTCACAGCTCAGCTTTACAATGCTAGGGAATGCTAAAATGTCCTTTCTCTCTCTTTCCATTTGAAGTGTCATTATGAAAAGTTATTTCCATTTCTTCCATTTTGTTTTAGCTTACCACAGTGTTCTACTCACATACAGAGTACACTGAGACCTCCTTAGGTAATGATGACATTCAGAAAACGTACCTTTTCTTCACCAGACCTACTACAGAAATATTTCCAGTATCTTTAACTATGTGGAGGCACTCTGCATGCAGGCAGCTTTTGTTCTTATTCATCTCTTCTTCTAACATCTCATTATCTAAAACAATGTTAGGGAAGCAGTTTATTACCTCTGCATTTCTGCAGCCTGCCTCAGAGGTCTCCTCATCTCATAKCACTTATCTAACAACCAGCAGACAACTTCCACGTGCTACTTGAACTATTATGAGCCAACA
This sequence comes from Malurus melanocephalus, assembly GCF_030028575.1. NCBI lineage: Eukaryota > Metazoa > Chordata > Aves > Passeriformes > Maluridae > Malurus > Malurus melanocephalus. The sequence goes on along the minus strand of NW_026623258.1, from coordinate 1,453,538 downwards.
CATTCCATTTGCTTAGTYTAAGAGCTAGAATACAAAATACTTTATTTATTTGCCTGGTTTAAGGCATTTCACACAAACATCAGACTTGGCATTTAGTCAGACTCCGGGGACCCTGCCTACAAATTAAGTAGCCAAGAGAGGCCCTTAACTGGGATTTGGCTTATTGAGATGAAATGYGCCCATTGGCAACACTCCAGATTCTTCACACTTTGCAATATTCTGCAAAAAAACAAACAAACAAACCAACCACCAAACAAAAAAACAACCAAAACACAGTTCAGCTGGCTTTTAGCACATATGGAGACAGCTACAAGACAGCAAGAATGAGCCATTGCTTTGGAATAGATTTTCTGGTTCARCTAGGATTTGACTTCACTGTAAAAGTAACTCTAGCAAATGTCCTTAAGGAACCTAGGGGGAAAAAAGTGTTTACAGTTAAACTTTTATATTTCTTTACCATGATTTTAAAATGCTGCATTTGTCAAACAGTGTACTACTTTTTCCTCGGTAATTTGGAAAGGACGGTAATGATTCATAAAACAAGCTGCTACTAATGCTCTGGAGGGCATAGACATGTTTTTGTATTAGTTTTGTAATTTCTTCTAGATGAGGTAGATAAGCCCTTAGCTTCTATAGATACAAAATCGGATATTAAATATTAAAATTGCCAGTAATTTTGTAGCCTACTGTGGGCAATTAAACTGTGGTGCAGGTTTTAATGACTCAGTCTCTACCTTGATTTACTTACAGATGATAATTCTGGTAGATGAAAACAAATCTGGAAAAAAATGACTCCTTCAAACAGAAAAGTAGAAGTAGGTCTCTGTGTTTAACCTTTTGTAAACCTCAGAGATATTTTAAAATGGCATCAGACTCAGTCTCTTAAAATTGGTCAGCATAAATTCCAGTATTTTGGGGTATTGCCTTTATTGAGGTGAGGGGTTTTTGTATTATTCTTTTTTGTTGTTGTTTTTTGTTTTTTTCCCCCTAGATCAATGTGATGTCCCCAAGGACATTGTGAGTACTTTAATTCAGATGTGTCACATCCTCATTCTCTTTCAGATCAAGCTTAAATTTTCTACACATATTGCATTTTTTGATGCAYAGAAAATTTCCCTTCCTGGCCTCTAAAACATTCGAAGAAACAAAAGAGTCTTCTACTCCATTGATTAATACCAAAGCAACTCAACTTTGGAAACCAAAAGTTATTCATTTTTTTCAACAACCATTTTGTTATTTGCTATCTCAGCAGTACCTTAGAATAATATCTTTCACAAATAATTTTACATGTTGATTTTKAGCTCCAGGACAAAAAGAAATTTTGATGTAAGGAACCTTTATATCATAAATKCAAACATCACTATTATATAGTCAAATATGTATGAATATTTAAGATGTGAGAAGTTGTTTTCTTGAGCAAGAAAAGCTTTTTCTAAGATTGTCACAAATATCTTATGATATTTCAGAGAACAGATACCACCTAGCAGGGACTCCAATGTATGTCCAGGTCCTCTCTTACCTTTTCCTCTTGTTCTGCCATCTGTTATAAAATGAGGCACTTTTGCAATGATATAATGATATCCATAAAAGGAGTCGTTCCCTTGTAAATACTTAATTAAGAAAAGTCCCACAGCTAACCAATATTGTTATATCAACACACAATCAATGAGTGGGCAGGRTCTATTGAAGCATGAGTCTGCATTTAGATGTGTTTTTGAGCACTGATGAATCAAGATAATCCTATCTTGTCAAAAATGTTCCTATCTTGTTCTCAGCTCTCTCATACTTCCTCAGCAAAGACGGTCACCCACAAAATCTGTTGGAAAGAAACTCTCATATCTGGTTACYCCTCATTAAAATAAGTGAACACCAATTGTCACTGTAACAAATATGAACAGTGATGGCTCTTTTGTATTATTTTGGAACAAGCACAGTTTAGCATGCAGGTCTAAGGAATAGTTATTATCCATATAGGACAAAGTGATGCTCAGATTGTAACAYCTCTGTCCAGCTCAGGTGAGACCTGGCAGTGTGTCTGGCCTTGGCCTGATCATGTGCTTATCTTCCAGCTGCTGATACAGCTGAAACTTCTAAAGAATTATTTATTCTTCCTTCCTATTAGACAAGTAATATCCCAGGAGCTGTGGAACCTTGGCAACTGGGAATTCAAATTGCACCCAAGTGTGGTGTGAGTGGGAATTGCATTTCTTGTGGGAAACTGTCAAAACARCCCCTTAGAGAAGCTGCTTTATACCACCTCCTGCATCATTTGACTGTGTCCATCACCACAAGACTTTGAAAAGTAGCTGCTCTAGAAACTGTGTGTTCTTCTGTTTGGATTTTTTCTCTTTTTATTATTGATCTTTTCTTTCAGGTTTCTCTGCATGTTTGTTGGTCTTTTGCTTTATATATTCTCTTTGACAGACTGCAACTTTTTTTTTCCCAGTGCATTTATTTAGCTTGTTTTCTTCTGTTTTTCTGTCTACTCTTCATCTCCAGTCTCCTGGAGATGCATAAAAGACTGATCATAGTGAAGTTTGACTCAAATTTTCCAACATGCAACAGGTGAGAAGGTTCAAAATCAAGAAAAACTTACCTTCCTATTGCTATTTAGAAGAGAAACTGAAACAGTTTAAGCATCTTCATAAWATAATATTGTTTTAGTATCCTCTACTTAGATTGGTAGATATGTCATGTCTAGGAGTGTATAATGTTGATAAAATTAAACTACATTAGACTTTTGTGCTCAATAAATCCAACTAACAGTCCCTTGACATGGGTTGTCTTTAAAAAACAAAAATACTCTTCACATGTTCTAAACATTCGGTACTTCTTAAACCTGGCTTCTCTTTGTAAATCTTTCTTTTCCTGAAGCTTTGTATGCTTTTGTAAAGGTTTCATTAAAAGAAATAAACATACACACATTAAAAACCCCAAACCCTTCTATTCATTTCCTTATTATAGCATTCAAGCTCTTTGTGGCACTGTGCCTAGTTTGTATTACCAGGACTAGGTTTTTGCAAATGAAACTCTTTCAATTAGTGTTTCAGGAAGCAATTAAATTGTCTAAAATGTATTAATGAATACATTGAAATCTGGAAGAGTACCCTTTTTCTAATACTCCCATTATTAATGCACCATCTGTTTTGTTTTGTTCCCTCGCTAGTGTACAGTTTCAGTAACCTCATGTCCACAGAAGACAGTATTCTCAAAAAGCAAAGCCAAGAAATTTAAGCTGATAAGCAGTCTTAATTATACAGTATACATTCCAAATAATTTTACAGATACAATAATCAAGGATGACTTTTTTTCCTCTCTCTTTTTTGAATGCTCTGTGTGGCAAAGTTCTCTGAATAGCTGTGGGTTTGATCTCTGTTTTCTTGCAACAATAAAGACAATTAAATATTTGGCTTCAGTATCTGGGGTTATTTCTACAGCAGTCAAACAAAACCAACTCTTGCACAAGGACACGTRCAATAATGAGGAGTGGGGGCATTTGAGCTTTCGTTAGAGAAAAGGCTACAGACATCAGATGCATTTTGGGCATTATTTGTGTAGAGTACTTGAAAGAATTTGAGCTAATCGAGGTAGGGCCATGTGTATCACCATCTGTAGAGAGCATCCATAAAATATCCTGAGGTGATGACTTAAAAAGACACAGGAAAAATATTAATTCATTCCGGCTGCCAGAAGTATTTCTTTCTGTTTTAATGGTAGGAATTGTTTCATTTGACCTCAAACCAAGTTAAAGTATCAGAGTGTTTCAAATCTGTTCTAAAAGGCACAGATTGCTCCCTTATACTCTTGTGGCTCTTTTGTGGGGTGAAATGAGGTGCAGGGTGAGATGATACCCTGGAATCCCATTACAGTGAGGGGCAGAGCAGTCATTGCCCTTTCACTTCAGCACTGAACAGGTAATTTCYAAGGATCAGAAGCAACTGTAATGTCTCTAGTCCCACTGTAGATAATCCTGAATCTGCATTTGGCTGTGGAGATCCTGAGATACGTTGCTTCATCTTTTCTGGTTATATTAGGAACACAATTGCTTATAAAACATTTCTCATTGCAAAATATTTGTCTCATGACAAATTTTTGTTGGTCCTCCTGCAGTTTGTGCAAAGATCATGAGTCCTGTTAGTTGTTCAGGATGAAGGCTCTTTCCATTAAAAGATGAGGCAGTTGATTGTAAGGGGATTGTGGTGGGATTTCTAGACCTTAGAAATGAAAGAGCCCAAATCTGCACAGTTTCAGAGAACCAGCCTCAGTGTGTATTTCACACCCAAGCTTTCAGAAAGGCCAGAGGTTATGTGCATCAGGAAGGAGTGGCAGGGAGTGGTATTATTTTGATTGGTACCTCTGCTTTCTTGGGTTTAGTGTCAGGGGACAATTTTTTATAATTTGCTCATTCATYTGCCAGCAGAAAGTGCCCCACCCTTCCCAGGAACAAAGCAAACATCATATAGATTATGTATGAGCWGATAAAAGGAGCCCACTGTCAGTGTGAGGATGTTTTTTATCACAGATGTGTGACTGAAACAGCACAGCCAACTAGAGTACAAACCCAAGGTTCTCATGTCCTGCAGGCTGTATTTGCTACCATTTCATCACTTAAAAATTAGTTTGAGTRCATCCACCTCAGCTGCATTTAGGTCCAAGCCCTCTAAAAAACCTCTGCTCTGCTGATTTGTAAGAGCTTGAAGAGAAAAAAAAAATTGTGTTTGTGTTCACTTTAAGGAGGCTTTTTATTACCAGAGCAGTGTGAAGGGATCTAACATAAAGGAGATTTAGTCCTTAAATTTTAAACATTATATAAAAATTTAAATTAGTCTCTATTCTTCAAATTGTTGTCATTATGGAAAGGTCAGAGATGATGAATTGTTTGTTGCTGCTGCARATATAATGCACTGTACAGTTCTATTATTTGCTGTTGAAGAAAACATGATTTATTGTATAGTGTCAGAAAATATTTGCTCCAGGCCTGCAGTATATGAAATATATAGCCTGTTTTCAGCCATGTTGCTTAGGRGAACTACCATACAATCCTCTGAGGCTAAAAAGGAGATCTTTCCAGTGGTCTAAATGATTATTTAGTGATATAGCAGGAACACWATGTCTTCAAAATAGTTTTCACAGCTACACATCAAATGGTCTAATTAATAGGAAAAAAGCAATAAACAAAACATGTACTAAGTGACATTTCAAAAGCTACTGACCTTTGCAGTTGTTTGAGGAGACATTCTATATGCTGCAACCAGAGTCACCTGATGGGAGCCACAGCTAGAAAGTCAACAAAAACTGTGGCTTCTAATCACAAACAGAAACAAGATTAAACACTAGCCTGTATTAAAAAAAAAGAAAAA
>NW_026623258.1:1404519-1448097 GCF_030028575.1 Malurus melanocephalus | reverse complement strand
AAAAAGAAAAAACCTAAATTGTTAGGTAATCTTCACTTTGATTGAAATTGTTTACCTAGTTCTGCTAACTTTAAAAGTACTGCATTTAACTCAAAGTGAAAATCCAGAGGGTGAATTTAAATCGCCAAATTGGGGATTTTGAAAAGATGTGGAAGGTTTKAAAAAAGAAATTAAGTCGAACTACTTTTCAGTAAATGCACTCAGTTCCAGAAATCAGCCATTTCTAGCAAATAAAGGTTGTCAAAAATTTTCTAACCTGTTTCAGTCGCRTGTTCTCATCTGTAATACCATAATTTCATTTCATCAAATCATCAGTATTTTAGCAATGACCATTTTGAAAAACATTGTCTTTGTCCAGCCTGTGTTACAATAGCTGTTTTGAGCAACAGGACATGCAGCCATTTTAAAAATGAACAATTTTAAATAAGGGTCTTTGAAACAGGTTTCAAGTCTTCAGTCTCTACTGCTGAATTCACCTTCGCATATGAAAAACAAGAACAGAATTATAATTACCTCAAGGCACTTATTTTCAAAGAGTATCTGGTGCATTATATCTGCTCAATAGGAGAGTCTCAAAGAGTGTGGGGAGACAGTGTGAAAAGAAATGCAAGGAACACAAGAAGCTGAGAAAACTGGCATGTGCATGAACACACGCCGAGAAAGGCAAAGAGACATCTTTCCTATGGTGTCTTTCRAGAATTATGACATCAGATTCTAAAGCACTTCACAAAAATGTGGCAAATTCATCTCAGCTGGTAGCTCTGTTAATGTCAGCAGAGTTACAGTGGGAATGAATTTGTTCCAATGAGAGCATCACAAGGAGTACTCCACTGTTAGACTGTTACATTGGTTATTAACTCGCTTTCCTTTCAGCCCTAAAGAGTATAGCTAGAGCTTCGTGGATCTATTTTTAAACTATGTAAAGTATTTGCTGCACGGATCAAAGAAATATGAAACCAAACCATGGCACAGACTGGTGGAAAAACGGGCTAGACTGAAAGAAATGTCTTTGAAATATTCTATGGGCCCAGCATGAAGCCTGGTTAAAGTTGCATAGCTTTCCATTTGAAAGGTCACGTTCAGAATTGGCTTCTAACTTTGTGAGAAGGTTACTTTTCAAGCTGAAATTGTTCATAGTTATTCTCAGTGAGACACTTTTTTTAGGATAATGAGCAAAAAAGGGGAAGTGATTTTTAAATTTTACTTTTGATTAATTGCCTTCAGCACGTACGAGAGCAGAGAATGAGCAGCTGGTGTATCAGTATCAAGAAGGTGAAAAATGTGGTTCAAGCAGATGAGAAACTTGTCTCCCTGAGTGCAGAGAATGACTTGGGAAGCACTGTATGGATTAGGGACAATAGTGGGACAGAAGAAGGGAAGAATGGTGACTAAACCTGTGAACTTCATTCTAAATTTTGAGGATTTTTTCACCTTCAAATGTCCTGGCATCCCATTTTCCAGTCTTTCCTCAGTCGATTTTCACCCTTGGAGACATCTGAGTCTGTGGTGTGCAATGAGCAGGAAAAATAGGATAAATGGGTCAGAACAAGGCCATTAATGCTCTGTCTGCCCTCAGGATCAGATTTGCACAAAATAACCCCTCACATCTATGCATAGAGAGAGGTCCTGCTTGGGTTGTTCTGTTTCTGCTATCCCAGTGGCAAATTTTGGACACAGCCCTAGATAAGAGAGCTGAGCTGATACATGAGGTACAAACTGCCCTCACATCTGCCTTCCCTGAGGATGAGGTGAGTTTCCAAGCTGATCTCTAGATTAGGTGTGAGGTGGAGAATRCACAGCTAGTGAGTCTTACAGCCTGTGCCATTCATGCAGGGGTGCCTTTAGCTGGAAATTAATGTAGGGAAAGGACCTTCTGCCCTGGGTTCATGAAGGTTCTGTGAGGGACAGTCTCCAGGGAACACCTGAGGCTGTCCCAAACAACAGCAGGATCTCTGCCATGATTTGAGCTCTGACACGATGGAGGTGCTTTATCAGCATATTTTGGGTCAATCTTGGCACAATGTGAGAAAGGACAGTGGGGCTGTATCCGATACTGTCCAGGCCTTCCATCACCCCAGGGGTTTGTGCTCCTTCCCCCCATGGCCTCCCCCTTCCCTAACCCTGGAGACAYAGCACACACCTTTACTGTTCCAAAGTTGTCCTCTCACTCCTCATGCTGATCCTGCAGCAGCTGGAAATTCCACTTTGCTTTTCTCCTGCCAGAGGAGCAGAGGATTGTCTCTGTTTCTTGGCAAGGTGCCTCCTTCAYGGTTTTACTTTGGATGAACCATCCTGTTCACCCTCCAGCGCAGACACAACCTCAAGCTCACCCCCTCCTTCTCTTCTGTTTAGCTTTGCCCTGAATTAGCTGAAAAAGGGCCCTGATTTCTGCTCCATCCACCTGAGAGGAGACAGACAAGAGAATCCTCCACAGGTTCCTTCCCAGCATTACCCATTTCCTGCCCCAAAAGCCTGACATCCCCCTCCTCACTGCAGCCTTTTTGTGTGCAATAAGATGCAGCAGCAAACAAAGAATCAGCTTTGTCTGTTCAAACACGTTAATGACCGACCAGTCAATACTCCCCTATTCATTTATTAGAAACTGAGAAAATGCCTGTTACCTTCTGAGACCTGACTGCTGCAGGTGGGGGGTTTGTTTGTTTAGTGTATAAGAARCTATCGACCAGAATATTTAGCCAAAAGTTAGAATGCTTATTGTGAAGTGTTGCTGAGATGTGTGGTTTTACTGGGCTAATCTAAAGCAGAAATTATTAAAGTCAGGTCAATAATATGGATTGCTCCTTTCTTTAACATCTTGCTCAAAGAAATACAAATGAATTTATTTATATCCATTTGTAATATAGATTTCTRCATCCATCTCCAATATACTAATATTTATTCTTGTGGGTGTTCAAATGGTAGGTTTTTCTAATCATATTTATTGTCATTAAATTTGTTGAATAATTTTGATACATAATTTCATGTGTATATCCTGTGAAATAGCTTAATAAAAKCAGCATTTAAGCTCTTCCAAAGCTTTGAAAAACATTTAACAGGAAGATATATTATAGGTTCTTAACTCACTAAGCTTGGGAAATATATTTTTAAATTTCCCAACCATATTCCCCCTTTTGCTATATATCAAAACCAGATTTCCTCCCCTATAGATTTCAGTTTCCTCTGTAAACATGTTTGTCTGCATTAGACYTTCACACTTTGTAAATCATGCCCTGCTTGCACACTGTGGTTTGTTTGTGACTACAAGCAGAATTCCTGTGCTTCCTTTCTCCAAGTGAAGTAATTTGTATTTTGGTAATTTTATTGACTTCAATGTATGCAATTTTTGTTCRAATAAGCCGATGGCAGCTTGCCTTTATATTACTGCTCAGTTATAAARCACTGCAAATGCGTTGTGAAAACTGAAGGTACAGAAATGAAAGATCATTTGCAARGAGGACATGTACAAAAGGTCACATTTGATACTCAGATAGGATTGATGCTTCCCTGCATCCCAACTGCTCCTCTGCTGAGCCATGGARCGGTGTTGATAAGCACACTTATCTTTCTTGATGGCAAAAATGTCCTGCTTTCTAGAATCAGTCAAGTACTACAAAAACCAGTGGGGTCTCCCCAGAGGCATGTCCTCATGTCTAGCTGTTCATATTTGTGTTTTTCAGCTGTCTCACACAGGCAGAGCATCCACATTCAGGCACATTCATCACTTCAGCATTAGGAGGCTTATCACTCGCTGTCATAAGGTGATCCACTGACAGATGCTCTGGCATTTTCATCACCCTCAGTGCTGTTTCCATTATATCTCGTGKAGGTTCTCTGAAGAGAGATGACAARCACATGTGGAGRCAAATTCTTTGAAACACCAAGCAAACCTTTCTTTTCAAGGAGTATTGAATATTTCTAGTTTATTTGAAAATGGGCTGTGCTTTCTGAAGAATTGGAGTTTATTTTAGGAGGGGGTAAATTATAGCAGTGGTGGAGGTTCTTATCCATATGTATAAAATAATTATGGTCCTTCTAGAGAATTTTAATTCATCACACTATATTTATTACAACTCACCCATCTCAAGGCACTGTTAAACATATGCAACAAATTTTACACATGCATCCATTTTTTATGTAATTAAAACACATCACAGAGAGCTGAAGGCTGATATGTCCAAGCTCCTTTCCAACTTGGAAAGCCTCTTTCAGGATACTGATTGTATTTCATATGATATTGCTAATAAATGTATTCTTTTTTTTTTTTTTTTTTCTCAGAGCACTGACAGCCAGACTAGAGTGGTCTGAAGGGGCAAACTCTACAGAATAACAACATGGCATGAGAAAGGGTATTTCTGCCTATCTCCTTTGTAATAAGCTTTCTTGTTCAAAGCTAGCAGAAGAAAAAGAATACTCCTTCTATTATTTTGTTATTTGCTTTTTTTCTTTTTTTTTTTTTTGGTAGTTTGAGCTATTTGCAGTATTCCCACTATTTTCCTCTTCTGAAAGGAGAGCATAGAAAAGCATATTTATTGTGCTTTCTGTCCTAAGTTAACCACAGGGCTTGAGGTTTAATATCTCAGCACTTCACAGGTCTCATGCTTACAATATCTGTGAGGTATTGAAGTTGTAGATGGCATTGTATGATTTTTTTTTTTTTTTCAGGGCTGAAAGAGTTTAGAAATTCCTTAAAATCCTAGATGCATTTTAGTGTAGACACATCCTTCCTTCATGTGCAAGAGCAATATCAATTAACTCTATAGAAATAGTCACTGAAAATCAGAATATGACATCGTATTCTGTATAGACTTCTGTAGGAGTGAATCCAGAGCCTGATTTGCTCATGAACCACCATAAACATCCCACATCCTCCATGGTGTTGAAAGGGAAGTTGTTTTTATGCTCCTGTGCTGTTCCTGCCTCTCAGTGTGAGGATGTTTGGTGATCACGATCTTCAGGCCATATAGGACAGCGATGTCAACACCTGTGTGCTAAACCAGCACRTGAAAAAGGGCAGAGAGAACAATGYTCACAAGCTGTGAGCAGGAAAGCTGCTATCTGGTGCAAACCATGTATTTTCGAATAACATCAGAATCAAATGGTTTGCAAAGGTCCTGTAAAACCATGTAAAACCATGACAGGTCCCAAGACCACTTTTGCACTTGTAGCTGGTCGCTGACATTGTGTATGGAATGTCTGGCAGCATTTCTAGTTCAGGCTGTATGGCAATAGTTTCTGCAGATAAGCATTCTTGTGGACATTGTTTCACACTTCTTTGAACCTGGAAAAAATAAGGTCCTGGGATAAGAGCTTAAAATAATACTTTGTCCTTCCTATTAAAAATCCTGTGTATTTTAACATACACTGTGTATACAAAGATATTTTGTACCTAATCTTTTGGGCAGGGGAGGATTGTTTGCTTTCATCTGGGTTTTATCTCTATGGGTTTTCATACTGTTGCTTGCTGTTCATTATTTTGAAGAATGGTGAAAATAAACACRTTCAGAGGATTCATAGAGATCATAACCAAGGCTGCTCGGTGTTCCTTCCTCATTTCTTTTCTCAAAGACTCCACAGAGTAGGCAAGAACCCAGCTTCTGATATTTAGATTTATCACCAAGATGCCTGATCAATAAATCCTTGATATCAGTAGGACTCTTGCCCTGGGAGTTGAGTTAGGTGCAGATTTATTCAGAACMAAGCAGCCAGTGTGATCCCAGATGACTTTCTGAGCACTGCACATTTGTGGGCATTAGCTCACAGGTTACCTGGTTCAACAGATCTCTTTCCCCACTGCTATTTCCATGTCCCAAGGTATAAGATCAAGGCAGTTCAGATTTGTCATATTATATATTCTCTTCCCATTGTATTGTCTTGTTTTTCTAGTACCTTTTCTGGGCTTTTGTGCATTTGTTTGGCTCTATGGAGTTTTTTYCTAACATTGGAATTGACCCAGCAACATACACCCATTCAAAAGGCTGTCTTGTGAGCAAGAATGTTGACCTGAATAAAACCCATCAAATATTCCAGGTAAAATGTGCCCTTTTTAATTATAACCTCTCAGGCAGACCTGCAAGGTGTATATAAATTTTTTATGTTCACAACAATGATAAGCTTGTTCRTGAATTCTATTAGTACAGTTGCTCCCTGCACTTAGGAAAAAAAAAATGCAGATTCCAGTCTTTAGCATAACCAAATTATACAAGTCTAGTGAGCAGTGATATAAATAACAGCACTGATGTCTTCAAGCATCAACTGATGTTTGCTAGACTTGACAGGTTCTAGTAATTGGAGAACCTGTGATTGACTTAGCAATGCCTGTACTGCTGTATATTGCTGCAGAAAGGAGCTTTCTCTGTGTCTGTGGGGAGGGGTAGGGGAGTCTAACAAAAAAGAAGATCAGAAATTATTTTAATTTATTAATCTCAAGTGTAAGAACCACTGAGAGACTTTAATCATTGCTCTTTTTAAGGTCCATTTATTATTACTGATTTTTCTTCCCATATTTCCCAAAAAATCGAAATGAAATAAAAGAAGATAATTGGTTTTCTACTGATAGCTGCTTCTCTGCACATTGTTCAATAACTGATGGGTACTTTTGGAGCTGTAGTGCTCTTTGGGACCTGAAAAGTTTACACAGCACACGGATAACTACCACRATGCTTTTGCATCCCTGGAGAACTTTTTCTGTAAACCCTTAGAATTGGCTACACAGCTGTGGTTCAGAGTGTTTGTCACAAAGCAGCATTTAAAGGACTCATTTGACTTTATAATGTCTAATTTGTGCATGTTTTTATTAGAAGGAGAGGGTTTGAAATGAGCACAAGGGCAAAATAAGACATAAATTAGGACAGTGACTACTCATAATACTCCGAAATTCCCCTTACTCTTCCATATTTTTCTGACACATCATCTCTCCCAGATGCAGTGAGAGTGAAGCACCAGCTATGTGTGTCAGCAACAGTGCCTTAAAATCCTGTTAAATGTTCTCAAATAGGAAACTTTTTGTGTTTATAACTGGCAGAGCAGGGGAGGAGTGCYGTGTGACCCCCTGCTGCCTGCTGCTCCTCTGACACKAATTTCAATCTGCTGACTGATTGRCAAGTGGCAAACCTGTTAGCAAGAGCTGTTTGCTGTGGGATCCAAGACAAGGTTGTTTGACAGTGGTGAGCTCTAAAAATGAGCTTCAGCATTCTGGGAGGGTTTGACTTGAATATTTATTCCAGTCTTTTATATTAGTGGAGGTTTTTAGAAACAGATTACATACAAATATATTGGRGATGGTAAATCATAGAATCAAAGAATCACAGAATCAAAGAACTGTTTGGGTTTTAAGGGTTGGTTGTCTAGAGCAATTCCTTTGCTGAACAGACAGCTTCAATCTGACCAGGCTGCTCAAATTCTCCTCTCAAGGCTGAGCAGCTCCGGCTCCTTCAGCCAGTCCTCATAGGAGAGATGCTCCAACCCTGTGATCATCTTTGTGGCCTCCTTTGAACACACTTCAACAGGTCCATGTCCTTCTGAGGCTGTGGGCTCCAGAGCTGGATGCAGCACATCAGGCAGGGTCTCATGAGAGTGGGGCAGAGGGRCAGAATCACCTCCCTTGACCTGTTGGCCACACTGGCTCTGATGCAGCCCAGGATAGGGTTGGCTTTCAGGGCTGCAAGTGCACACTGACAGCTCATGTCAACCATCCTCAAGGCTGCTCTCAATCCATTTTCCACCCAGGCTGTTTTTATGCTTGGGATTGCCCTGATCCAGATGCAGGATCTTGTGCTTGGCCTCACTGAAGTTCATGAGGTTCCCACAGTCCCACTCCTCCATCCTGTCCAGGTCCCTCAGGATTCCATCCCTTCCCTCCAGCGTGTCACCATCACCACCCAGCTCAGTGTCATCAGCAAACCTGCTGAGGGTGCCTCAGTCTCACTGTCCCTGTCACTCACAAAGATATTAAACTCCACTGGTCCCAATACAGTCCCAACACCYCTCACTGGTCTCCACTTGTCCATCGAGCCATTGACCACAACCCTTTGGGTGTCGCCATCCTGCCAATTCCTCATTCACCGTGTGGCCTGCCTGTCAAACCCAATTCTCTYCAGAGACAAGGMTCCTGTGCAGGACRGTGTSAAATGCTTTGCACRGGTTYAGGWAGAWGGKGTCAAGTTGCTCTTCCCTTATCCATCAGTGCTGTAACCCCCTCAGAGGAGGCCACCATATTGGTCAGGTGTCATTTGTCCTCAGGGAGGCCTTGTTGGCCTCACTGCCTTATTTCACACGTGTCTTAGCATGGTTCTGGAGGATGTGCTCCATGATMCTGATCCATGATCTTGCTGGATAGGGAGGTGACATTGTCTGGCCCAAATTTCCAGGGTTTTCTCAAGTATACCAAAGCCTGTTTCTGAGARCAGAGTTGTAATGGGTGATGCCTACATGTGCCTTCCACACTTATTTTACAGGTTTTTGGTGATCAACAGAGATAAACCACAAGGTTCTGTAAAGATGGAAAAAGTAATGATGCTTTGGGTTAAAGGGTAGAGAATAAATCAGTTCTTATGGTCCCACCCCATTGTGTAAATAGATCCCAGGTTTTTTAATAATGTCCCTACTAATAGATTAAAGTGTTTTGTCTGGGCTTGCTGGACCCAGATAAAACATGTTCCTTCTTTTTAAATCCTTAATCTATCAAATGAATAATCACAGCCTGTGCTTCTTAATGTCTACATTTCTGGTTTCTTTAGCTCCAGGTCTGCTCTGAGCAACCAAAAATGATCTTTTTACATATTCACTTCTGAATTAACATTTTCATGATACAGGACACTAAAATGTTTTGGCCAGGCTCTCTTGCTGCTTTAGTTGCTTCTGACACCATAAATTTTGTYTGGAGAGGCTCATGTTCAATTCTCCATATTACTCAATAGTCATATATTCTCCTGGCAAGGGCCACTACAATGGCATTCATAAGACCAGAGCTCAGGTTTTGTGTTTGCAGAGCACAATGCATTATTTTAATTATGTTCCTTTTGGGGGAGTTTTGGGATTTTTTTGTCTGTTTTTTCTGATAAACCATGTAATAGGTTACTCAACACATCACTTCATACATCCAACAGCAGTTATMTATCTCAGCAGTGTAAAATGATGAACTGGAGACAACAAGAAAGAGAAGAGACAGMTCTTCTTCATAGGATTTTGCTGATTTACTTTTAACTTTATAGAATGAMCATCTACCATGCCAACAGATGCTTTAGGGAGGAATATAATAATAAAAATCACTGTTAAYATAATTCAGCTATATCTCATTATTGTGAGCACTCAAAAGCAGAGGCTACAAAAAATGCTGAGTTATATTGATTTATGGTTGTCCTCATTCAACAGAACTCTCCTTTGAGAAAGCACTCAGGCAAAATTAAATTGCTTAAGTATTTATGCAAAGGAAGAAATACCTGAAAGAGATAAAGCAGTTGTTTTCAGTGTGTTTTTTTCTACTAAAGTTTTAGAGTGATTACCCTAATTGGAACTGTTAACAGYAGAATGAGATGCCAGCTGTTGGAGAAGTGGATAATGGAAAAGGCTTTGTAAAAGAAGTCTGCAAGATCAAACCTTTTGAAGGAAAAATTATAATTTATCTGATGAGTCTCCAGTTTGGCTGAACTAAAAATACAGAGATGAATGTTTTTGTTTGGGTTTTTTTAGCTGTTGTTGTTGTTGTTGGGTTCGTTTCTTTTTTCCTATTATTCATCTGTAATACATTTTGACTTGCAGGAGAAACAAACCTGTTTTCTTGCAAAACAAGATCTCCATCGGGGACACTGCAAGGAGTGACTCACAGAGTGTGATATGTTTGCCCAYCCTGAAGGTGAACATGAAAATCCCTGCTCCCACAGCAGCCAGAGGAATAACGAGGCTGCCTGTCTGTGGCCCCTTTTCTGTCAGCACAGGACAAAAATATTTCGGGAAGCTCTCACCAAGTGTAAACATTTTTCTCACATTTTCSTTGCCTTCTTGCTGTGAACGCTGTGTGTCCTCCCTTAAGCTTCCTGAAGGCATYATGAGTGTGGCAGTCCATTTTCCTTCCTTGTTCTGTGTTTGCAGCGTGTGATGCCACCAAGCCAAATGAAGGGAGAAGGAGTGAGGAAAGACAAGGAATACCAGTAAAAAGGAAGAAGCAGTTTATACAGCAAATAAAAACCAAACAAAATCTGTGCAGATGCAATCAGTCTTCCCACAGTATTGCTCATGTGCCAGCATACCCAAGGATGATACAGGGACTGCTGAAGGGAGAAGTCATGGTTATTCTTTCCATGGTATCTTTGGATTTGGGAACAAGTGGCCTGATATTGTGCCTCTTTCACTCAGTTGTGACAGCATTCTCTTAGAGCAGAAGACTAAAATGTTACAAACATCCCTGCTGTGGCTAGTGAAGTAACACTGATGAAAGTATCAGGTCCAGATACACCTGAAAGTGCTGAAGATAAAACAATTCCTTTACCTGTCATCTTTATTTTTGAAAATATACTTTGGGACTCTGCCCAGTTCTTTATGGACTACCCTTTGTACAAACATCATCATAAATATATTGAAAAAATATAGAATATTTATAAATCACACTTTGAATAAAAACCTTCTTTTGGTAACCAGTTAAGGGTGAGGGTCATGTTAATTTTTGAAGGAAAAAGAGACAAGACATATCAAGAGATAACTGAATGCAATTTCCCTGTCTTTTATTTCTATTTAAAATATTTGGCAGGATCATCCAACAGCATTTTAGGAGCTCTCAGTATCTGAAATCCATTTGAGGCTGGCRTATCTACTACATAATCTACATGAAACACACCTTCTGGAGACAGCTAGAGATACCATAGGACATTGGAAATGGTTGTAGTTTTCCACTGTCTCACACAAYGTCCTTGTCACTAAAGACTGAGACATGGATTGACAGATGGACAACTCAGTGGATAAGAAAAAGCTTGGATGATCACACTCAAAAGAGGTGCAGYATTTTTGGAAGCCCCTTTTGGTGCCCAGACCTCCTGCTGCCTTCCAGAAATGTTTAGCTCTCCCTCAGTACCTGTTTTGTCAATACCATCACCAAGTATAAGGCTCAGAGTTACTGACTTAAAAAAAAAAAAAAATAGGAGTCACATGTGACTATTTGGGCGTTGGTGCTTTGGCTTCAAACTCTGCTCACGAGTTTAATGGGGGCAAGTTTAATGGCAAGCACTGGCCTCACATTGGCTCCCAAAGACACAYTTCTACACTTACAATTTCAAACACCTGTGGATGTCTCAATGATATGTATGCAAAGGGAATAAGATCTGATTCTCTTGGAGCAGGGAGAAGACTGTCAGGTAGCCATTAGCTCATGCTCACTCTTTGCTATTATAATAAGTTGAAAGATTCAGGTTTGAATTTGGTGCATGCAAAAACTATGCAAAGCAATTGCATATGGAATCTTTAGTTTCATTTTATAGAGGTTTTATTTTGCTAAATTTAGATTTGGTTTTGCCAAGTCAGATGTAATGTGTATCATTTCAACCCATTGTGAAGGAGATTTTACTTCTAGTTTACCTTAAGAACAGAACAAATGGCTACGCAGGACCCACATTTAATGTCTGATACAAAAATCATCTTCTTACCTAATTGCATGGACTCACAGRAAAAGGTTAGAGGTATCAGAAATGCTGCCTATTCAGCTGAAAAATCTGAGGCAAAGCAGATGGTGAAATTTGCAACACACTGAGTGTAAAAGGGCTTACCAATGCTGCCAGGTATTTCAGTTTCCCTTTACAAAATATCCATTGCTACCAAGGGTTTTAAAGAATGCTATTCACAATCTCTTCTGCCCAGCACAACTCACCAAGTAAGTCTGAAGCAGAGAACATGCGGGTTTTTTTGTTGTTTTTTTTTTTATTTTCTTGTATTTTAATCAGAACAAGTAATTTTGATCCACATCTGGGGCAGAGTGGGTTGGGACATGTAATGTTTTCTTATTCTATCTTTTGAAGATTTTTTTTTTTTTTTTAAGTTAAAACTATTCAACCTCACTAGTTTGTGGTCTTTCATATTTAAAGATCTATGAAAATATTTCAGTCAGGATATTTCCCATTATGCTAAATGTCAGATAATGGTGATGGCTTCTGTCTCCAAAGAACTTACAAGTTTTGGCTCAAGTCAGGCAGATTTTCTGCACACACCAAGTTCTAGACAGGACTGCTGACATTGACTATTAGTAAGGATTCTCAGCAGTCTCCATGTAAAGATATTGTTTACAGAATATGGCTGAAAACTTCACCAAAATTTAACTCGTTTAAATGAAGTGAGTATATTTAGTTGCCAAAAATCCACTAGTTTAAGTGAAATGTATGTATTTAGGTGATCTGGAATTAAACTGGATAAGGGTAGATACGAGATATGTTTTCTTTACTTATCTAAAAAAAAAAAAAAAAAAAAAAAAAAAAAAAAAAAAAAATTTTTTTTTTAAAAAAAAAAAAAAAAAAAAAAAAAAAAAAAAAAAAAAAAAAAGTTGTTACCTTTTTAGTTATTAGAAAAAAAACCAAAACWCTCTGCTAGTCTAGTGTTTTCCATCCAGCACTTACTCTKTTTGCAGTGATTGTGATAGTAGAACTGCATCTTCTACCACCACAACAGAAATCCACATATCAGCAATCAGCTTGGGGGAAAAAATGAGTGCTCACCACAGAAATACTGAAGCTTCCCTACAAATAACTCTGATAGCTCTGAGCACATTCAGGGGGTGAAGGATCCACTGAAATTATGGCAATTTTCCCTCTAAAGTCATCCAGAGGAAATGGCTGCAGGGTTATTRTGTCTTATGAGTCTTCAATGATTCTTCAGCTGCACAAACTAGAAAACACAAAGGACAGCAGCAGAACAACAGCAAAAGTACAATAGGGCAAAGAGAGTAGACTGAGACAAAGAATCAGTCTGGGGACACTATGATTAGAGGATTCAGCCTTGATAAGAGGAAGACAGATATAGCAACAGTGAAGATARCATATAAGAGTGGAGAATCTGATATAAAAGTAAAAGAAAGGAGACAGAGAGATTGAAGTTGAGTTGAGAGAGGAAAATAAGTGAAACTGGCCAGGGCAACAAKACATAAAACACGGGATGATAGATATGTGGGGGAAGGTCTGGATGTCACTGGGGTGGAGGTTCAAAGCAAATATCACCTGAAGAAGGTGACAAAGTACCACTGCAGAACTGATCACTCAAAAGTTAGGCACACTTTTCATTTATTTCAATTAACTTTTAAGTGAAACAGAGACGTATTGTAAAATGTAAAATTTCTTAAAAACAAAACTTTAAAAATAGTTTTCAAAAATGTATTCAATGCTAGATCTTACTGGCTGGCATTAAATAGGAATAGCATCACTTCTTCCCCCACATGAATATCAAGAACAGTGAACATTTTCAGAGTGCTCAAATACTACAGGAGCACGTGCAAAAGATAAATGAGGAAATTGTTCTTTATATCACTAGASAGCAGATTTTATGTTCCAAATTTATTTCACTGGATCCAGAACCCTTGATGTTTCTGGAAACCTTACATGAAGCCTGATGATACCTTTAGGAGTATAAATACTGTGGAATTTTCTAGATAGGTTTTTGTACCATCTTCAGTGCAAACACCTAAACTCATATTTGAGTTTCTTTAACAAGGCAGCCAGCTGCTACACCTCAGCACAAAGCAAAGTGGGCAGTGGGGACTCATGTGAGAGTAAATGATGGTACCAAAAAGGCAATATGAACTCACCCTCAGTACCACACACAGGGGGGAGCTTGCAGTTTCTGATGCTGCTGTGGTGATAAACACAGGCTGAGGCACCTAAATAAAAAATCTTRTGAGTAAGATAAACACTTTAGGGGGATGTAACATAATTTCCCACTAGCATCACTGAATAAGAAATTAACAGTCTGAGAACAGAGACAAAGCTGCATATTTCATCTGCTAATGGAGGTTCTTTTTCTGCACTCATTAACACAGCTGAATGACACATGGAGGATTTCATCATCAATCAATTGTTTGTGAATAATCTTCATACTCACTCTCCAATTTGCTGAAGAATTACTTAGAAAGAAAAAAAAAAAAAAAAAAAAAAAAAAAAAAAAAAAAAAAAAAAAAAAAAAAAAAGAAGAAAAAATCAATGCCTCACTCTATTAGACATAAAGAACTAGCATGAAGATAGTATTTATCCAGAGAGTCACAAATCTGAGAGTTGGATAATGTGCAACAGGTGAATAAACAAAGAAAAAGGCACAGAAGGCAACAAGAAGGGTTTGAAGAATGTTAACAACAAATACAGATGTGACTGTGTAGTATTCAAATAATTGCAATCAACAAATACCTTTGAGAGTTCTGCAATTYCCTCATAATTAATGGAAAGAGGGAGAAGAAAAAGTGATATAAAGATTATCCAAGTCAATCCTACTTGCCATTTTCTGGTGAGAAAACAATAATTGATTTGCAGCAAGCACAGCTGAGTTTATGTCATACTCTTCTTATTTTGGCACAATTTGTGGTGCCTAGTGCCAGAAGAGATCAACAGGCCATCCAGWCTAATCCCCATGCCACATGCCAGCTAACTTCCCTTGGTTACYCTTGTTCACAATCTTGCTTTCAGCAAATCATAACTTCAGGAGAGTATCCTGCCTTAATTTGAAAACTTCAAGGAGCATAGGCTTCATCAATTCCCTTGGGGACTTTTCCCATCAGTTAATAACAGAGATTTACCTCTTAACATCTAAACTGAAATTGTCAATTCTTTGCCTTCACCTTGCTGATTCTTCTTCAATTTTTAAAGTTATTTTTAAGTACAAGGTACTTTATATCTATTGAAAATATTTCTACTCTGTAATTACATCTATCTTTGGTCATGGTTCCAATAAACTAAATAGATTTTAAAAGCATTTTCCTTTTTTGTTTTCTCTAATTCACAAATAGATAGCTGTTTCTGCCATCTCTGCAATTTTTCAATATCCCTTTTAAAATAGAAGACAGGGCAGGATTCATCTCCAGCTAAATATACGTGACTTGACTCATTTTTATAAATATCTAGCACTAAGATAGATCAGGCATCTAAGACAAAACACAGTGCAGGAAGAGGACTTTCAAACAAYGTGTGGCCCTTCTGACAGGAATTAGAGAGCAGGTAGGTTATCCTAGAGCATCTCAAATGCCAACAGACACTAAAATCAAGGCAAAGGGATCATGGCACACCTTCCAGACTCAGTTAACTTAATTTATAATCTCACATGCATGTGTAGAACGCTTCTTACTTGTGCACATGTATTTCACATGCACATTTAAACTCCCTTTAAAATCAATAAAAATCTGGTCAAGGTAGTCAGCCRCACTTAGAGAAAAAGCTAATTGAAAATAGTTGAGATGAATCACTGCTTAGATTAATGACTATTGAATAGGATCTCTAATTAATGGCTCATACACACTGACATTCATTGCCACCTAAGACATCCTGGGGTATCCTCCTTGGCCTCCAGCTGCCAAAACCGGGCAGGAAAGAGACCAACACCATCCTGCAACAGCTGTGGGGGTGTCTTGGATAACCTAAGGCATCTCAAGTAGTACAAGGCAAATACATTTCATCAATTGATTGAGATGTTTTCTTAGCGTGCAAAGCCAGAGCTATGCTCCAGTCCTGGAAACATTTGAACTACAATCATCTCTGAATACATCCCTCCCCTTTTGAATGGCTCCTACTCCGGCTCTGGAAATTACTGCATGTCTTCGTGCCACAGCATTCTACTGAGATAAAAATGCTTATTTCCTATAGTCTTWAAAGCCTTTCAGGATATGGATGGAAACCAGCTCAACTTTCATGTGAGCCAGGTTCCTTTTATAGCTAGTGGAGAGAAATTAGCATTTCTAYAGCATGAGTCATCTGGGCTGTTTAGAGATTTACCTTGAGATGAACTGTAACAGAGTGTTTGTTTCTTCAAAGGACAAGAAAGAGAAACTAAATTATTATCTCAGATCTAGATATCTAATATTTTGTGTGATTACTATGACCTTCAYGGTCCAAGATACAGTCTTGCCTTACAGAATTAAACAGATTTATCTGTGAAKCTGTTGAGTAAGTCGGTGTTCTACTTCTCCACAACTCTCACTTATAGGTCTCTTTGATTTCTTTCAGGCTGTATAATCTTTTAACAATATATTGGATGAAAATTACCCAAATGCTATTCAGGAGAGAAATTCAGGATGCCAATTCTCCCAGAGGATCGGGAAGAAGGAAAAAAAACCTCTGTTTGTAGCGTACAAAAGCAGCTGGTTTTCCTCCTTGATGCAAGCATATATGTCTGACCCTGAGAAATGAATGTTCTAAAATCTGGCAATCAAATCTGCAATCCCTGAAAAATCCCAAAGAATTTCTAACATGGGAACCACCTGGACCTTTGCTTTTGCTTGGCAACACTTTGCTGTGCATCACTTGGRTGAGAGGCAGTGCTGAACAGCAGCTTGGCTCTCGGGCACTTGGGAGGCTGCTCTGCCTTCAGCACACACCTGTGACCTTCCTTAATGTCAGTGGAAGTCAAGGATGCAAAACTGGACACCTTGGAAGGCACCACTGGAGTCAGACTTGTTAGGGATGAGATGTGGGATGACAAGAGTCACTCACAGAGGTAGGAGGGACTTCAGGAGACAAATATGAGTTGTCCATTAAGTGCCTATTTTCATGTTGATCTGCATTTCCTGAGCATAAACCTGTAAAACACAATTAAAAACCCCTTTTAATATCAAATACAGTAGAGAGCACTCAGCAGCTTGCAGAATTGAACCATCTGATTTTTCTCTGTCTCTGCTACATAGCATACGACTGAAAACATGGATTTGTTTGGTTTTCACAAACCATGTGTATGGAAAATAACTGTAAAGTGTTTTTTCTCTCTTAAGACTAACTTGCAGCTTAAACCTAGCACATGTTATTATTCCATAGTCCAACATGCAAGCACATATGTAACATTTATAACATTTATAAAAACAGTGTTGGAAAATATCCAAGGAAAACATCTTSGTACACTCACTAGACACTTGCCCCCAAATATCTTTAGTATCAAAATGTAAATAACCTGGTATCTATATATCGTGCCAGCTATAAATCAAGCAGGTAAACATCTAACCTCATATTTGCAGCTTTGGAAATCAGCTTTTCTTTCTCTTCTGCTGTCACTGGGGCTCTTCCTGCTGCCATTGATATTTCTGCCTCTGCTGTTACTGCACTCTGCTGTTACTGCACATAGGTCAAGCAATGCAAGTTATCTTTTCATCAGATAACCTAATATGCATTTTCTAACTTCTGAGACATTAATTTTCTTTTAGTATTTCAAAATATCTAAAACTTTGTATTCAGATTAACACCATCCCTAGACAGATGGATAAGAAAATCAAATTTTGTTTGTGAGGCTGGAGTTCCTGGCTCATCTTTATTGTTATCTGTACTTATGTGGTCACATCTGTGGTGCCTAAATTTCTTGCTCAGCAACAAAGAAGTTAACTCTGAAGTAGAACAGAGTTGCAGCCTCATGCAAACTAAAAATCAGGTTATGACAAATCTAATTTTTTGAGTCAAGGTAATATTAGCAGACCCTTGGTCTTTCCTGATTGTGTCTCTAAATTTTTATATTACTGGAATTCAAGGAATTTGGATTAAATTTCCTGCAGGATTTYCTGACATCTGTCAGCTTGGTTGCAGCACCAGCTCCAGGAATGTGCAGGCTCTCACAGCCTGTCTTGTGCATGCATATTGCAAATTTAGAGAACAGATGCAGAGAGAGGGCCTTTGACCTCCTTGCTCCTAAATCCTGCTCTTAAATTCTTCTCCTAAATTCTTCTCCTAAAATTCAGCAAATCTGAAATCTTAAGAACATGTCAGACTTGCAATATCTGCAAGATGGTCAGTTTGGTGAGAATGTAGAGTGCCAGCCCTCAGCTTATTCCAAATGTGCGCAGGTTTGTGCTTGATAAAACCCATGTGAAAAATAGACACCATTTGATTARGGAATTGATAGTGAAATCATTTTGTGGTCATGAAATTCTCCCATTTTTATTGGTCTYCTTTGCACTTCTGCCTTAGCAGAGACAATAAAGATAGGACACTCTATTTTTCTTGCCTGTCCATAAGGAGTCTGGAGAAATCCTAATTCATACAAGACAGAAGTGTAAAGCAATAGACAGTCTTTTTCTTTAATGGGAATGCCAGAGTATACTGCCAGAGCAACACTTCTTTCCCAACCCAAAATCAATGAGTTGAGCAGTTACTGAAGATCTCTGGTTGAATTAACAAGCCCTGTGAGCAGRCAGGATTGTCAGCTCAGGTTCAGCACAGCATGACAGCAGCTCAGTCCTACTGTAGACACAAGTCCRAAGGTTAAAAAAGTGTGGTTTCATCAGTTCTAGTTATAGACTTTGGACACAAAAAACACAAAGCTCAGCTTTCACCTCCTTCTCCGGGCTTTCCCCTCTCAAATGCTGTTCCTTTTCCCTGTGCATTTACAAGCAAGGGCAGCCTGCACACTGTCAGCCTGAGTTACCCTGGCTGCTCTGCTGTCTGACACAGTTTGTTGCTCCAGGTGGTCACTCCTGCTGCCTGCAGCTGGGTTTTACTGTCCAAATGGGCTGTACAGCACTCTGTGTTTRAAACAGAATGTTTGACAGCCTTTAGCAATGCCTGTGATTGAGGATCTGAGAGCCCTGAGCAGGAAGCTCTTTGCACCCTTCAGCACAGTGGTTTTTCTGTTTGCATGAAAGAGGTCACATCAATTCACAGTGATTCCACCACAATTAGGGGGCTCTGCCACAGCAGGAGGGGCACAAGGGATGAAGCACCTCTCCTATGGAGACAGGCTAAGAGAGCTGCGTCCTTCAGCCTGGAAAAGAGAAGGTTTTGGAGAGACTTCATTGCGGTCTCCTGTACCTTAAAGGAGCCGAAAAAAAAAAAAAAAAAAAAAAGGGAGAGGGACTTTTTGACTTTTTGTACAGGCAGACAGTGACAGAACAAGGATTAAACTGTTTTAAACTGAAAGAGAGTAAGTTTAGATTAAATATCAGGAAGAAACTCCACTGTGAGAGTGGTGAGGCACTGGCACAGGTTGCCCAGAGAAGTTGTGGATGTCCCATCCCTGGAAGTGYTCAAGGACAGGTTGGRTGGAGCTCTGAACAACCTGGTCCAGTGAATGGGATCCCTGCCAAAGGCAGAGGGGTTGGAACCAAATGATCTTCAAACTCCCTTCCAACCCAAACCATTCTATGATTCTAAGAGCCTTAATTGTTTGCAGATGCTATTTTTGAGTGGGAATAACAATATTGGGATATATGTAGAACATTAGAAATTAATTATTTGCTAGAAGGTTAATTCAGTAGCTCACGGAGTGGTGTCCAGAGCTATGTGAGATGCTGTAACGCTACACACAACTTCCATTTTCCCCAGTAGGAGGGAATAACTTTTCCCATAAGTTCTGTGTGATGCCTGCCAGCCCTGTTGTAATGCCTGCCAGAGTCCAGTTCATTGCAAATTACACTGGGCTCCTAAACAGGGACAGAAGAGGCACAAAAATGTCTTCAAAACTCTGCACTGATTTTCAAATGTGCTTGCAAGAAATGTCTATTCCTTACTGATCTAAGCACAGAAACCACATGAATTCAGCTATAGCCATGAGACGCCTGTGAATTTGGCCAGTGGTAATGCTAAAATAATATTTCTCAGGGCCTCCTGTCCTTCTTCCTTCTTTTTTCAAGGATTTAGTGTTTAGTGCTGGCTCTATTTAAAATGCAACAATCACTGTGCTAAAACACCTCCACAAACTGTCTCAAAGCTCCTTTTTGATAGGATTTAGTTTTCCCAGTCTCAATGGATCAGCTTCCAAATTCTTCACAAGGAAAGCCAGCTTCTTGAAGCAGAGAGAAAAAAAAAAAAAAAAAGAAAAGAGTAGCTGAACAATCTCCCTTTAATCTGCAGTTAGCTGAATCCTCTTTTCCTCTTGTTCTCCTCCAATTGGACAGGGGCACCTGCTGTCAGAATCCCATAAATCAGCCAAGTCCCTAGAAAACAATCTTTACAATAGGTCTCCGTGCTCAGAAGAAGTTCAGTATGGCTGCACAGCCTATTTATACACGGCGAGCCATCTCCCACTGCTTCTCAAACAGACTCTAAAGTGTCCTGCCATGTCATTTACCACCACAGAAATCACCTCTGCAGCTAACGATAATTAATGAAACCACACAGGGTAAGATTCATCTCAGCTATTTTTGGTCATCTAAAGATTAGACTTCTCTGTTAAGAAGAAAAGCCTGTCCCTGCAGCCCACATATTCATTTTCTAAAGAAAATTCATGTCACCTAACAGCAATATAGACTGACATGCCCTCTGGACAAACTTCTCTTTCTCCTCTGACTATCTGAGAGACAAACTTACATGTTAGACTTTTAAAAAGTGTAAGATGAAAGAGATGAATCACACGTGGATTGACGAKTTTCAAATTTTTGGCCCAGTTGGCCAAGTTTGTCACACAACTGAACTCCCAAAAAGAAAGATAGAATTATAATGTGATTTATTTCATCTCACTTTAGATATCTAACAGTCAAAGCAGTTCAGATCCTCTTGCCATCAGAGATAAAGAAATGCCTTAATCATCCCAAGGGCTGATGGCTGATTTTCTTTTGTATTAACCAGGGAAGGCATCAGGCAGCATGGTTACATTTCTCCATTTTAGTTATCTGAAGTAGAGCAAACCAGTCCTCCCTCTTGTGACTTCCCTGCAGTGTCTTATCTTATGTACACTATAAATTTCAGCAATGTATGTTTGTAGATAAACTAATACCTTGTTAGCACTATTTTTTTTCCAGTGCATTTTCTCATGAGAGGATGAAGTTCACTATTTGGCACCAAAAAATCCACTGCTGCTCTGCTGTAATTCCTTTGTTTATACCAAAGCTTTTTAATACTAGAATCCGTATTTAATAGATTCTTAGATTAATTTAATATCTGTTTATTATTGAGAGATGATGCCCAAATAATGCAGATATTTATTAGCTGAGTAAGTGACGTGTGTTAAATTTCTAATTTTCTGTATCCTTAGCAGCAGCATCGTACGGTTTAATGCTGGGACATTCTAAGACTTGACATGACCAAAGACTGATCAGTATCCCATTTGTAAACCTCTTTTTATGTTAGAAAGCACATATCCCAACAGAGAAAAGCAATAACTTCCAAATAAACCAGCAAGATGGAAAGTACAGTCGTGTCATTTCTAAGTGATACATTGCTCACTGTCACCATTTCAGGAACAACAAGCCTGATTTGAAAGTGAATGTCCTCTATCCCTCCTCAGCGAAAGAAAATCAATTTGTCTGTGTCCGCTCCTAATTAATTGCACTCAGGAGGATCTGGAACATAATCCACTTTGAGGCTTGGTTTGTTTTCCCTTCCCTCCTCACATTTTCCTAACTTGTTCTTATTTCCCCCACTTGTTCTTAGTTGTAGGGCTAYAGGACTAAAGCAATGTGCAAAATACATCAATGCTGCTATTAACCAGC
Source organism: Malurus melanocephalus (assembly GCF_030028575.1). Lineage (NCBI taxonomy): Eukaryota > Metazoa > Chordata > Aves > Passeriformes > Maluridae > Malurus > Malurus melanocephalus. The sequence goes on along the minus strand of NW_026623258.1, from coordinate 1,426,529 downwards.
AATGCCATTGTTCAGGAGTCTTAACGACTTCCAGCACATTAGGAATAAAGCTCCAGCCCTTATCATCCCTGGTGTATTCTGTCCATATGTCAAATTCTTTCTTCATTTCAACTCATGGGGGATTTCTTACCATAACCAGCCGCTGTTGCCAGCACTGAAGCATTTGGGCTCAAATATAATGCACTTGGACTGTAAAGAAATATGCAGGAGACAGATGGCAGGAGATGAGATTTTATTACTGTGATGCTTCTCCTTTTAGATTAAATCCCAGAATACATASTGTTGAATTTACCCTGCCATTTGTGGTTAGAAAGAAGGAGCAGCCACTAGGCGGCACWTTGAAGGAGATTTTTTTTAATGGCAAAACACAGGGCACTTCCAAACGCTGTCCCATTAGATGAAAAAATGAACCCAATCACACAAATCAAGAGTTCAAGCATCTTAGTGAGATAAAGATTAGAAGACCAGGATAACATGCTCTCTTACAGAGCAGCCTGGAAAGGAAAGAGAGACGCTGTCACTAGTTTTGATTTTCATTCTCTCCAGAAWCCAGGAGTACAGAAATGCACACTGCTGTTTATACAGAGAGTGTGTCAGCAGAGAAGGGAGGGAGGGAGCAGAGTGGGAACATCTGTTCCTGGAAACAGGTTGAAAATAGCCATGTAATAGCATGACAGAAACATCTGCGTGGTGAGCACACCACCCTGGGCAGAGCATCAGGAGGGACCAGGATGCAAACAAGTCTGTGAGCAATAGGTCAGCAAGAGGATCGCTGTCAGGCAGGAAATGCTCCACTAATCCTTTTTACTTATTACAGCCCCGTTATTATTTAAAAGGTAAGAGTACAGAAGGAGACAGAACTTCCTGTGATACGGGCAGACGTTGCAAGAAGGCCTGCACTGCGTATYCGATGACCCAAGGACTGTTAAGGAAGTGTGCTGAACAGTAATCATAATTAAGAGACAAGCAGCAAGCTAAATATAATATTAGTCAGAGCTTCAGTGCCATGTGTTAACTAATACTGCATTTTTCTCCTCTGAGCAGAGAAGTAATGGATTATTCAAAATCTGTTCAAATAGTAACRCACTGCTGAAATTCTGTCTCTGATGGAGTGAAGACATGAAATAGATTTGTTCCGTTTTTTCTTAGACATTCCAATGTATATGTGACCCAGCAGGCTGCAAAARCACAGGACAAGTCTTCAAGCAACAAGTTTTCCCTGTGCAATCTTGAGCCATCAGCAAGCAGAACTCTTGTCCTTTGGGCTTCAGGCATRGTTTGTGGTATCATCACAAAAATCWAATTTGCTTAAAGAGAGAAAGGAAAKAATTTAGTCACCATGCTTTGAAATGGTCCTGCAAGAAACACATCCAGAGCTGCATTTACACACAGGTGGAGAAGGCAGTGTGAGTACATCCCTAAAGTGCACAAGTACTTTTGAATTATTCCTGAACAGCATATACATCACCCAGCTTAGAAACATGCAAGTACCATCTATGCAAATTCAGCACTTTTCTGCACATATCTTTAGCACAGCCCACTCATTTCTCAAGTCTTAGACAATATGAAGTTTTTTGCAAAATTCAGTATCGTTCTGGTAGCTTTCCCAAGCATGTCAAACTGGGGGGAATTCCAGAATCTATGCTGTATGTGTGAAATGACATTCAGTAGGCTTCCCTCCTTCTCTAGTGATACTTTTGCTAATCATTTGCTATGTCTTAAAATAATTCTGTAATGTATGAAGCCAAGATTTTATAATATGATAGCTGCAAAAAGATGATGGATCAATAAGAGTAGAAAAATGACACTGTCCTGAGCCTTCAAAAGAAAAGCCTTTTCAAACTGACAATTTGTTTTTATGGGGCTACCTTCACTGACGTGAAGATGATATYACATGGAAAAAGAATTGCAAAACAGTCATTCAAAGTGGTTGATGATGCTTTTATAACAAAATTATCAGCCCCCACTGAACACACAATAAAAAAATGACTATTTTAAGAAACATTTCTGACTGCATGTTTTCTAAAATTCTTTGACTTCCTTACTTGCAAGGTTAGACTGACCTAAAGCAGGGCTGCAGCCAATGGGCAGTACTGCAAGCAAAGTGTCAGGGAGGGCTAAAAAAGAAGGAAAAATTTCTCTGTGCACTCACATCAGAGTGCTAATAAAATAAAAAATGGCTGTGAAAAAGCTGAAAAATCTCTGGGTGTAAAGGAACTGGTGACCAGAAGCTTTGCCAGCAAGATCGCTATCACTTTTTCACACATCCTTTCATACAAATCACAATATTCCTCCTTCACATCCTCYTCTTCAGGACAGAAACTGAGCTTCCAGATTTAATACCAGCAAAAGAAAAAGCACCAAATGTATGAAGAAATCTCAAGTGTTTTGATCAGTCATTAAGAAAAACAAAAGTTTTCTGTCTAGAAACTGAGCTTTTGCAAATGTTTGTCACCAACCGAGGAAAATTAAGTGATTATGGCTTAACCTGGTTTTGATTGTTGAGTTTTGTTCTCTAAAGTCACAAATTGACCAAGCTGTTCAATTAACAAAGAAAACAAACAGATCCAGAGAATTCATAGTTAAATGAAGGGGGAAGCATCGAAAATTAAAAGGTAGATATAGCAGTAAGGCAGAGTGAAAGAAAGGAGTTGCAGGCAGTACCCCTCAGGTATTTTTGTGCAGTCTGTCTTTTTTCCATTGTGCATTGAATGCAATGCTAAGAGAAATCAAGACTTCTGCAGTATAGGTAGATTGGAACAAAAAGAAGGTGGGAGAAACAGGCCCGTCTATGAGATGGATGAATGAAGCAAAAGAAASTGTATAAATATGGGCTTTGGGAGGATAGAAGCAACTGAAGGACTGACAAATACCTGAAAGACACAGAAGTAAAAACCAATTAAGTTAAACACAGACTACAGAAATTTGTTAAAAAACAGAGTTGTTGACTGATACTGGGTTGACTTCCTTGCTGGAGCAGAAGATGGTTGCAGGCAACAAGGCACACCTCAGATGCTTCAAGTGTGAAAGACAATCTGGATTCTCCCTGAAYAACCCAAAAGGCCTGAAGATGGGTAAACAACTGAAGGAAATTAATGTAGCTTTAAWGAAGTCAGACAAAATCAGATGGAAAATGTGGCATTAATTTTAAGCATATGGCATAAATGATAAACCACTGGAATAAACTATTGAGGGAGGAGGTAGACTCACCATCTGCTGATACTATCAAAAATAAAATTGTATATCTTTCTGGAAAATAAATATTTTACACAACCACATGTTACTGAGCTCAAAACAGAAGCAGCTGCAGGAAATCTAAAGTCTGTGAAAATAAACGTCATCAGAAGAGTTGACTAATGGTTTCTTTATCCTAGAAATCTGTAAAGCTTTCTCAGGAGCATATTTGGAGTGGGGAAGTAGTGTCAAATGGCACATGAAAAACAAATCAGTGATACCAATATGCACAGTGATATAAAACAGACCATAATATTTAAATTTTCTTTATGTGTGTGTACATGCATGTTTAAATAAGAGTTTAAAATTAAAGATATATTTAAAGTTCTCTGTAAACTTTAAAAAAAAGTCAGTCTTGTCATGATCTCTGGGCAAAATGACTTTCATAGGGCCAAATAGTGAGTGATACTGCAAATTATTAGAAAAATATTAAAACTGCATAKCATAATATATCTGAAACACAGTACCACATATTCTTGCTTGGATTAGGATTTCACTTCTGCTACTTTGTATTCTTTGCTAATTAAATCAAATATCCACAGATGGAAGCTACTTTACACAACTGACCTGTGTTACATTAGTTGAATTCAAGACTAACCCATGGCAGATACRGAGCTGAAATCTGTTTTCCCTTCATCACCAAATGCTACAACTTCTGTAACCGTCCATGACAGCAAACTGTCATCCTTCAAAAATAATACAGGCTCTTCTCACCAGTCACTAAATCTTATGGAAGGTGCAGTTCCAGAAAGCCAAAACAGTTGAGAAAACCAATGCAAAAACTAGAGTTATTTCCAATCTTATTTACTCAACGTTGCTCAAAACCTCCACAGTCTCAACAGGCAGGAGTGATGTTATCAAAAGCATCTGCATTGGAAATGGTTCTATCTGTGCTGCTCACACCACTGCTTTTAGAGACAGCAGAAAAAAAAATAAACACTTTAAGAATATGATTCCTCCTGGTTTATGGTTGTTGTCTATAATAGGGCAGATGAAAGTGCCTGTGTCATTTTGGGGAAGACAAGAATGGAAAGTCCAGAGTGGGTTTCTAATATTAAGAAAGATGAATACTCCCTCTGCCCCTCTCTGGAGCAGCAGAGTTCTGGAGTATTTTAGAGGTTTTCTAATCCTTGTGTATAAATGAAGATATGGCATAAGGTTCACTTGAATTCAAGCATTGACAAAAACCTTTAGTATTTTAACWCCAGTAAGCAGTTTAAGTTGCAGTATAGAAACTTTCAGCAGAATGCAGCATCTTAATTGAAGGACCATTTCAGATACCTTGAAATGATATCTAAGATATGTGAGACGTCTGTAAATGGGTGGAAGATCCAAGACAAGGTCTACAGGATCCTTCCAGGTAAAGGTCAAGAATTACCCAGGGATTCCAAAATGGCTGTGATCTAAATGCTGGCTTCTTGTTGCTTCCTTTTTTACTCTAAGGAACCCAAACTGACAACATAATTTCATTTGCTGCATAGACCAAGTTGAGTTATTAATAGCAAGGGAACTGGGAGCTGGAGGCAATGATCTTTGCAATTCCCTTCAAAATTAGGTTTTTCTAGGATCCTGTGACTCAAGCAGATTGCCTCTCAATTCTGATAGGTAAGGATGCTTCCCCCAGTCCATTCAGACAAAAATGTTGCACCTCRTCCAAAAATGTTTCACTATCAGCTTTCTCCTTACTTGCAGAGTTAGTTACACAAATATTATTGAATTTCTCATAAGTTTTTTWAWTWAAYTTTTTTTAWTATAGGGAGTCCCATCTACTTCAAAGGATGTAAATAAGCTTTTCAAGGTAAATCACTTTAGTACTCAGCCATAATTCATCACATATTTCACATATAAAAAATTCTTTGTCTTCTCATGTAAAATTTTGACAAAATTGCCTTATTTAATCTGGTCTAATATGCAAATGAGTATTTCATATTATATCAGTCTTTTATTCTCTTTTATCTTAAAATCTTAACATTTACAAACATATTGTATTGAAAATTTATTTTATACTAAATTTAATTAATAGAAACTATTCTCAGTTATTTGAAATGCATTTCACGTTGATTGAAATAATTAGTGTAGGGCTACTCAATATTTACTTTAGATATGAATCTAGAGGGATTTGATAAAATTAATTAGCAGGAACTAATTATAGTTAGGATATGAGTTAGGGTTTAATAAATATAATTACAGAGTACAAATGATGGATTCTTAATTAATAGATACTAGTTGCCAAACATTGAAGAGAGATTATCATATTTCTGTGCAGGACATGCTATTCGGCACACCTTCAGTTCCTGTGGAAATAGTGACATTTAAAGTGTTTAGGGAGGGGTCTGAGAGGGAGTTAAAAGAGATAAACTAATTTGTKTCTATTTTTCAGCAGGGTATCAGATCAATTCAAGAAAGCTGCCTTCCATAAAGGGATACATTCCTGCTTGTAGAGTATTGGCACGTGGCTACAGGACAGAATTCTAGAGGTATTTAGGCATTTAATGCTGACAATRCCATCCTGATGGAATTTTGGTATTTCTTAGCTGCTTCTGAACATTGAGCTTGGCACCTATTCTCTTCTTATTTGTGCCTAACTCTTTCTAAAAATATTACCTTCACTCTGTCTGTGCCTTGCTATCCTACCTAAAAAATGGGCATAATAATGTTTTCCTGCCTTAAAAAAATTGGTTTKGTTATAATTTCTTTTAAGGCAGTGAAATAATCCACTAGTGGAGTATTAGAAGCTGTATAAATATTATGATAAATTGATGGAAAAATTGCTGTCTACTTTGAGGCACAAAGYTGGCCATGTTTTAAATTAACTTTCTGCATTTGGACTCTTCATCCCACTAGGGTTCATTGCACTCTAGGGCTTTTTAACATGTGTTTACATAACAGCCCAGAAATGCAATTGCTGTATCATAGAGAGGTATTTGACCTGTGTGATAGTACACCAGAGGAGGGATGGGAGTGAGAGGACACATATCTTATTCTTTCAAAATGTGAAGGGCAGGTTCATAAATTGCAATTACTGGCCAACAGTAGAAGAAGCGAAAAAGCTAATTATTATTTGGAGGAGAAGAAGACTGGACTGTAATATCCTTTATGTTCCCTTACCCTGTCCTAAAAAATTATTTAAACAACACTCACCAGTTCAGCCTGAATCACAAATCATCTTTACTCACAATAAATGGATTTTGTCCTTGCATAACTTCAGGACTTTCTGAGAAAGTGTGAAGTTTACTCATAAAGTCATGAAATTACAAAAAAAGCAAAAAAAAAAAATACTTTATATTATGAACAGCTATTCTGTCAAGAACTGAAATTTCTGCTCATTGTCTTTTTAAGAATTCATGGAGAAACTGAATTAAAGATGGAGTGTTTTGCCCTGGCACATTTTCTCCATTCATCTCACTTGAAAACTCTTCAAATTACTCTGAAAGAAGCAGATTGGACCAGGTGCTCTGAGGAGGCCCTTTCCAACATGAACRATGCTGTCATTCTGTGACCAACCATTACCCAGAGCCAAAAACCTCAGCCGTCTCTTTCTAGGACAGAGAAGAGTATTACATTTCCAACAGTATTAGGCAATATTTATTTTTCAGTTTGCCCCTGTCAGTCTGGAAAGCCTTATGAGTTACCCAGACAGGTAATTTCTTAGCTTCTAGCAAGGCTCCCAACTTCTCATACAAATGTTTGGATAGAAGAATCCTTGAATACCGTATTTTTGCCATTGCAAAAAAAAAAATGTCCAGAAGCTTTGTGTTATTTTGCTGACATCAGCTGCATATCCAGCTGGTGCAAAGGTACAACTTCTTCACAGCAGCTCACTGAACCAGAAGTTTATCTGTTTGCCAAGTATCCCATAGTGAGAGTCAGATGAGAAAAGCATGAGATCAAGCCAAAAAAGGGAAGTTATTGAATCATAGTATCACCCACACATTGTTCACCACTCAACTCACCTCATCCCTGCTGTTTAATGTTTATTTAAGTAATACTCGATTAGCTAGGTTAAATTCTCTTCACCATTCTTTTAAGTATCACTTAATTCATTCATTCCAAAAAAGCCTCAACTTTTCTGCTAAATTCAATRTAAAATAAAAGAAAGCACTCAAAACACAATAAACCCTCAATGTTTTATACCTGCCAYAAGCATTAAACTGTACTGTTTATTAAATTTGTTAGAAATCCTTTAATTTTCTTATTTTAATGTCATTTGAACAGCTACAGTAGAGACAGCACTTATAAGCCAGTAAAAATTACTTTTCTGCATAAAGGTTCACCCCGTCACAGGTAGATGGTCATCTCTCCTGAAGGGCTGCAATTTGTAGCTTCACAGGATCTAACTTTCTAAGGAACTCAGAGGGGTGTATTCATTATTGACAGTGATGGAAACAGATGTGAGAAGGGCAGGGATAATGAGTACACAGAAAGGAGCAAGTTGTTAACAGGAATGTAGTCCAGGTTTATAGACTGATTCTTCCATTTTTCTCTTAATAAAAATAAAAAWTTTAAAAGTGTGTGAGATGCGTGCATACAGAAATGGGAGGGAATAAAACACCCAGCATTTAAAATGAATACAGTGCAGAATACATCATTTATTTACTTTCCTTTTCTTTACCCACTTAAAGGAACTGTCACAGTGGCAAGGGAGAGTGATCCTTCGTATGCTTGCAGAAAAGTGAATTTTAAATATGTAAAGACAGGATGGGAATAGCTGCCAAACTGTGACTGCAAACTGCAGCTCTTCCTTTGCACTCTTTCTCTCCTACAGCCTACCTAGAAAGCAGCAGTAATAGACTCTTGTGCAATTTCTTTCTACCTTGCATCTTCACAGCTAAGCAGTGCTGACAGACACATCACTGCAGGTTTGTCTCTTTATCCACCAGTCCTACACACCTTAAAGGAGACCTCTAAAGTCTGAAGAGTGAAAGAGCCTCTTCCACCCACTCCTCTTCTTTCTCCTGTCATTATCACACCATAGTTTATTGCTTTTCAGAATTGCCTCTCTCCATCACTTCGTCACAAGGTGATCTCACACAAAAGTGTATCTCTAAAAGATACTGGCACCATGGGGAAAACTTGTCAAATGTTCCATGTTTCCTCTTTGTGGGTGAAATCTTGGCAATGAGCAGACAGTGCTCCTCTCTGTGCATCTTATGCATCCTCTTGTGCAAAATTCACAGCACATTCAACACAAATGAAATATTCAGCTGAAAACAAGGTCAGATAAATATCCAGGTAAGGAAAAACATGTGCCAATGATTAAATAAGAGCCATAGGGACAAAATTTTCCTATTTATCTTTTTTTTTCACACATAGACTAATTTATAACCACTAGTTAAATAATTAACTGCTCCTTCCTCCTTTTTCTGTAGAAATGAATTTATGTGTTATTATATAAAGTTGTAGCATTTTCAGAAAAACAGATCTGTGCTCAAACTCAACAGAAACAGYTCCAGTTTAAATCAGGATTCATTCCACAGGGTAATCTCAATTCAAAGGTAGAGAAACCTTGCTGGGACAAAGTAAGAACTGTTTGTCACAGCTTCCCTTCTGTKGGGAGCTACTTGGGCCAGCAAAGACCAGCAAGGATGGGCAAAGTCCTGGAAGTAGGAGATCCAGTCACCACTATAAGGGTTTCAGAGTGAAGCCCCTCAGCGACCTCAGGAAAAATAACTGAGGCTGCAGCTGGTTAAGGAGATTTAATGTTATGTTAATGCTGTTTGTTTTGCTGTTTACCAGGGGGGCATTTTGAAACATTACCTACCGTGTTCTTTTGCTGAGCTATTTAAAAGAAATGAAGAAGTTTCTGAAGGGAGTGGCTGCTTTGTCCCATTTCCTATCTGTTTTTATCATACCTCTGTTCCTATTAAAACTTTTCTTGGTCTGTGCTTCTAAGCTCATGAGAAAGTTTGTAGACATTATTTCCCACAATCCTTTCAGTATGTTTTCCACCACTAACCCACATTGATCAGCAGTTCCCAGAAATATTATGTCTACTGTTGATTAAGACATCACATCCCCCTGTCTATACCACTGTCACTTCTTTACAATTACACTGCTAAACTGGCCATATCCACATTGAGATTAAGAGCTTAGCAGGAATGGACATTTCATCTCGAAAATAAGAATGGTCAGAGTTACAATCAATAGTCTGTCCCACACTTGTCAGTACAGCAGACTAGGATGTTCAGGGTGTACCAGCCCTCACAGCCAAGAAAATGATGTGACAAGGTAGATTCATTTCCCAGATCTTAATGACTGACTACCTGCTTCTGACTGGACTTAGTAAATGTAATTTCTTGTGTCAGCCCGGAGCAAAGCTTGAACCCTCCTACATGGAATAGCAGGAAAATATGCAACAAGTGCTTTCCTACTCTAACTTGGATTTTTTTTATAAATTAAAACCATAAATGTGAGTTTTGCTAGTAGTTTAAATCCTAATTCAGCTGTTTCCAGTCTTGGACCACCATAAGTGATGTAGAAATGTGTCCTGAGGAAAACTGATGTGTGGYTGTCTTTTGTCTGGTTCCTGCCTTCTTAGTGGAAACAGTGTTGGATATTGTCAGAGCTTGCTGAACTTATCTGGTTTTATTTTCATCACTGAATAGGTGTATTTGCTCTCACTTGGCAGGATAGAGATTGGTCTGAAACATTGCAATGATCCAAASCAAGAGGAGAATTATTATAAGGACTAACTTTGCTCATCTGAATGTGTACCTGTCTCATCTGTCTCATAGCACAGGATCAATATTAAGGRTATCYAGYAMYACTTCTGTTGTCTTTTAGGTTTTGWTAAAGTAGAATTTTGATTTTAAAGAGGTTTWGAAAATTCAGACACCTATTAYGGAAATARGCTTTGATCCAGAYATTTTCCACTTTTTTATTTGGACTRAAATGTCAATTTTTGGAATAAAAGAAATAAAACATTCCACTTGTYTGCTGTGAGAGCAGCAAACTCACCAAGCTTTTGCACATTGACAGAATCACTTTTACTTTTCAGGTAACTAATCCTACATTCTTTCTAAAACTGCTGTTCCTAATGCTTGACTTCTTATCTTGAGGATTAAAGGCCATTGCTGTTTAGAAGATATCTTGGTTTTCGCCCTCYATTCAGTAACAAGGTGGAATAGGAAATATAACCCATCTCCCTAAGCATCAACTGTGCCAGCCTTTAGGGGAAATTCTCTGGGCTTAAATKCTCTCAAAATCTTTGGGATGGCACTCTGAAAAATAAGCACCTTTTAAAATGACAGGGGAAAGCAAAACCAGTTCTGTATGTTAATGCTTCATTTTCAGGCCTTACAAGGGGGGTTGTATTCACATGAGGTTCCTTGGCTTCATAGGAAAAGTCTTTGTCACAGTCTCTACATTTGTCACTTGAGAAACAAAATGTATGACATATGCCATGATTAAATATAGAAATTCCTCAGCTGGACCACTGAAGTCAGCCATGGGGGCTTCAGATGGAATGAATACTCATTTGTATTCCCCAGGASAGAGCTGGGCAACCAGACGTGTCACAAGAGTCTGCAAATTTAATGTAATATTCATAGCAGTTGTCTTTTTTTTAACCTAAATCCTCCATTCCTATAGAAACCAGCAGTGTGAAATCTCAGATTCCTTTCTGCTGTGGGTGTTTGAGTTTCAGTTCTCTGGCTACAGGGAATCTTGTAAATGTGGCACAGGTGCACAGTGCAGATGATGCACAATAAGACAAGTAAWAAGATGCTTGATTCTATAACACAATTCCAGGGTTCCTGATTCTCRTTTCCTGAGCACTGAGATTGCCACTGTTGGACTTTCACTTCTATTTGAATATTGGGCTTGTTGCCAACACAGTGGTTTAGGTGGTCTCCTGTTGAAAAGTCATATTTAAATATTATGGTCTTGAACACATACTGATTTTTTTTTCTCAAAAGATTTCTGGGTCTAGTGTTTGGGGGAAAGTCTAAAAACATTTAGAGAGAACCATTGCTTACCCTGCCAGCAAAAAACCCCAGGCAAACATAATACATGAAAAAGGAAACAGTTAAATGAAGCAGCAAAGCAACATATGCACCAAGWCCTTCTTAGTCTTCATTTTTCAGTTATCTTCATTATCACTTTGCTACTATGACAGAACTGCAGACACTCAAAGAACTGAGAAAATGAAGTCTCAGATTTCATTCAGCACCCAGGAAGAGCTGATATATTTTTCATTTTACATTAAGGAATTCTACTGAATTGTGAGAAGCAATCCCAACTGCAATAGGCAATAAAACCTGAGATGAGACTCTCATTACCATTCCAAACCCAGGTGCCCACCTGTTCACAACAGGCTCCATTCTACTGCCTCAAYACTGCCCTTTTCAAACCCTCTAGTTTATTCAAGAGACCCACAAAAGGGTTCATAGATCTGACAAGGAACCTGCTGGAGCAGATTTGCATCCTTTTGAAGCAGCAGTCAGCTGCCAGGGGACACAGTATAGCTTTTCAAAAGGTATTAGGCACCTATGTTTAGGAAACTGAATCAAGATCATTATATAAGCTCCCATTATCATTAATGGAGATGCAATCAATGCAATCTATAAAGACCAGGGAGCTGGAGAGACTCTATGATTTGTATTGACGAGGTCTTCATTGATTGTAACAGGATCATAGACACCTAGTGTAACAGCAGACATCTGTGCTAGATAACAAAATTTAGATTTCTTAATCTTAAACTGAGAAAAGCCTATCAACTTCACTTAGAGATTAGGAGGAGAAATAAATGTTTCTTGAAAGTTAGAAGCAGTTTCAAATTAGATAAKAAATGAGAAAATGTCACTGTGCAGTGAGAATGTGATTAGATTTTTAGCAGAATTTAATGAAAGTAGGGAAGAATATAAGAACAGTCTCACTTGGACAAATCCAAGATCTGTACAGCCCARTGTCCCATTTCCCACAGTGGCCATGAGCAGATGTCAAGGGAAATGTAAAAACAGGGTAAACATGGCATTACCAGGATGCTCAGTATGGTTGTGATCACAACTCCATTTTAAATATGCCTGCTATTAACAGTATAAATRGAAGTCATAGGTACACACCTATATCACTTCTCAATAAAAATTTGAAGCTCACAGATTTTCAAGATGAGTCCTACCTCTCATCTGACAATCTTCATTAAGGAATTTTAAAATTGTATATATATTTTTTTAAAAGAAGCTAATATTTTTTAGCCTTCTGCCTAGACAATTTATGTGAAAAGAACACAGTATTATTCACCAAAGCATGTATTACAAAATCCATTCCCAAATGCCTCTGTGTGATTAGCAAAAACTAAATGTGGTTATGGAAGAAATCTCCCTGTGACTTCCCGGAATTGTGCTAATCTGCAAAATCAATCTTCCATTTTAAAATATGCTTTTAAAATATGCTTTTACCYTCCCTCCTCCTCTCCTTCCTTTTTTTGAGAACTTTCAGAAAACAGTCTTGTCACATATTGACAGTGACGAGACGGGGAGTCAACCTGTTCGACTCGATGAGCTGAGGACTTCAGAGACGAACTACAATAACTGAAGCTTGATCAGCTTATGGGAGGGATTGTGYGTCTGTGTCAGTGGCAGCAGGGGCAGAAATTGATGATCAGAAACCTTCCAGTGGTGTGTTCTTAATTTMGTGAAGTGTGTTCAAGCAGAGGGCTTTTTCTATATTACTGTTTGTTTTCTTTGGTTTTAAGTACCCCTTTTCGAACTGAAAAGTACTGAGAAAATAAAATATCCTGCTTTGCAAAATGTATGAAGAGGCAAAATTCATGCTCAAATGAGGTAAGGGATAAATATGGGAAAACCAAACGGGCTGGTATTTAGATATCCTATAGCTCTTCTAGTAAAGCAACATGTTTATGGCATTGCAGCAACAGGGAATAACCTACATCCATATTAATGAATCCTTCTAACTTACCAGACATGAGAGCCACTGAAAAACACCCAGTGAGACTCATCCCTGTCCTTCCCTGACTCTTGTACTGTGGCTGGGAAGTGTTTGGGAAAAGGCAYGCTGCCCAAATCAAAGCATGTCAGAGAAAACTGCAATCTTTGATACTACAGAAAGCCAAATTCCAAGGCTTGAATGTTGGACACAATATCAATACAACCTGTACACGTGGGCTGCACAAACCCCACACACGGTGGGATTTGGGACGACAGGGATCCACACAGGGATACACCCAAGTGTGTCMCAATCAACCAAGAAAAGCATGGAGTTTTCCTGTTAGCTGGTGATGCAGCACAGACGAGCTATCATCTTCCATACAGATTCTGTGTGCTTGTGGCCAGGTATTTTCCATTTCAGGCCTGAGCACCAGGGTTGTTGCAAACTTTACAACAAACTCATCACCTCTGTGTGGGTGGCAATRAGGACATTTACCACGTGGGTGTAGGCATGAGGATATATCGGTTTTCTTCCTATTTATATTCTTGTCTCTTTCTGTTATAAAATGAATGCCAATGAAACAGAGACTGGGGAATGYTAATTTGGACACCAAAACATTAACTTCTCTGAGATTTTTTTTGTGATCTTAATTGTAAAGTCTTAAATAACATTGACAAAGCTTTACTCGGTATTGATTCTATTGCTATACTAAACTCTTCATTATGTGAATTTGTGAATGCTCACAGGAGTCAATCATAATTATGCATGGCCCAATATAATTGAAATCAAAACAATGGATCAATTCATGCTGTCAAGTGCTTTAGTTCTGGCAATCTCTGTGAGGCAATCAACCAAAAATTAGATTTGTATATTAGCATTTTATTTATTTAAGTATTAAGCAATAGTAAAGCAAACCTCCAGAGGTCTTCTTCACAGAGGTTCACATCAGCAGATTAACTGATTTAAGATTTATATCCCCAAAACTCCTAGGAATTTGACTCGAAACCACAAGGCCAGACTGTCTTTTCATTAAAACTAAAAAAAAAGAACAAAACAAGAAAAACCCCTAGCACGCTTTATTCTACTAAACCGTGTCCCTAAAAATTTTAGTTTTAGTTACACATAAATAGAATAAAAGTCAGACAAATTTTGCAAATGGAATGGAATTATAATGTATCTGAACCACTAATACAGCATTTTGAATTAAGAGGCACAAATTATTATCAACTGCGACATGGATGTTTTAAAGAATATTTTGGTGGACGGTTTTTTGGGGGGAATTTGAGTTATTTTAGCCAGTCCTGCAAATGTGCTTAACAAGTTTTGAACCAAAGAATTCYATTGAAAAATGAAGGTTAAGCTTCAAATTTATCTACAAATTATTAGCAACASTAAAGAAAATGTAGAGATTAGGTAACTTTAGTGCAATTTCTATTAAACTACAATTTCTTTGAGAACCTGCAATGATCCCTAGTCCTAATTTCTAATACAACAAAAGATGGCAAGTGGTAGGCAAGGTGGAATCACTATGATCAACTGCTGAGACAACCATGTGCATGATATTACATTATTACAACGTCAAAAGAAAAAGTCATTATTGCAGCTAAGTTAGGGAAGAAAACAAGGAAAGATCCTTAAAAGGTTCTCCAATTTTATTTCATCCTGGAGAGAGATCCAGTTGCAGAGCCTACTGACTTTTTGCCAATAATTGATCAATTTAAGAACACAAATTATGTACAATTCTGCAAAATTCCTGTGCCCATCAGAYGGAATCAGGTGTGCTTAGAGGGATGTTTATCCCACTCCAATGAGATATGGATTTCTCCCATCGTGTTCCATAGACAATTTATATTGAGTCACTCTTCTTTTGTCCTTCACAATTCTTTAAATTCTTCAACATTTTGATTTCATGTGGTTCTGGCTTACCTCTAGTGACTTTGCGAAGCTATCTTGTAACCCTAATAGAAAAAAGSCATCAGTAAAATTGTTTTCCATGTTGATTCAAGGTATTGGTGTTCCTTGTTAKACTCCACACAGTGGGCAAAGATCACTTTCACACACTGACCTTCAAAGTAGACATAACACACCCCCCTAGCTGTCAAAGGGCAGGTTATAGATGTTCCTTCTTMAAACAAGAAGAATATTGGTAAGCCATGATAACTTTGTTTTCCCTTTCTTCCTCTTCATTGTCCCCTGTTTGATAGACCATAAATAAAGCAGTATTTTTCATTTTCCCTTGTGAAAATCAGCTGCCCTTCCATCCTGGAGTTCACAGTCCTGCTCCACTGGACAAGGACAGAAACACAGAGAGAAATGTGCATCCTCACAAAGCCTTTCTCTGCCACAGGGCTCCTCAACTCCTGCCCAAGGAGATAATTTCAAGAAGGCAAATAAGTTTAATTTAGCCTCTGAGCATTTTCTCTCCTCGTTTCTCTGATGAGATGTTCAATTCACTCCATTTTGTTGTCAGACTGTGACATAGAGACCTGTCTCTGAGCAATGAGTCTAAAGCCAATATCTCATTTCACATAAGCCACTAAGCAGTCATCACATGGTAATGCTTTCCAGTCGCTATGGATGCAAGGCTGTAAGCTTTCATCTATAAATTCTTTCTTAGTTGCTCATTTCTGTCAAGCTGGTCTAATCTACTTACACCTGGCACATTAATTCTTATMTTTTCCCTGCAACATTGTAATTATATGTTATTTCCAGCAATAATTAATTCTCTCTCGGGCGGGCTTTTTATAGCTTATAAGTCAAAGTGGGCTGCGCCATACTAAATAATTAATTCAGACTGTGTTTTATGTCATGACATACACACAGCCCCTGGGTGTAACCATTAGACAATTCGTTTTGAGAAGAAAGTCTTTGGCTCCCAGGAGTTTACAGACCAGAAAGCACCAATTGTGATGGTTATTTCTCTCAGACCAACATAGGTGTGTTCTTTGTACCAACAATTTATTTGCAGTGGTTATTTCCAGAAAGTCTTGCTGTAGTCTCAACCTGTGAGAACATACAGCTGCAGACCAAATAAATTACTCCAAACAGCACCTAAAGCCCTTCAGGAAGGCCTGAAAGACTTCAGTTGCCTATAGTTGCCCTCAGTCTGAAAGAGTTCAGTTGCCCTCAGTTGCCTATATTTCTTTGGTTTCTTAATTGCACAGAAAAGGGATATTCATGCAAAAAAAAAAAAAAAAAAAAAAAAAAAAAAAAAAAAAAAAGAGTACTTTAAAACTAGCCAGGAAGACAGATTAGGTAACAGAAGCCTGAAAGTTTAGGTATGCCTGAAAGGATATGCTGGAATCCAATGAGATAATGTTTGAAAGACGAAAAAACTCTATTAATAGGAAAAGTATAATTACCAATCATGAGCTATAAAGAATGCAAATATATTAAACACAGAATTATAACACATACCTCCTTATCAGAGGAAGAATAGCAACTGCACAAGGAAGACAAAGATCAGAGAATAACATTGTATAGAAAATATGAATAGTAGCAATTTAAATTGCTTGGGTATAATGAAGCATCAGAAGTGAACATGTTCAAGGAATATTTCCAGGCACCTTAAAGCAATTGCTTCTAAATTTGCTTTACTATTGTGTTGTTTCAGTTGCTGGTGTGAGCAGTGGCAGGAGCAATACTGGGCCCTAATTTCCCTTTTGTCCATACAAAGCCTTTCAGCTATTTCAGGAATGGTCTCACTTCAGCCACAGTACATTAACCAGGAACACCACACATCCCATCATCACAGCATCATTCAAGGAGTTAGACTAAATGAAGTACTGTAAATTTACTCCTTTGGAGTAAATAGAGCAAAATATTGTATAATTTTACTGATAGCAAAATTCCTCTACCATAATCTATTATATAAACAGCAAAAGTTTAAAAACATATATATCCTATTGAAAAATCAAAATAGTCAGGGTAACATCTYGAATCACACTGACCATAATCTTTTTTTATTTTAGGTAATATTTTGTTCTATTGATCTGTCTTATTTTCTGATTCCTGTTGTACAGATCTGTAAGCCTAGGTCTTTTCTGAAGGGTAATTGAGTGGCATGACATCTTCCTTTCTTTTTTGTAGAAAAAAAAATACTGTTATGAAGCTGGATTAATAATAGATGCAATTCACACAAAAGCAATCAATTAAAGTACAAGAAGTTCCTTCATTCATCAGTTGCTACCACGAGCTCTGTGTGTGGCATGTGATGGTCCAAATTAAGGGTTTTCTTTGCATCTSTTTTGTAAATAGAAGATGTTCATGTCAGGCCCTTCCCAAATCTGTTTTCTTTAGATAACAGCCATGAGGCAGAGCTGGTGGCTGAGACCTGAACAATGYATTTGAGAAGGAAATGATGGTCACAGTGCTCTTGCTTTGTTTCAAAGAGGAGGAAGAGAGTGAGCTCTATCTTCYAGCACAGTCCAGGACCACTGGACCACAGCACTCTGACTGCTGTCCCCACAGGATAATATACACTGGAAAGGAGGATAAGAGTATTTCAGACTGCTTTAGAGTACCTGCACCAGATTTGGATCCCACTGAAGGAGGAAGGTGCCAGTCAAGGGAAGGGAACTGCACAGAGCCAAGGATGTGTTCTTGAATAATGAGGCAAGGGCAGAAATGCTCTGTGAATACAATCAAATCATAATGACAGACTGTCTGTATGCACCTTCCCAAGGAAGATGTCTTGAGGTTTCAAATATCATAAGAAAACATCATGTCCTGCAGTTCTCAAGATATTCCTGTACTAGTTCTATTTGCAGGATGAAGTTCCAGCCATCAGATATTTCTGAGCAGCATAAGCATGGAAACAGACTGAAAATTAATAACTTTCAGCAGCATGGCTGCAAGGTGGCCCAGAGCCCTCCTGCATCCCCTCAAAATCAAAAGTGCTGGCAATATTTTTGTTTTGTTTAAAGCTACGGTAGATGGGTGAGAGCTAAACAGTCTGAAAATATTAATCACTTCTGCAGCTTACTGGTAATGAGAAGTGCATGATATATTTTTTTCTGCTGTGGCTCTCAGACACAGCGGAGAGAACAGAGCACAAAATTTTACTACATGTTGTCTGAAGAAAATTACTGGATGTTTTGGTCCTACCTGTGCTGAAATATTTCTTTATTTCCCAGCTGAGTTGATATTTAAAGGGTTATGATCAGTGAAGAAAAAGGAAAGCCATTGGATATAAAGAAAAACCCCACTACTTTTCACCTTCAAAATTATAGAATTCCTAAGATCTGGCAAAAAGCCAAAACYATGTCAACTTCTTGTCTAAATATGMAAGTTTCTTGACAGCTCCATTATGCATAATTTTCTACATCCCATGAGGATCCGGGTGCCTGCAAAGAACACACTTGCTGTCTCCTTTCCCTCACAGGAGGAAGGTAAGTGCAGCTTCTTAAAAAGACTGAATAAGGAGCAAACTGAAATTCCTTTCCATTTGCAAACTGTCTCACAAGGTCATTAGTGCTGTTAGAGCTGTTTGTTCGTGCTGTTATTTATACCAGGGCATCTGACCACTCTGCAAACATTAAAATAAAATATCTGTCCATAAGAGAGCTATAATTGTCATCTTCCTATTAACCACCTCTACTTATCAGCCAGGGAGAAGAAAGCTGCAGCATCCTGCTTTGGCCCTGCCCATCTGAGGGGACAGGGTGAGATTCATCTCACTTTCTGAGCAGAAATAARCCTCTGCCATAAACAGCACCCAGAAGGGAAGTCCTTGAAATTCCATGCTTTCCGTCAAAAATTTAAATCTGAGGGTTCTGGCACATATCAAAATGTGCTTTCTGAACTGGGCTGTGATGATGAGCACAGACAGTCCCTCGAGGCASAGGTGTGCATGGTGTGAGCTCAGCACAGAAAGAGTGGGATGAGTATGTGCTGCTACGCTGGCATTAAGGAAACTTGTGGGTCCTGGATATCAAATCTGTAATTAAAAATTACAGAAAATGTTTATTAATTTTGAGATACCGACTTACTGTCTGACTTAACATTTCCCAGGCAAGTCATTAAAAATAATCAAATTGCAGTTTTATCAATGTCTTTGAGACACAATATCTATCCTATAAAAYACATGAAGAAGGAAAGAAAACCTGTAAAACAAAAGGTTAAAATGTTCTGATRTTATAAAGATGCTGCTATGCTGCACATATATGTCAGTCAAAATAAGGTTTGTCTAGAAAAGATAACACAAATATTTACTAATTTTGAGGGCTCACCTCTGAATCCAACTTTTTTTGCTGCTTTAACTCATCAGTTTTTACTATTCAAATGCAAAACCAACCTTGTTTGAAACATATTTGTRAGGGCTTGCCTTCTGTTTTAAAAATAAAACCGAGAAATTTCCCCTGCGCTTTTAAAACAGTGGCATGGAAATGAAATGCAATTTCCTTAAATGTCAAGATTTCCAAATTTGATTGGGAATATGTTGCACATACATTTTATTTCTGTCCTACTGCAACTATCTGATTTGTTAGCAATATAGATTAAGAGAGAWGAAGGATAAAAAATATAGCAATTTCCTTTTATTTTGATGTGTCCAAAGCAGAAAGAACTGTGTAACCCTGAATCCTGCAGGTTCCTCCCAGTTCAGGTGCTTCTTGCCCTGGTCCTTATGCACTATCATGCATAAGCCTTCCTGAAATTAAATTCTCTTATTTTATGTCAATGAAAGTAAAAATAATTCTATATCAGAAAGGATGGAGAAGAGTTAAAATCATGCAGACTGTCAATATGATTCATTTGGCTAAAAACAAATGCAGATATTTGCATCAATGATGCCAGAGAATATACYYCTTTCATACCTGATTGAGAAAAATTGCCACATCTAGAGCTCAGCTAATCTCATCCTTGGGCTGGAAAGGAGACAAAATAACAAGGAAAAAAAATAAAAGCCTCTAGAAGTGTCTATTCCTCTTATTCCTCTTCATTAGCTGAAGAAGGAGTCTAGACAGCCATTTAGATGGAGACGTCTGCTTCGTAGGTGTCTAAAGTCAGATGAGATGAATCTTACCCCAAGTGGATGTCAACCTTTCCTGCATTTTCGCTGTGTTAATTAAGAGCTGGAATGCAGACTTTATTCATCATACACCAAGTGGTCTGGTTTATCTGTCATCATCTGGATTAGTGGGGACTTTTCAACATGACTGTTTACTCTTAGCAATTTGTCTCCGTCACTTAAATTCTATTGTTTCATTCTGCTTCCAAGACTGATTTAACAGTTTTCCACACAAAGGAATAACACAAAATATACCTTTTAAGACTATATKATTATCTTGAAGACTATTCTTTTGAAATACTTAAATCATTGTCTAAATATTCTTTTAACAAGAGATTGTGGGTACTTATTTTTCAATAAAATTTTCATGGCTTCATGAAAATTTGGTTTGGCTGCAGTGGCACAAAACATGCATCTAGAATTAAATATGTTGTGTGAGCTTTATAACTAAAAGTGAAACCAGTTTAAAGCTTGCCCATTAAAAATAGTTATGACCTCCACAGTTCATAAAAACATTTGACTGGTTCCTTCCAGGAATATTTCTCATACATGGTCTTTACCTGCCTTCAAAGCAAATGCTGGCAACCAGTGTGCAGCAAGAAACACGCTAGAGAAATGGGACATGGTAAATACAAGCAGCTGCACCAATCAGATCAGACTGTTTTTCTGGTGCAGAGGAGTAAATATTTAACCCTCATGCACAGAATGAAGGGAAGATTCCACAGGACTCCACAAGCACATTTTGGGTTGGGTGGTTTTCACAGCTTTACTGACAGCTTTCATACTGTCTGCCCAAACCTGACAATTTTTATACATTCAGTCCAGGGATTTTTCCCAAGAAATCTAGATTAAAGGTAGATAAACTACCTCTGTAAAGGCTCTGGTCCTGGAGGCCCTGGCAGCAGTGTGGATATTCCCTTGCTGAAGCCTGGTTTTTATGATCCCACCAGCCAAAGGAGCAATACAAAGCCCAAGAGGCAGAGCTGCACATATTATAGACTGGGAGGAGAAATGTCTTTGGAATTTCTGCCTCACTTGGAGGTACCTTCCCTCAGACTGGCACTGCTGCTGCCAGTCAAACGATGTTATATATTTGATCTCTCCAGATGTGACATGCCATTGTAGTAAACCTTCAGCCCACGATACAGATACTGTTTTCTGAAAATTGCGATTACAACAGTTCAAAACAAAAGGAATTTATGGGGKTTTTTTCCTTCTTTTTAAAGGTTTTTAAACCCATTTACCAAGTGTCAGAGTCCATGAAATAGAATGATGTAGGGTGCTCAAGTTAAGATGCTGGAGCAGAAATACAGGAAAAACCTGGGTAATTTCCCATTACCTGCTAGTATCAAATACTTGAAAACTGGCTGCTCTGCTTGAATCACAATAAAGCCCTTTTTTTCCCCTGTGAGAAGCAACAGAATCTTAACCAGCTTCATTATTTCCACTTCTCTACTGCTTTATTTTTGATATTATTAACCAGTTCATTACTGGAATCTGATATTTCRTACCCATATGCAAGAATAAGGAATAAATCTGTCAGATTTCCATCATTAAAGTTTTAAAAGTGTTAATACCTTTAAACCTTGCATCCTACTGGATTTGCTCTAAAATTCTTTTTTCTGACTTCTATTATAGTTGCCTTAGTAGGTGGGAAAATATAGGTATGGAAAAGTCAGTTATCCCAAGTTAACTGGRTATGTTTTGCTCAGGCTAAAAAACAGTTTACTGTTGTTTTCCCACTGGAGATCTTTGGTCTCTGGTGTATCCATTTCCCTTATGGTCAACTGCCCATCTCCCTTTCTGCTATATTTCTGGAAATGCTGAAATGGTTTCAGATTCCCCTCTTTGTCAATAAGGAGTTTCAGCACTCTTGCAG
>NW_026623258.1:1399157-1404258 GCF_030028575.1 Malurus melanocephalus | reverse complement strand
AAAAAAAAAAAAAAAAGCCTGAGACACACGACTATAAAATCAGACTCAGAACTGTTTTCTTGTCTTGAGTTTAATCATTTTGTACAAGCTCCTCAAGTTCCTCAGCTGAGATGCAAATAGAGGTGGGAMACATTTTCCAAATTACTTTTCAATAAGGGAACTGAAGGAAATTCTGGCTGACCAGAAAGATTTTTTTTGTGACTGTAGGTACTTCCAGGGTTAGACAGCTGCAGAGTGATGCAAGTTGAATAYGATTCAAACTGATGGAATATTCAGATATGTGCCAAAGTCCTTCAAAGCTGGAATTGGCATTGCAATTCTCCCATGAGGATTTAACAAACTAAAAGAGATTACTTTCTACAGGACTGTGTATGGGAGACAAGAGAAGAAGACTTTCAGTCTGTGAAGAAACTGTCATGATATGCTTAAAAAAAATCTACTTTGTGGTTTCAAAACCTGCAATGTGACATACAGGGAAAGGTCCAAAAGTGCTGAGTGCCATCAGTGTGTGGCAGTAGGTGTTCTCTCCCTCTGTGTGCTGGTGTGTGTGGCCAGTGCTGTTTATATTTTCTCTGTCTGTCCCTCTCTACTGACCCAACCTGGGGATGCAGATCTGTAGAAACCTTTCAGCTTCCAGGCCAGCAAGGAGGAAAGCCCCTGGGGTTTGTAGCTGCCTCATGAAGCTGCCCCTAAGAGCCCCACCTGGGCATCCAGAACCCCTAGAGCAGCCTAAGCATACATATCCATCCAGAGAAACACTGGGAAGACAGAAGGGGTACTCTAGGGAATTCCAGGCGGCAGCAGTCCATATAGGCAGAGTGAGACTCAGGTGTTTGAGGAGCAATCTGAATCCCAACAGTARCATTAGACAAAATTAATCAGGAACCTTGTCATTATGAGTATTTGTTGATTTCTGTTGTTCAGTTCACCTGCAATATATATTTACTTGCCTAAAGGAAATGTTCTCATCTCCTTACATGAGAAGCACATCATCATCATTATTTTTCCCCAAATGAGTGCTGACTTAATACTGTATTTCACACAGGAATGGCTGTTTTTCAGAAAAGATACTTCTAGTCTTCCCTGCATGTTGCAGCTACTGGGAATACCTTGGGAAGGCAGAAGGGCAAAATGCTTGCTCAGCACTCAGGACAAGCAAAGCTGTGTATAGCTCATTTGCTTTTACAATAATTCATTGTGCTACTACAATTTATTCTTTTTAACCTTTTAACTCCCTTTTTTTCTTTTTTTTTTTTTTTTTGAATTAGACTATATGGCAAAATGTCAGAAAACAGCAGGTCTATTTAAAAAAATGAAGGAGCACCAGCCCTTTCTTTGCAAATTGTGGCAGTGGGAGCTGCTAATCCTTGCACTGAACACAAGAGAKGTCATCTAATTTCCAGGGATTTAGCTRCACTCAGCTACCAAASCTCTTTCCCCTTCTCCCACCTTTTCTCCCCTGTCCCTGTCCTTGTCCTTCSGGCTCATCACTCAGGCATCTGTAAGGCCCAGGTAAAACAATAATGAACACAGTGAGAAAGGCTTTCCACTKAGGGCTGTGAACATGAGAAATGCCAGTGAACCCAGTGATCTGGTGAAGATTTGTTACAAGGGCAGTGTTGATCCAAGGGGAGAGAGGACCTGCTGTCCGTGGCTTCCTCTTAATTTCACTCAGAGTAATGATCCTCCTGTGGTTGGGTAGAGCATGTGCATTGTTTCTTACTGTCTAAATGCCAAGAGAAACAATTAGATGCTTATTTTCTTTCTCTTCTCCTCAAACAAAGTAAATAAAGGTTTTTCTTGCATTTTTAGCCCTGAGTATGCTTTTGATCCATTTTTAGACTTCCTCTKAACCCTGTCTTTCTCAGCACTATCCA
The DNA here is from genome assembly GCF_030028575.1 of Malurus melanocephalus. NCBI lineage: Eukaryota > Metazoa > Chordata > Aves > Passeriformes > Maluridae > Malurus > Malurus melanocephalus. The sequence goes on along the minus strand of NW_026623258.1, from coordinate 1,402,381 downwards.
TTAGCCAAAGTTTAACATTCTGGAACTTCCAGCCTGACTTGAAAGCTGTATGTTAAATTATGCAGCTGAATTCCATCAGTCAATTTCTCCTTWGCTGTCAACACATCAGCTACATTTTTTACTGTCTGAACAAGCTCATCCCATATAACAGGCTGCAAAAACATCAGAGGGAAAAAAGAATCAACACAGGACAATGCTTCCTAATCAGGCCTACATTAAAAAGAGAAAGACACAAGGATTGCTTTGTATTGCTTTTTTCTTTTGCAAAACAATTTTTTTTTAAATCTCTTTTGCATATCAGATAAGTCAGAAATTGCCTTATTTAACTTCTGAAAGACTGGGATCATTCAGAGCAAAATTCTGTTRTGAATAAAAAAAAAATATGCAAAACTGCCAGTAGAGGTGTGGTACAGGTTATCTGATCTATCAGCTTCATAAAATGAAAGTTAATGAAGTCATGGCAGGAAAAGCCAACTGTTACACATCAAACAATTGCAGAGCCTTTGCAGAGAATGATTGTAAATTGCATGTTAGTGTGTGGATGATAGTTGTGGATAGCTATGTGTTTTTACGATATGCTAAAGCTATTGCTACTGCAAATTTTTTCTAGGTTAGGTCTACATGATCTACTATTCATGTAATCTTAATGGCAGCTAAAGTGGGAATAAAATCTTTATGAAAACCACTATGGTTAGCTCACTTTAAGACAGGAATTCAATCAGCAGCCCACTGGAATTACTTATGTTTTGACTAAGGTATTTGGTTCCTTTTATTGAACATTCTGCTTTCAATGCATACATCCCATGGATATAAAATGATGGATCTTGCTGGATTTTAAACCAGMGGCACTTTATATCATTAATAAATATTCATTTTCCTTCTATCCCTCCAGTGGTATTTCATCATCAATCATGGCTGAAATCACAGCTGTGAGAGCTGTTTATGCTTTAGTGTTCTCCTCTACATGATTTGGCAGATACTTATGAAATCATTGGAGTGTGRAAGTAAAGGGGRGTTGGACAGGAGGGAAGAGGGGGATGCTTTAAAAAAAAACCATAATCTTTGTGTCCATAGTTATTCCCGGAGAAGTGCCGTTTTGTTTTGCCTTCCAAAGTACACATAAATCACTCCATTGGTCTCAACTGTCCTGTGAAAATAAAAATGATCCCAAACTGTTCAAGAATTACTCAGGGACTATTCAGTGCTCAATATGTCAGAGAAGCAAAGACAGACGCTCAGGAAGAGGAAGATTACAATCAATGAAGAAAAATCAATAGCATGTAGAAGTTATCCTGTTGCCAGCATTGTCAGGAAAAGGTTTCTCCATTCCCCAGTCTCATTACATGTAGAAGATTATTAGAAACTGAGCAGCCAAAGTGAAACTGTAATCATCTCACCTTTGCTTTTTTTATGTTCTTAGTGTAAATCAACATTTCACTTTGACTTAATAAACAAAACAACCTGATCTCCTACCAGTGTAGCATTTTATATATTTGCTTTACCTGCCACTGTAAACGAAAAGGGATGAGATTAAAAATCCTCCTTTAAGTACAAGTTGGAGAAAACTGAACAATGGCTGGAGMTGTTGGCTGCAATATTTTCTGTTTACTTGGCTTTTATTTTTCCATCTGTGACTTTTTCTGTCACTCKGCCCAAACCAGTGGATCCTGGCTGCTAAATTCTGCTTGCTAATGAGATGGTCATTTCTTGATTCTTCCCTGAAAATCAATTAACCAGCCAATGAAACCACTGGATTTTATATAAAAACATTTATGCGACCTTGGGGAAATATGCATTCTTTATTGTATTAACTGGTAGAAAGAAATAACTGCAGAGTAGTGACAATGTCTTTCTGACCCTGAGACAGAAAAAGTTTTCTTGCTTGGAAAATTGCTTAACATACACCAAGGGAAGTAATTGAAATCATKACAGATAAATATTTAAATGTCTTCCTAAATTTAGACTCGTACGAACAGAAAATAATATCCATGTTTAAATTATAATAGTTTATGCGTTAATATGTGGTACATTTTAATAAAATATACACACATACTGACATACACCAGACAGTGTACAGAAAAAAAACTCACCTTCAGAAATATTTGTCAAGATTAATTCCATAACCCTTCGCTTCCCAAGACTCTCTAAATTATGGTGACAACTGTTAGCAAACACAGATGTCCAAACTCATAAACTTTGCATTTCTGTAGGCTAGGACTGTTTGAGCATGCAGGTGTTTGTTTCATCTATGAAAATGCCAACAATATGTACAAAATAAGAGCATTTTCTTTAGACAGCATTCAATACGATTATTTYCAAATCCCAACCTATTGACATCACCATCATCATCATCATCATCAAGTCTGTTTCTGAACATAATGCATCACATATTGGTGGGAGATAACACATGAAACAAGTCAATCTGCAATATTCACATTTCAGAGAGTGCTGCTGTATAGACAAAAACATGTCAAAATGGACATTTTTAAGGAGTTAATTGCCAGTTTCATAATTCTGAGACATTTTTTAAGTTCTCTTTTCAGTTCTCTAAGTTAGTTTTTCCAGGGTTTGGGATTTAACTTTTTACTTTGTGGAAAATATTTATATTAGAATGTTTTGTGATTACTTAAACTGAGCAATTTATTATTTTGGTTTGTTGGTTACTACTGTGATTGGTCTTAGAACCGCCATCAACATTCTAGGAAGTGCCTGCGAACACCTGAGAGGACCTTGATCTGCTCTGGAGAACACGAAGTTGGATTAATTTGCCTYCATAAATCCCATCAGGAACTCCAGAGGAATGATATAAAAGAGGTCTTCTTTACCTGTCTAATCTAGAAGCAGAGAAAATGCAGGGCTAATCCACAACAGGATCTCCAAGCTGTAGTGGAATTTTCTGATGCTACTCTTAGAGCAAATAACAAGAGCTTGTGGTGAATGCTGAACCTGGAACATGAACCTGCTGTTCAGTTCAGCTTCTACAGCAATGAAAAAATCAATTCTTTCCAGGCAGGAAATCATAAATAGCACTAAATTTCACTTTCCTACATGATCTTTCAAGTTACATGCTAGGCAATTTGTCACTTTTGAGAGCAAAAAGTTAATTCTTCAGAAGTGAAACTTGCCAGCAGTTCTTCAAGAAATTGACTGGCATCTGGGAGTGAGTGATTTTTCTTGCCTGGCAAAGGTATCCTTTAAGTTAATAGAGAAAATACCGAAGACAA
>NW_026623258.1:1365447-1399053 GCF_030028575.1 Malurus melanocephalus | reverse complement strand
GCCAGAAGATTTGTTTCAAGGTATATCTACATGCAAATTACCAAAAATCAAACAGTCCAGTCCAGCTTTACTACAGAAGTGCTACATACAAAGCAGGCAAAGAAATGGCAAAATGAGAGCTCCCATGAAGCATTGCTAATTATGCAAGTCAGATTTATTTTAAGGAAATGCAGCCCACTCCTGTCAGGGGATGCTGTCAGTTATTTTTTCTAACCCTTTTTCTACCCTTGCCACATGGATGTCCTTTTGTAGCCAGTGGACAGACGTAGGCAGAAATATTCTGTTTTTGGATATCCATTCAGGATTAAATTAATTATGTCCTCAGTTCTAGTAAGATGTTTTGTCCATATCTCCCGAAGGCAGCATATGGACACTCACTCAAGCACAGTTGTCAGTACTGTAGGTGTTTGCATGTTCTGAGATAAATCCAAATCTTAATGTTATTTATTCCCTAACTTGACCAAACAGGATCTAGCCAGGACTAAGGACTTTGTAAATATTTATAATAAAACATTATGACATTTCAACTAGTTTTTCATAATGTGTGTTAAAACTTGCATTTTGTTAGACAAAATGTATATTTTTACAGTTTCTTTTCTGTCTGATCAACTAATAAAGTGATGAATAGAGGAAAACTCTCATCCCTTCTACTAAGAACTGTGGATCAAATGTGTGTATCTTGAATTTCAATGTAAAGTGTATGTTAATTCACTTAATTATATGTGCTGTATATTAAACTTTTAGTCCCAGTTCTGAAAAGATAAATGTATGTGTATATATATATATATATATATATATATATATATATATATGATCTACTGACATTAGTTCCTTTTTTAAGGAAATATTTTGCATATAAAAATATGCAAAATTTTTTAATCCAGTGATAGATTTTAAAGAGCATTTAAAACACTGACATGAAATGTGCTCTACTCTCAAAAGAAATTCGGTCATTTGCTCTGACTAAAATCAGTGGGAGTCAAATATTTACAAGATTATAAAATTGTATGACATATCTCTCTGAATCCTTAGATTCTTCTAAGGCTCATCCTTTTTAAAGTATTGCTGATTTATCTGGAGAAAAGGTGGTGCCTTGTCTCATATATGCATAGATAACATTCTTACCTTCAAATCTTATTTTCCACTTTTTTCYTCAAAATTTTCCCATTTGYCTATTTTGGGAGTCTCTCAAAACATCCAATCAGAACCCAGCACAGGGGAAACATTTCCCCTTCAATTTAATGTATATTCACTCTAAAAGAAGTATAAAATATTTCTGATGTGCTCTTTGTGTAATTGCTCTCTATAATCAAGTGCTGCAGCAGGAAAATCCCTGTTCATTAGGAGCAAATGTTACAGACACACACACACGCACACACGTACACACACCTCATTTAAGCGTATTAGCAGAGAAGTTAAATCAAGTAAATGTCTACAAACTGCACAGAATTCAAGCCAAACTGAAGATACGTGTTTCTTGAAATTATGTGGCTTTTAAATCATCTCCTGGGCATTGTTTTCATGAATAAAATTCTGAAGAAATGTATATAAGTCACATCTTTCATGAAAACAATTGCTTTTTATTGCTTTTCCCTTAAATATAATAARGAAAGAACTAGAATAGATTGAAAAGAAGAAGGCACATAATAAGAAAAACAATTTGCAATATTTCTAGACTTGATTTGTTTTTTATTTTCAGAATGGACAATAACGGTTAAAAGAATTCTTCRTGACATGTATGAATATCATAAATATTGACAAGTTATTTTATTTTTAAATTAGCAGAATGATCCATAGAGAAAATTTAAATTATTTTTGTGTGTGCATTATTTAAGAAATTATTTTAAAAATCTATTGAAACCAACTCAGCCGCAGCTTCAACATTTCTAGCGTCAAGTTTGTTTTAAATCAGTCCCAGTATGGAAGCATTACATGYTAGGATTTTCAAATGATGAGCGTTTAAATTTCAGTTTGAGAATTGCCACATGACCTCCCTTGGTCATATTACAGTATCATTGGTCATTAGTAGCTTAAAAGTTAGGAAAACTTACTTTTTTTCCTACCATTTTTATTTTACAGGTGCACAGAAATTCCAATTCTGAAACCTTTGGAGTAGATCTTGATTGWGATTAATTACAAAACCACTGCCGAGAATGAAGCAGTTGCTTTGCTTGTTCTTGTTCTTCTTTGCTCCTTAGCAGAAGGATTGCTACCTCTCAATGTAGCTGGAATTCTCTAKCTTCACTCTTTGCACAACTACCAGCACTGCAGTCCTCTAATAATTAATGTAGCTGAGGCAAAGCCATTTGACTGGTTGCTAAATAAAGTCAAGACAACAGAAACCAGAGGCAAAAAAGGATGGCCTCAAGGTTAAGAGGGGTTTGAGAAAAGAAAGAAGACTCCCTGTATCCAAGGCCATTGTAATATTTTTTTAATCTTTGTAATATTTCCTCCTTCATACCAATTTCATTTCTATCTTATCTTGACTCATCTTTGGATAGTTGCTTCAAACAGGCTCTCTATTACAAGAGGGAAATAGTTTCATTGGCATATAACATAAGGAATATCTATCATTGCATGCATTCAAATTATTTTCTTCTGTGATGATGATATCTCATGGTTCCTTCTAATAATTTCACAGTTATAGAAAGAGAACTTAATAAACATTGAGCCACTAAGGTAGAATTGCTCATGGCTCTCTTTGTTACTYGGCTAGGAAGATTAGAGGACACTGATTTACGTCAGCACTCTTTGCTCAATTCACCAGCTCCTTGCACATGTTATGATGAAATGTGATGTGATGAAATGTGCTCGGAGGTATCACTGGATATGTACCTGTGTGAGTGCTGATCTCCCAAGGCCCTTGAGGAAACTTCTACATAGCTGCAAACAGCCTCACAGAAGTATTAATTGACAGACACCTTATTAAGACAGAACAAGATGGACCTGTGATGTTCTCAAATTCTTTGTCCAAAAACTATGGGTGAAAATAAAATATTTTTGGCAAAACCATATGCCATCACCATAGCTGGTGATCATTTCTGAATCAGAGTACTGATATAATGTAGATTTACTAGTTCAAATGCATTTTCTTTAAGACTGATACCTGTGTTCCCCCAGAATTTTTCTTTTAAAATCTCCTACTACTACTATATAAATGAGCCATCTGAAAATGAAGCTGTTGTAATAGTACCATAATTTTAGTCACAGTTCCCTACTTCTAGCATGCAAAGTAACCTACACGATGTCGTGAAATTATTCCATAATTTTGGCTCAAAGACTTTCAGAGCGAGCTCTGCTGATATCTCAACATCAGTGAAGGCAAAACAGCTTAATGATCTATAGCTTTCTTAATATATTCTACTGAATATAATTTAAAGTTTTCAGGAAGAGTGAAGAACATAAATGTTGGGCCATATTTGCAACAACTAAGTAGGCTGAAAGCAATTGTGTTTCTGCTATTACAATTAATTATCCATATCTGTTCATATTTCCACCAACGCCACCCAGTRTTTTTCCCATTATGTTTCTATCACTTTCTATCTGACACTGAAAGCTCTCCATGAGATAATACAAGGAGCAATATTTTCCTTTTTTTACTGTTTTATCCTATCACTGTGGGAGAATATTTATAGGAAAATATATGAAAAAATTCTGTAAAAATAAAATAATAYAACATTGAACTTTTGCTTCAGGGATTTCTGTTCATTTTTAATTGAAGTAATATCTTATGCTTTTCCATAAGTGCAAAAAATCATCATTCAGACATTATTCAGTACAAAACAATGCATATTTTAAAAAAAAATTTAGGTGAATATAAATTATAACAAGAATGGTAAAAGAATTAAAATGCATAACTTGATTAGGAATATCAATTCTAAAGAATTGCCTGAATTAATCACAATAAGTATAAAAATTTAAAAAAAAACAGCAACCAAACCAAACCCCAGAAGGCTGAAGGAAAGGATGTAATACAAATTAAAACTAGGAAAGGCCAAAGAGTAAATTTACTCTCTGTTAGAAAGTCTTCATTCCTTTTTTGTTGGTAGAGACTATAAAAAATCCAGCCTCCCTAGAAAATGATTGTCATCTCATAAAGAGCAAGAAAAAATGTTRGTTTACTGCAAACCTTTTTCAGAATTTCTCAAAGAGTAGGAATAACTCAGATGCTAATTAGAGATATTTTGGTGATCTAAACATATTGCAGGGAAGTAATATGCATTTCTTGCATGTCAGTATCCATTTCTAATATCTACGGTACCATCAGGGAACTCTGCACCTTCTGCTCTACTGTACTTATCTGTTTTCTTACAACTGAAAGTTCTGAAAAATGGGGCTTTATTTCATTAGTTTTACTATTTGTTTTATTCATTATTTTCTTGTTTCCAGTTTTCCAACACTGTTGAATAATTGAGTGGGGGTGAAGATTTTAAGAGCTACTCAATATAGCYGAGGTAGGTGGTATCAGTTACTCTTTGCTTATGCATTGATGCTAATCCTGCTGTAGATCCTGTGCCTTAGCATAAATTACAGGAGGATTATCTCCATKATGTTGTTGGGCAAGATCTTGGTGGGGAAGACCTACTTGTAGCTCCCCAGATCRTCCTTTTTTTCCATTTCTAAAAATGGGGATGAGCTCAGAGGGAACACTGCTATGAGTCCTTATTTCAAAAGCTCAGGCAGTATGACCTGATAAAGTGGAACAGCCCAATAGGCAAAAAGGTAAAAGGAAAAAAGAACAATTAAGCTTCTGAGGAGTAAAAACATGACAAAGYTCTTTAGGAAGAAAAGCAGTATTTAGACAAGAATTATGGATTGAATAAAGTACTGGTGTGTGCAGTTAACAACAGAAGCGGTGAAAAAGCTGGGATTTGWACCAATAGGTACAGAAAACTGGTGGATTACAAAGAACAAAGCCTGGAATGTTTGTCTTACTTGTCTGGTTTATTTGCTACTTCTGCAGCCCATGTGCTTTGCTGTCTCGTAAAACCCTCTCATGCACTTAAATAAACTGTATTTTATTGTCCTGCAACAGACACTTGGACTGATGCTATTACTCCAAATGAAATCAATGGCAGAGCTACCATCAGCTCAATGGGGAGAGAACTCATCCCACTCCCATAAAGCACGAGGAAAGAATTAGCACTGAGTCTGATCAATGCCTTTCCAAATCAGGACTTAGTGCAACACTCAATAAGAGTCCTGACTTGAGCAGGTTACTAAGTGCAGGTTCTTTTTCACTCACAAGAGTAATGTCTGGCCTCTTACCTCTTACCTTTGATGCCTTAGGATTTTTMGTTTCTATATTTTCAGGCATCTGTATTCTTATACTTCTCTGATATAGCACTAAAAAACTACCATTCTCCCATCTTTAGACAAAACAATTCCCCTCTGAGCCTGAATCCAAGGACACCTCGCTGTCTCAGAGCCTCAAAATATGGAAACAACAGCGAGTTGGGGGGAGCAAGTTTGGGGTGGTTGACATCATGACCTGAAAGTATCACAGGGGACTGAGGCCCAATATGTTAATAAGACAGAACTTATCAAGGTGAAGATCTCGTGACTCGGTGTCCATTTTGGGTGTAGCCTCAGGAGAAGGCTTTTGTCTGCCCTAATGCACCAGTAGGCCTGTTAGGCCTGGATTAAAGTTGTCTATTCTCAATTCTCTTAAGTTTGTCTGGCCTCTGTTTCAGGCGAGCCTTGTTTTAGGCATCACCATTATACATTTTTATTTCCTTTACTACCTCACAGAGWAACTTTTTCTCAGCTGAAGAGAGGTATTTTTCACCACTAGAAATATGCTGAGAAAATACATAGAAAACAATTTGATCTTCATTGTAAGAAATACTACTGTGTCAGCAAGACAAGACTTTTCAATGAAGATATAATTCCAAATAAATCTTCAAGGAACATGCTGAATGGGACAAGAGACGCTGACCTCAGGATGAGTAGTCAAAGACAAAAATTACTTTCAGGCTTAAGTAATTCCTAGTATTTTACAGACATTTTGATTTGCTTCTACTCCAAAGAAGAGGCAAGGTCAATATTGAGCAGGTGATCTCAATAGCAAAATAGACTCTTCTGAATCTTTGAAAAACTGACTTATTCCATAAGCAGAAGGCAGTAGAAAAAATTAATATTAACAAGATTTAACTGATTTTCTTATATTTATTTACTGCATGCATTGCTGTGTACCAAGTACAGTGTGTAGATAGACACTTGTTTGTGTAGTATTCCAAATAAATGAATATTTAACTTTGTTTAAAATATTTCTTGAATAATTGAATTCYTAGTGAACTTTTGAACAAAAATGTGTAGAATAAGTTCCATACAGAACTATGGAGGGAAAAGGGTTCCTTTAGTCTTGAAAATGTATTTGTTCMTCCATCCATTGTTGCATGTCAAATTCAAGGGTAGCTCTGTGGTTCMGAAGTGAGTACTATGTATGAATGAATGCTTCTTGTTCCCTTCTTTTTCCATTTCTGTGGTTATTTCAGTTTCAAAAYGTTAGTAAGTGGCACAGAAATTTGGGAGAGAAGTGGTTTATTGAACTATCTTTCTTAAATTTCTGAACTCACGAGTTCCTTCCATTTCCGTTTCAACTCCCTGTTTATCACACTCCATTTCCAAATAATTAGGCATCCAAAAAAAATCATCTGTGTTTTTTTTTGGTAGATATTTAATAATCTGTTTGGAAACAAAGAAAGGGCAGATTGAACTTGTTAATGGGGCAGGTGTTACTCCACTCGTGAGATTTTTTTCTGCACTTTAATTTACATACCTTTACCTTTTAGCAATCATTAATAGAGAAACTCATATCTGCATACACACACGTCCAAAGCATGCAAAAACATTTGGGAACTAATATTTCTAGAGTTTCTAATTCCAGAATTCCCATTTGTTTAYCAAGCTACTTTAAATAGATTAATTGGATGGTTTAGTACTTAGTATTAGTACCTATATGTGTATAATAGTGCTAAGCTGTCTTAGGAGCATCATTTTGTATCTGCATTGAGCTTCCAACAAGTACAGGATCTCTCCAGCATTATTAAAAATGTGTATTAATAAAAATGCTGGAGAATTGTTTCAGAGATCAATACTTTTTTTTCCCACCCACAGATAATTTACAACAATGTAGTATTCCTACAGGATTCAGTAACATTCTTCTAYTTTCTTTTTGAGACAATCAATGTAWAACTTCYTTTARAGTYCCATTTAATAYAGCAATATCAATTTGGTAAAAATAACAACTTTTTTCACCTGAAGATTTCAAATCAGAAGATCTGTTATGATTTCTTTTTGCAATAAATTTTTAACAGTTTAATTTTTTTTCACGTGTGTTCACTACAATTCTTGCAAGTAGTGTTCACTACAATTCTTGAAAGTAGTATCAAATTTTTTTACTGAGGCTGATTCCACTGCTCAAGCAGTCAAAAGGAAGATAGGTTGATAAGCTTATATAACTTAACAGCTTATGTAAAAGTGAAGTTTAACTAAAAACTGAAATGTCATCTCTTTGCCTTAGTATTACTTTGTCAAAAAGTAGTAAATCTGTGTATGTATGACTTGGTAGGCCCAATATAGAGTTACGGATTTTGTATTCTCTTCCTTTAACCAGTTTTATACTGACCTCAACTCTTAAAAGCTCATGTGTTTGGCTTTACTAGAGTTGCTTCTGAATTGCATGAATCTGAAGTAGCAATAAAAATCAATCTTGTCCTCTTAAGAATTACTGGGAGGCTAAACTGAGATTCATTGTCCACCATTAGAGCCCTGTGTCCAGATTCACAGAAAAAGGATATTTAAAGTTTACCCACATGCCTTCCCACTCTGTGACTTTCTGCTGATTAGATTAYCCAGCACTATTCCATTTCCACAGCAGCCCACTGAGATCAAACCTGGTGGACCTCAGRTATCAGTCAGATCCCTCCTCACATCCCACCAGCCCTAAATGTTGTGCTGTAATCAAACCTAGTGACACTCAGAGCAATTCCAGCTGTAGGCTTTGCCCACAGCACTGTGGAGACAGATTTCATGGGCAAAAAAGGGCACACAGATTGTTTTCTTCAGGCAAGAGGGTGACGGACACAAGGCTGCAGGACTTGCTCTCTTTAGACCTGGCTCCATCCTCAATAAACTCAGCAGCTTCAAACTTACCAGTGTGGGAGTTTGTAATTTCTTTGCCCTACATGGCAGGATGAAAAAGCCCTTTTGCATAACAATTCTAATGTTGAGAAGTTCAGAGCAGAGGAAAATATTCAGTGGATTTATTTACACGTCAGTACCCCCTCAAAATACCTCTCTAGCTCACAGATTTCTCAGAGCAGCAGCACTCTGTCTGATCTGGAAACAATACAAAGTTACAGTATTTTYCTCTTTTTATAGGAGATGATTCATCATAGCTGTCCAATTGTTTTTTCAGCTAGAACCGAAATTCATTACGGTTAGGTTTGGGTTTTCGGGCTCATATCCCTTTTTAAGGGGACATCGATATATTGAATACTTAAACACTGAAGCACATTGATATATTCAGTCCTTTTTATYTTTGTTCTACCAATAGAGGTGGCTGACTGATTCCTTGCAGTCTGAAAAGGCCCTGTTGTGCTCTCAGTGTGCAAAAATACCATGAAAGAAAGGATGGAAGTGAAACAATTATAAAAAAAAAATCGTTGTGGAAACAGTAATTCCTTTGTGCTCCCAAGGTAAAACAGGAGCCATGACAAGCTGGAGAGGAGAGACCTGGAGCTCACAGGTTGTGGCTGAGGCAACCCAAGTTAGATCTCTTGTGCCAGCAGGCAAAAATGAAAATTATTTTCAGAAATGTTACTCAATGCTAACTTAAAACCTGGGGAAAAAACGGAAGGATGAGTGACCCAGTTTGTATCCTCAAACAGCTCAGCAGATTCAGGCAGACACAGAGAATGGTCTGAACAAAATATCTAATTTTCATAAAGACACTAAAATGCTACATTTGRTTCAAGAGGATCACAATTTTTCCTTTAATTTACTGTTCTGTGAAGCCTTTTTCTCTGACTTTCTCTTTCCATTAGAAGGTTCTATACATTGTCTTATTTGATTTCAGAAGAGAAAAGATGGAAATACCATGATTTCTCATAAATGTAAATTCTGAGTTTYAAACTACTGTGTACCTACTCTCTTACAATAAGGTAGGGAAACCTGGCTGAGGTGCTATGTAAGAACCATATATAAATAAGATGACAAATTACAGATCCCCAATTCTTTTTTTTTTTTTTTTAATTAGGACTCTACTGAGGGGTGTTTTAAACAGTTTTTGAAAAAAATATGTTCATGAGTAGCTATTACAAAGGATTGTCCTCTTCAGGCAGGATTAAAAATGTCATTGCCCTTGTAACAACAGTATTTCCCCAGTGTCTTGGCCAAATTCCAATTTGAGAAATTGCATTCTGCCTACCTAAATTTTCTCAGCAGTTGGAATGGATATTGTACTAAGCAATRTCATCCAATGCTAGGGATCTGGTAAATAACACTGTCCTTTTTGGGTTCGGAAAGCAATTCTCAGTGCTCTTCACAKTGCTACAAGTTCACTTTTAGAGATGCTGAAGTTAAAGGTGAATGGCAAGCACTGAATTCATCCCAGGAAAGGTTCACATTTGCAGGATCAGGCCCCTGAAACAATCTTTTGGTGGCTTTTTTGGTGTCAGTGAAGACTGCGTGTCATCTTACAGASGGGAAGTGAAATGATTCTTGTTAACATGGGGCATTTGTACACACAACTACAGAAAAAATACAGAGCACTTTCTGGGTTCTCTGTCSCGAGGTTGTTAAGGCCCACTGGCCAGCAAAAGAAATCAGCAATTTAAATAGAATTCTCTGCTGGGCGATCAGCTGGGAGATGCACACAGCATATGGGGCTTGTATGAACAAAATGTTGTGCCCATGGACGAGCATGCATGTCTGTAACTCTCACTTGGAGCTGATTTCAATCAGGGGTCACCTCATTGCTGCACACATTGAGCATGCAGTCCTCTGTAGCTACCCACACACACACAAACACACAAAAACACCTGGGGTATTGGTCATCCTCATGATCTATGTAAAGGAGTTAATTCCTTTCCTTGGAAAAAGCACAYTGAGAAGGTAAAGATACAAAACGGAGTTCAAGGAATTTTCATCACTAAAAGCAGGAGCCCAAAAGATGCTGCTCAGGTGGAGATGCTGAAGGGATGGAAGAGAACTTGGCTGACTCCTTTGTGGATCCARTGAGGGAATGAGTCACCAAATACATTGCATGGATGTGTTGTGGATAAAACACTGACCTTGCGTGAAGGGCTGCATTTAAATCCTAACCATGGATTCCCAGGTTCTGGATTCCCTACTGATGTCTCTCAGTGTCTGTATCAAGAGTCTAAGACCATGTGATTTAGCATAAGGTCATGAAAATAGGTGTATCTTGGCAACTTTTCAGAGAATTCCTTGCTAAATTCCTTGCTATGTGTACCACTGCTCTGTCATTTACTGACCTGGATCCACCTAAACTCCTCTTGCCTTTTTAGGAGCCTTCCCAAAGTGGATATTTGAAGTAATGAAGGTGTTTCTTCCATGGAACTTCCTTATTCTGCTAATGATTGCTCCTACCATTCCGCATCAAAACCATGAATTCTGCCTAGGAGTGAGCAGAAACCAAATTCCCTGGCCACATTCTGCTTTGCCACACCACACTTTTCTGCCTCACATCCATAGAARGCAACAAGAGACTTAAACATCCATCTACCGGGCATCTGTAGTCACATGAGGTAGAAATTCATCCCATTCSTGCAGGAAATGGAAAAATATTAAGAATTGCCAGTAATTCTGGACTACAGTAGGAAGCAGTAGGGAAGTAGAAACCCACTGAACCCATGGTAACTCTTTAATCACAACACATGCAAAAAAGGAGTGGAATGAAAAAACATTTGCAGTCTCGATATACTTTTTGAAAGTTGAAAAACTGTCCTTTTTATTCAGAATCAAACCAAAAGCTTGAAATTTTAYTTGAACTGAAACATTAATATGAGGTCAGTCTGGAGCAAAATAGTTCATGCTAATATTAAAATGTAAAAGATTTATTTTTAAAGAACATTCTACATTGAAAGGTTAAGTTAAAAAAAGTATTGAAGACAAAGATAGTACACCAATCAAAATTAAACATCTTATTTAAAATATTTAAGAAAGGTGGGGTATAATGGCAAGAATTTAACTATTTTTAAAAGTCATATTCTTTCCCTTAAAATGGCATTTAAACTAAATTCAGTGAAGTTTGATATTGAATTATGCTTCTACAAGTAGTCAGATATTTCAATAGTACTGAAATTTACTCTCTTCATTTTGGAAATGATTCAATGGATTCTTACACCTAAAGATGGACAAATAAGACCTATAAGATGACATGATAAGAACACAATTTAGCAGTTCAGACTTGTGTACATCTCCCTGATAAGATAATATCTCYTATTTATGTCACATTTCTGGTAGAAGGATGACATGTTGAACATGCATCCAAATAAAAGAGCAGTACAACTTGAAAAGCTTGAAAAGCACAGAGGAAAGCTCAGACTTGGGAGCAGAATGAAAAAAGAATATTTGTAACCCAAGATGGTATTTAACATCAAATTGACAACCTTCACCCTTTTGCAGTACACTGTTACAGATGCAATAAAACAGAGCTTCACATGTAATCCCAAGGAATCTGCAGAATCAGRAAATTAATGAATAGTTTTAAGAGAAATGAAAAAGGACAGAAACTTCTAATGCTCTGAAGCAGATGCTCTCAGTGCATGGCTGCTACGTGTATGAACTGGAACTCGGTCTCTTCGCTCACTTTGGGTTTTAGGAAGATGAAAWGTGATATCCCACTTTCTATTAGTGAGGGGAGAAGTAATTTAAAATAAAAACACAAATCCTGTGCTAACATACATGGATACATGTGAGTGACAGTCTCCCAGACTGAACCTGACTTTCTGAAATCAGTTAAACACTTCACTGATCCTCTAAGAATATTGCTCAGGTTGAAACCTTTATATAGTCAGTTTTGATAAAAAGTGTTAACTGTGAGTTTCTGATAAACTTTATTGCATGGCTTTATGAATTTTTGATGTGCATAATTCTTTAGTGGCTGCTCACAGTYTACTCAATCATGAAGAACCTCTCATGGCATCAGAAGCTGAATGCCAAAGTTCATGGAAGAGATTTGTTCGGCATCTAGACCATGAGTATGAGACACTGTAAGTCTGAATCTGTATAGCAAAACATGCAAAAAACAAAAAAAAAAAAAACCAACAACAACAAAAGAGTAATTAGTATTTAGTTATCTCATGTGTATTTGAGACTACTGGAAGTGACCGAGCTCAAAGGATGTATCCCAAAAAACATGTTGAATAATCCTGGTAGGAAMTTCTGAATTTTAGAAACAAAGCCTCAACTTCAAAAATTCAATTCTATTTTACAATAATTTCCCCACCCACCAGGAACTTGAATCCTGAAAGTATTTCATATAAAAAAGGATATAAAAAATATTTATTTCACTGACTGTTGCCCTTTCACCTTTTTTATTCCACTCATGGCTGGAGGGACTGGATAAGAAAGTGGACCAACCCTATGGAAACAATTTCCAGCCATTAAAAACAGCAGCCACATATCTGCCAAATACAAATGCTTGCAGCATGAGAGAYAGAATCAGTCACTCACGCAGGAAAGTGTGAGGTTAAATAATATAATTGCTATATTATAATATATAGGTCTTCCCTGTGGCATGACAACCTATGTGGAGTCTCAACCACACAGCAGGACTAATTAAGAAGGCAGATGAAGACTGGTGCTAGTAAAAATTGTAATAAAGACTTCACTTTTTTTCCACTCCTCTTTTCCCACTGCCAATGGAAAGAGGAAAAAAATCACAGTGTGGTCCACATTAGCCCATACGTGCATGTTAAAAGGAAATTCACTCCCATTACTGCATGGCAGGTGTGCATCCATGGCTACACGTTGGGATTTGAGTGCTCACCGTTAATTATATAATTCTCATCCCACAGCTGTGTGGAGCTGTGCAATCAAAATTTCATCCACAAGGTGAAATTCACCCCTGTAGASAGAGCTGGAACACAGACGGTACAAYACAAGCATCCTATTTATACCTTCAGAATTTATATTCAATAATTGCTTTATTAACCTGCCATTATGCGAATATTCTGTAATCAGTGCRATTTGAGGTCTTGTATCTGCATTTTTTCTGTACTGAACCCAACTTGTRGGAGATGTATGTGCAAATGAAGGAAAGTTTTTCTCTTAAGAGTATGTCTAAGATTAATTTCACCTAACTTTCAAGGTTTTTAAAAGTTAAGGATCTAGGGTGGGATTTATTGCTTTATGTCATCTAGACAATAAAAAGTAGGTAAAACCAATTTCTTCTTAAAAGCRCCCATTTCTCTTTAGTGGTGATTTGTGGACCCTGGAGTGACCAGGTCAGATGAACATGTTGGGCACTGGAGACGGCTGGAGCTGAGGTGACTCTGAGTGTAAGGCTGTCACTTACCAACACTAAAGAAAAATACCTTCAGATATTAATCTTCCCTACTTTGGACTCCTCTCAGGATGAGATGAGAAAATTACCTCCCAAGTACACGATTTCTGTCCATTTTTCATTGAAAGACCTCAACTATAAAGTCCAGGGTAGACAGCAAGTGCTCACACAGAGTTCAACTCGCTTGTTTGAACAAGGGCATTCGAAGACATTTGAACCTTTCAGCAGCRTCTGAGACATCTACATGGAGCTGGCAGCCAGGAAACAGGACTTGTAGGAAACCTGTGTGGAACAGCAGCTGGAAATCAGGCAGAGGATCTCTGAATGCCCCAATTGTCAGAAGTTGCCTGTGTAAGGAACAGGCTGCTCAGGGAGGTGGAGTCAGCAGCTCTGATGGTGTTTAGCAGATGTGTGGATGCAACACTTAGAGACAAATTTTATGGGTGGACTTGGCAGTGTTGGGTTTAATGTTGGACTTACTTAACAATCTTAAAGTTCTTTTTTAACCTAAATGATTCTGTGATTCCAAGTGTATTGAGCACATAAAGGACATGAGTCTCCTCATACACATACATGATATAAAATGTCACTAAAACTACATTACTCCCACAAGTTTTATTTTATGGGAGCATGCCTATTGATGACATTTCAAAAATAGCAGTTAGAAAGTCTTTCTGAAGGCAAAACTCAATTAAAGGATTACAACCTGAAACTTGCATGTTTATCAACACTATTTTACATTTTAAATCTAAGTGTAGCCCAGTAAAATATTTCCATCAATATTAAAAATGTTTTCTATTTTTCTTATGGTAGCCTGCCAAAAGTATCATCATAAAGGCTGGAAAACAGCAAATACAGATAGGAACTGAATGTCATTTTTGAAAGAGTCTTGAAAGGCAGGACYTTGTGCTTTGCTTGTCTCCAGTCCTATCCAGGTTGTTCCTGGGTTTGGGAGTCAACATCCACGTGACTCCACATGGATCACCAAGGAAGGCATGCAAAGCTTTATGAACTCCACGCTGCATATCCTTTTTCCCAGCTGCCTACCTGCCGAAATCTACCCTGACATTTCATGATGCTGCATTATTTTCCATTCTATCTCCAAGCAGAAATTTTGCTACAGGGTCTGTTGTTTTTTCTCCAGATGGTCCTTGGCCAGMAGAGAAGTTTTGAAATTCCTGCAGCCTCCAAAGGCTCTGCCACAGAGCATCCAGCATCAGACCTATTTTCAAAGGGTAGAATAAGATCTAGGAAAGATGATAGTGATAGGTCACAGAAGGTATTCTAAGGAGGAGAAGAAATACATAGGAAAAGGTATCACTAAGTARGTACAGTTCTACTTAAATGAGAATGATGAGGCTGTATCAGCTATTTTTCACTGGAGACCTTGACACCTGCAATTAATCTTCAGTTGTTCATCAAGTGACTCTGAGACACAGGACATAAACTGAGCCCCTCACACCTATGGGCATAACAGGACAAAGGCTCTTCCAAGAGCTTTTTGCTTTCAGCTAGCCATTCTCACCTCCCATTGATTGGTAGCCCAGGGCTTTCAGCAACCTAAACAAGTTCAAAAGCTTTAAAATGTTTCAGGCCTTTCCCAAGGTAAAATGTCACATCTATTTATTATTAAAAAAGAAAATTTTATCTGTTGGTGAGATCAATCCCTGACAACAGCAGGAACTCAGGAAGCAGAGGAAAAAGTCATTGGTAAACAAGAGAGCTAAACTGTAAATACAAGGTACATTAATATGAGCAAATAAATGAAGCAAAAATACATTTATCTCGAGAAATCTGAGTCACCTTAAGGAGAGTATTTGGCCCGTTTCTTATGGTTATATTTCATTAAAATTTAAAACCTTTATAAAAATGTAAAATATAAATGTAAAATGTTACATTTTTGCGAAAAAGTTAAACAAAAAGTAGTCTATCCAGGTAGGTCAGACTCGACACACAATGCAACTTATTAACACTCTCAKAAACATCACCCATTTTGTTAGAATTTTTATGTAATTCATTATAATACTATACTAATGTTCAATCTCAGCAACTATTTAACAAACAGATATTGAAAAATGAGAAAACAGCATATTATGATTAAATTGGCTTCTGTTACAGATAAATTTGATTAAATTAATGAACAGATATGCATATAAAATAGAATGCACATAACAAAGACAGACAGCCTGCATACATTCATACTCAAATATCTTTTTTTTAGGAATCAGAAGATTTTTTTTCTCTAATTGCCTGTGGTGGGCTGACCCTGGACGGACACCAGGTGACCACCAAAGCCACTCCATCACTGCCCTTCTCAGCTGGGCAGGGCAGAGAAAAATATAACAAAAGGCCCCTGAGTTGAGATAAGGACAGGGAGGTATTGGTGTTTGCCAGATGTGGGGAACCTTCCAGCAGCTTTTTACAAAAAGCATCCCTGTACTCCTATGCTATCAAAATTTTACCATGCAAAAYCAAGACACTGACAAGATTAGTATGCCTTTAATTTCATCGAAACACAGCAACCATGGACTAATTATAAATCAACATTAATATAAATTTCTATTTATRTATTTCAGAAATATGTTTCTGGAATGAAGATGAGGATGACTCTCATCTCTATGTAGGGAACAGCACAACCTATGGGGAGTCCCTCTATTAACAATTGTATTTCCAAAAGTGGTGTAATAAGCCCTTTTATTTCATTGTTAACAAACATTCTTGTTAATATTCTTTTACCTTTGATCAGACTGCATATTTTTAATCCTAAGAAAAACTCATTTTTTWAAATTTTCAGCGTATTTGTGTGTACAACTATAACATATTGACCACTAAGATGGGGTGAAGGAGTCTGGTAGATAGAAGTACAATCCAGGCATATTTCATAYTGAACCTGAAGAGACTGGAGACATGGTGACCCAGCAATGCTATCATCTTCAAGACAGGATCAAAATATGCCAGAAGGGTGGAATTTTCAGAGTACTTCTTTCTGCAAAAAATGCCTTATGAGCACCAATTATCCCAGGTTTCATCACTGTCGGGTACAGAGGGTCTCAAATCTCTACAAAGTCATATAAAGTCATTCAGATTGGATCCATGAATTTTTTTAACACTTTCACACTCCACCCATTTCACACAGTTCCTATAAAATTAAGTTAATTGCTCTAATGAGTTTTCTGGAATATGTTGTGTGATATGAGTTATTTCCAGGCTCTAGCACTGTTTTAGCAGTTACCAAGGCTGTTTTGGTGGAAATGATGTCACAATTAATACTCTGCTTGAGGAAACAGAGAACCTACAGAAGTTTAAATTCTTTATTGAGAGAAAATCAGAAGATGAAATACTAGTTCTCAAACCTGCAGCAATTCAAACTCCACAGTAGCAAAGATAAGTTAATGAAATGTAACGGGACATGGATTTTTTATACTTCACACAAGGAGGGGAAATTTTCTTTAACAGGATTATTGTATGCCACTAAAATTTTTTGTGCCAAAACAGAATCTCAGCCTTGCTCAGCAGTGTAACTCCAGTAGAGGACTTCCAGGAATCTTTCAGGAATCGSATATAATAAATTCAACACATTCAAGCCAAGACTGTGGCAGTGAGAGGTCCTCAAAAACACTGCAGTGCATCTCAGCCAAATGCCTGAAACTCACATCTAGTGGAGGAAGGAGCATTTAGGGTATGACAGCTCAACTTGTTGTTATGCCCAGGATTGTGGAGGAAAGCTTTGGAAATCTGAGTTCTGGATCAAGAGGGAGGCTGTAAGGTCGACAGCAGATTTAGTCCTGGCTGGGACTGTCTCAGGTCAAGAGGATTTTAAGGAACTAGAGCCTGTGCAGAGCTGACAGGTAGTCAGGGCTTTATGACATCTGCAAGGAGTTGGTGGGATGAGCTTGTTAAACCTTGTGAGGAGGAGGGCAAGCCTTATATTTGTCCTCCCCTCTGAATCTATTTCTGATTCCTGACTAAGCTCTCAAGCAGGTTGCAGAAGAAAGGAGAGCCCACAGAACATTAACCAGACATTGCCCTGAGCTCACAACCTTCCCAGGGTTAYCAGCTGTCATGGTTTTACTTGGTCCAGTTTTTGGTGATGGGGGGATGGGGACCAAGAAACCACAAAGATGGCTGCTGTGAGGAAGTGCTAGAAGCTTTCTCCTTCTGCTCCAGCAAAAGGAGCCCTACCCCCTGTGTTTTAGAGCCAATCCATTGTGGCTCTGAGGTTGATGGACAGGCTGCCTATCAGGCCTGGGCCAATTGCACAGGTTGGTTACACCTCTGTGATGACGTATTGTCTTGTACTTAAGAAGAATTCAAAACAAGATAGGGGCGGCCGCCACGTAGTTTTAGGTTGTTAGTATTTAGTTTTAGTATCATGCACTGGGGAAAAACAGAGCAGGAGGGTAAGGAGATGTAAGAAGAGAAAAATGGAGACCCAAGATCACAGWAAGGAGAAGATRGGATRSGTTGCTGTGCTTTTTGCTGTGGTTCTCGAGCATGKAGAAAATAAGTTGTTCTTGAAAGGACTATTTYGTCAATGAGAGACCTGTATAGAAAAAGGAGAGCGACCTTGCTCTGAGGAAAAACACCTGGCCTTTGAGGACTGGACTGAGCTGATCAGGAGCCAAAAAGGGGGAAGAGGCTTGGCCCCCCCATGACGTTTGAAGCGAGTTGATGCTAAGAAGAAAATGTGTTCTGCGGGGAGGGAGAGATGCTCCCGCCCTACGTCTGATAATAAGTGAATGCTTAGAAGAAGCTGTGTTCTGCCAGGAGATTTGTGATAGTGTTCTTACGCTGCTGAAACAACACAGTTTGGCCTTGAGGAACATTTTTTCCTTTCTCCTACGAGGTAAAGAAAATACTCCCTCGCCATCAGCAGTTATACACTGACTGTTTCTTGGGAAAGGAACTTCCACAGCTTGGAGCTGTAAGAACGCTCCTCCTATGATGCTGGACGACAACCGTAATGAGTAGTTTGATCTATGTTAGACTTTCATTCCTGCCCCCCTTGTATGCGGGAAGTCATGGGGGTAGAGAGGGACAACCTGAGAAAGAGACGGGTCCYTGGAAACAATAACAGGTGTCTTAAAATGTCCGTTTTTATTTTTCTTCTCCTTGTAAATTTTTCCCTATCTTTGTYCCCCTCCYCGGTGCAGTAGTATTCTTAGTAGTTTGTAATAATAAATCTATTTTACAACTTAAGTTATTCAGCCTGTCTGACTATTCYCTGAAGCACATACGTATCTTTCTCTCAATTATGTTATGTTATCTGAAAGCCATAAATTTTCGTGTTAATTGGGCTTTTGCTCTCCCTTCTTTCTCTCCGGTGGGGGAAGGAGAGAACGTCGTGGGTGCAGTGCTTTTTGGCTTTCAGCACAATCCAAACCTTGACATTTTTGGTGCCGTGACTCTGATTGGGAAAAAATCAGGTTTAAACCCATGACACCAGCCTAAGTCAAGCTTTGATCAAAATTTTCAGATCAATATTTTTAAGAGGTAACACCTAAATTATATTTTTAGATGGAAAACTGTGGTCTTTTTGGGTGCCATTTTTCTTCATCTTCCTCTGCTGATGGACCATGTTTTGCCTGCTTCTGAAAGCCAGGACTCTCTGGATTTATGTGCKTTGAACTTTGAGAAGAATGTTATACAAGGTTTCCAGAAAATTCACTAAAATWGCTAGGAGGAGATCACTTCCCAAATTAAGCACCTTCTATATGTACATTTTTATTCTGTCTCTCATTCTCTTTGCAGATTATCTATTTGCTAGCTACAAAYTAAGAAATCATCATTATTTTGTGTTAGAGCATTTTGGTGTTTATCRCAAGAAATAAGAACAGAGAAGATATTCTTTTCAAGCATTATGTTGATTCAAGTATCTTCAGCAACCCGGGAAATGACACTATTCCCAGTATTCCATTTTATTATGTCATGAAGAGTCAATATTTGAGACYGACACTCAAAATTTGAAGATGTTACCTGTTAACAGCAGAGAAAAAGCAGATACTGTCTGCAAGACAAACACAAAAATGTGCCACCTTTTTTCTTCARCCAGTTTGGGACTCAAACAGAACAGCTCATCAGTAACAATAGAACTGTTTCTGTTGAGGATTTCTGTTGAGGGGTACTATTACAAAAAAATAACAGCGTGAATGTGTGTGTCTCAAAAACTGTAATATCCAAGTACTTAGTTTAAAACCCAAGAGTCATTCTCTGGTGAATGTGAATTTAGGAATCTTCATTAGATTTTAACTCACATTTGAAGAAACATGTAGTTGATGAGAAAAGAAGAAATTCGATGTAATATCAATTAATCATTTAGAAAATATACATAAGATGACATCTTTTATTGTGGTGAACAAAGGTCAAAGCTTCCATTATAAGTCTTCTCTTTGGGGGTATTATGAACTGACTGAATTGRTAAAGAGAATCAATGGCATTACTCTCTCATTGGTTCATTTCTGGTTGCAAATACAGAGACTCTTTAAAGGATATGACTTRTAAAATTATTAACCCTTTTTTCAAACTCAAAAATATTTCCTGTTTGGACTTGCAATGAAAGGKGGAAAGATCATCTTTCACCCCAAGCAGTAAAAATCTTGTCATGCAAATTTGCAAAGTTCTACTGTGACTAATAGCCCAGAATACTGACTTGACAACATTCCTCTGCCCAGAGAGTACTATCTATGGTTTTTAGTAGACTTTGCTCAGTCCTTACAGAAAAAAAAAAAAAAAAAAAAAAAAAAAAAAAAAAAAAAAAAAAAAAAAAAAAAAAAATCCCACTCCCCAGAACATAGGACAGTGATTTTAAATAAAACATCCATTAAGGCTGTTAAAAAGAGTAGGCAGCTAGTGCAAAAGGAAAAAAAAAAAGGATGAAGAAAAAGAAAAAATAAAAGCAGGTGCAATGAGGTGCAATGCTGGTCCTCAGGAGACTGAGCAGATAAACCCACAGAAGCAGCTAATGTGTATTCAATGAAGATAAGTGTCTGTCTATGAAAGACAGGTGAGAAAAGCAAAGTGATTTGTAGCAGGGCATCATCATGAGAATTTGAGCATTGTAAGTTAACGGGAGAAGAAACACTCTTGCTTAGCCTTTTACTCTTGTTTCTGGCAAGATAAAAACTAGACCAGTGAATGAAATTACCAGTTACTAAGAGCAAAAATCGCTTTGCCTGGATTTATCTACCTGTAAGTTAAATGACCAACCAAAGTAGCCATTTACTTCTTCTCCAAGTCAATAGTGCAAGATAGGCAGCACCAGAGAATTACTCCTTAATCCTGGACAAAGTGCTAAGGCAGGATAAATCTCCTTCTGGAGAGCATGTCTTCACCTTTTAAGCAAACAGCCAGGAGAGCAGSTTAGGCTTCACCATTTCAGATAATTCATATTAACTTGAGCACACAGATGGCAGAGAAGCCACAAAACACATGCAATAACACCTACCCAAAATTGTCCTAGCCTCCAGTGCTTTGTAGCTCAGAGAATTCATGAGACAGACACTGCTTTTGCTTTTAATTGCTCACAATGTATTCCTTCTCCGTGAAGGTGGGTATGACAAACTCTGCTGTGGGTTCATGCAAGGGAAAGCACCACTTCCTCCCAGGTATTTCCAGGAAAGCTATCCACCAGATTTGTCTTGTTTACTTCTTTCCTTCCTGTGATACTAAATACTTAGAAGCCTGTGTTTAGCCTGACTGCAACCCACTCCTTTTCACAGATCTAAAGGCATGTCATTCAGTAATAGAAAAGTGCAGGTGGAAGCAATTTATTCTTACTTTTTTTCTTTTAAGAAAAAACTGCACTCCATCTCATTTGTCTCAGAATATTCTTTCTCATCCTTCTGGACTGGATGCCTCGATCTCTGAATGAGATTAGTTGTTGGTTTTTTGGTTTTGTTTTTTTTTTTCCTAAAAATCACCTGTGTCTCTCTTCATAGAATCCACTATCAAAATAATCTTACACGGATTTTAAGCACATTAGTTATAGAGAAGAGTTCTGCTCACTTGCTGTCAGAGATGACCTGGGTCTCGTGGTATTTATCACCTATTTAGATTATATGTTCCACAAGACAATCTTATCTTCAACCCTTTTCCCCAGTTTTTGCTGAGGAAAGGAAATTAACCTTCTTACTCCTACAGAGCACCARGTTCAACTCAAAATCAGCCCAGCAAGGCCTGTCCCATATAATTTTCTGGTGATTAAAGAATCCAACAATATGCAAGAGCAAAACTCTTGTCCTTTCTCATCCTCTGGGGRCTCTATCTCCAAAAGAATAACTTAATCTCAAACACAGGTTTGCCCTTTTGCTGRTCATGTGGAATAAGTGAATGTAAGAAAGAGGAGTAGCATTTGGAATCATGATTCTACAAGGCTGTGCAAAGGGGGCTTAGATGAGGCATCATTTCTGGTACAACAACGTTTAAATTGGGCAACTACAGAATATGAYTTATCAATCCAATTACCTACTTAAAGGTAATTTACTATTAATTCAAACAGAGAAATTAAATATTTCTCCAGAACCTCCYACATGGTCTCCCTTTCTAAGCAAAGATGAGCCTTCTTTTCCCTCTGATACACTGCACATGTGTGTTCATGTGCATAGGTAAAAGATTACTGCACTAATAATGTGCCAAGGACATAAAGCCAAAATACCCCAACAATCTAACTCTGAAACTTTATTTTTAAGGTTGYTTGTACAACTTAAATCTGATTTTTGTGTCTATAATGCTGATTTATTTATCATGGACTTGTTTTCAATTTTATTCAATGCATAAGGTAGATAGAAATGGATGAAAAAGAATGGACAATGAAAGAAACTACTGTTTGAAGAACAACTCTAGTAGACCTAGTGGACACAGCCAGGAGGGGSTCAATTATCTGATAAAATAATGGCTTTAGACTATAAAATGCATTGAGTTCTATTACACATCTAGTCTTCCACAGATATTTGGTATATCATAAATAAAAATAGATTATATTACGTCTACTGTCTTGGCAGAGGCAAACCTGGATTTTGTGGATGGATAGTCTAAACATAAAATGTACATATTTTCTCCAAGAGATAATTTTTTACTATCATGAAGGAAACAATGTTGTGTGAAAATAATTTTCAAATGTGCTGTGAATTCTGAATATAATTTTCAGACCTTGACATAAATAACAGTTCAAGGTATTCTAATGTGTAACATTTAAATGAGAAACTAATGAACATTCTAGCTTTCCAGGAAAAGTAGTGTGAAAAGGGGGAGTTGAGGAGATTTGAATATCAAAAGATGCAGAAAACTTCTAGCACCAGCCAACAGAGTTTGACTATGCAGAGCATCCTGAAGTGTTCATCTATCTAGAGCTCTTTACTTGTGTATTTTCCATAGGGAAGGCTGTCTGTTTACGATGGAAATTCAGCCAATTGCCTATAGTAAGTAATTGATGAAGCACTTGAACAGTGTCTGGTATCACTCTGAGCACATTGTAAGCAACCACTTGAAAATTTTTCTCTATTATTTGTATATTTATATCAGCAGATTCATTGATTTTAAAAGTATTCTGATGAATCCTTTTGAWGTACATAGTGTTTTCCTTGTTGCCAAGAAATTCTCTGAAGGAAATCWTTTAAATACTGTATATTCACTCTCTAAGTAAGGCAAAGAAAGGTACTGTGMCAGTGACTGGGGAGATGGAGAATTGTTTTTCTTTCCAGCCAGAGGCATTCTGAGTTTGTTTCCTTATTCCTTCCTTAATAAATAATTTAATAAATTCTGTATATATTTAGTTGATAAATGTCTCTATAGAGAGACAGAGATATAGAGAGCTGGACATGTATAGTTCTCTCTATATAAAAGACTTTACCAGCTGAACTTTCCTCTGGCAGGCAGTAATGTGAGCTAAGATGAGTCAAAACATATTCTCCCAACCTTTGCAGCCGTGGTAGGCAGCTGAGGGACCGATCATTTCCTAGTCCATCTCCCACAGTTGTCTACAACTTGCCTTGACCTTCTACTCCATCTGTTTGTTGCACCCTCACATTATACCTAGATTTGTAGTCAGAGCAATTATTTCAAGAGTAAGATGTTTTACTGTCGTGCATGATATGTGCTTTCTTCTGTTAGCAGAAGAGAATAAACCTGTTACAATCTACTGCAATTCAGCAAAATAAAGTCAGTTGCTCTTCTATTCCTTTAGTTTGCATGTCATTCTTTTCACCAGAATTCTTAACAATGCAGTAAGTGTCATGGTTATGCATATTTTTTTTTCTGTCTTTTCGTCATCTCTCAAAGAACTGTGCAAAATAGATGGTTTTTCTAAGGRTTGTCTAAAAGTTCTGAAAATATTGATGTTGCCTTGCTGTTTCTTTTCACAGGTACTGATGAGTTTGTGGTTCCTGGTTTCTAAGGGGGAAGGTTTTATTGCCACTTCTTTGCTCCCTTATTTATTTCCTTCCTGTGGGGGGAAGGGGCCCCACAATCCCTGATTCTGAAACTCAGCCAATTATTGTGTATGACTGAGGCCTGGGAAAAGAAAGGGAATGTTAACAGACTACATGGAGGAGCAATGCCGCATCCTTAAGAAAAGCAGATTGGAATGTAGAATTGATAACGCAGGTGGCTGGAAATTATAAGCATYACTAATACTGTAGCTTTTGCAAACTCACCAATTATGTTCTGATTACTAATTAAACAGCTGTCTCTTGACCAATGTAAGTTTGACACAAATATATACTCTGGTTGCTAAAGTGGATAAAAGAGGCTTGTCCCACAATAAAGTCCTTCTTTCTCTCTGTTTTTTTTTACCCACTTTTTGTGTGTTTTTGTATCTGTTCTTTTTTGTCACTGCTGGCCAAACAGCAACACCTTCCCCAGAATTAGATRGCTGTATTAAGAGCTTAAAAGGTGATCCATTGCACTAGAGCATCAGATCTCTTATAGAATGATTCCTCTTCACAGCTCCAAAAGAGTCTTAAAATACAGACCGAACCAACCAAAGCTGAGAACTTAAACCCCCTTTTAACTTGAGAAGAACATCATTTACTTCTGTGAGGAGGGCAGCCAAAGATGCAACATTGGCAATTRAGTGAAGTCTTTTAAATGTTGGAGGCTCTGTGTCCAGTTATGCCACATTATTATGGTCAAGATAAAAAGTAAATAGAGATGTGAACAGCCGATAACAGGTACCAGAGATGAACAGACACAGGAGTTACCTAGCAACTGGAGGGAAGGTTTTGCTTGTGCTAGGCTAGAGCTTCGCCAGAGCACTCAGAGATTATGGGGCAAATTGACAAGTTGATGAATTGCTGATAAGTATCTGCAAACAAAAATCTGGAAGAGGCCAAGGAGCTGAAAAATTTCCTGAATGCTGTCTTCTCTCTAGCAGCATCAGTGCCATCTTACTTGAGTTTTCAGTATTTATAACTTGCTKATGTCTTTTAAGGATAAGATTGTTTTGGAGGTAGGAATGCTGCAACGGTGAAGGACAAGTAGCTGCATCAACTRCTTATTAATCCATATCTTGTGACAGTCTATTCAACAGCCACATGCTTATCTCGGGGCTGTTGGGGAGAACAGAACATTATAACAGTTCCAGACTGGTTGGATTAGTATCCAAACGGGTTATAAGCTTGACCCCATGTGCACCTGCAGTGCCTTGTAAGCCACTGCTTTTGATTTCCTCCTTTTTCCCAGAGGAATTGGCCTGGAAGGGATCTAGATAATTGCATCTTGCCAGTCTTATCTTGTAACCTCATCACATAATCCTGTTATCAAGTTCCCTCCGAAAATGGTTTCTCGCTTCAACTACTTTTATGAGATGGCTGCTCAGGCATCGCATTGGTGGCTGGGAACACWTTAATATGCAACTTAATTTGCTCATGGCAAGTTTATACAATGTTGTTGTTGTGACAATATCAGTTTATACAGACATTTCACCTCTTAATGTCTACCATAACCCTATGTTTAACAATCAATGCCTTTATCTTTGTTTTCCAYCCGAACTCTTGCCTTCTTTCCAAGCCTCAGATATCTTGAGGGTGAGCAGAGTTCACTGCTGTTGYTCAGTCATTGCTCACTCATTTTTCCTCTCCTTCAAACTCTCCTAGTGCCTGAGCTATTGAGACATTTCCTTGGCTCATTGGCACAGCCCTTCTCAATTTTCTCAGTGTACCTTTCCCATCCAGTACCTACATCCCTCAAAAGAGGAGTCACTGMCTTCTGTTGACTGCCATTGCCCTACTGTTCTCCTCCAAGTCATAAAATTGGRCAACAGTTCAGGGAAAAACTACTTGCAAGTGAGCAGAATTTACTGGTTTGTCTAGTCCTGTCTTACTGGTTTTATTTAACAGAACGCCACAGCAGAGATCCTCTTGGCACTCTATCACATAAAAAAATTCTGTAGAGAGTGAAATCTTGGTGAAATTTTAGAATTCACGCAGTGAATTTAACGGGTTGAACACCAATATGCAGCGTTCCATTTAAAAGTCTCTTAGTCAAGCATCATAGAACATATTGAGATTTTGACACTGAAGTAAATCTCCTAATTTTCCAAAAACCAGCAGGCCTGTGTAATTTCATTACTATTGCTGAAAAATKATGTAGCTACAGCTAAAATCTTCTTTGAATATTAGAGCAGATTAAGGATTTCCGTTAGAATTTTCTCTGATTCATGACMAAAATAAATGATAAGCTTTCTAAGTTCTAGATAAGCTTTTCCCTCCACTGATGATAAACCTGAAACTAAAATTTGCTGTGCCAAACGACTTCACGTTGAGGCACCACAGGTTCAGAACCAGAATATGATTCCACTGTATACAACCAACAACCAGGACTCACACACACAAATAGTGGAAGGGGACCTTTTCATCAATGAAATATTTGCAATTATGTAAACTTTGTCTTTTTTTTTACACCAGCAGGTGTCCCTGGCTCCAATATTTTCTGGTGCAGTAGGAGACCAATGCCCTGAATAGAAGTGGGGCAAGCTGCTAACCAGAGCAGCCCCTCAAGGCATCTGCCACCTGCTGCCTTCTCCAAGGAACTCCTCTGATTAATTTACTAAAACATTTGCCTCCTGCATGCACRTTATGACTGAAGCTAATGGCACTACTTTCCACAGACATGATGGGCAGAACTTGGCCCAGAACCACCAAATTAGTTCTATTGGGGGTCATATTAATACCTACTGGCTACCTTGTCTAAACTAATTAGCTGGGTTTGGRTTGGTCTGAAGCAAGATTATTTTTGACCTCATTGACCTAAAACTCACTCATGCCATGGTAATGGGTGTGCTAGGCTTGCTCCTACTGCTGTTTCACATAGCTCTTTCCTTGAAAACAYAGAGGTATTCCATGGTAATCAGGACTGCACCGTGGATATAAAATTACCTGCTTATTATTCTTACCTATTTATTACACAAATTAGTCTACCTCTGCATTCTTAGCATGGTAGAAAAAAAATTTAAAATATAATAGCAGATGCATGTTGGACAACTATTAGTTAGACTGTATTTTTAAG
Source organism: Malurus melanocephalus (assembly GCF_030028575.1). Taxonomy (NCBI): domain Eukaryota; kingdom Metazoa; phylum Chordata; class Aves; order Passeriformes; family Maluridae; genus Malurus; species Malurus melanocephalus. Next base: position 1,372,016 of record NW_026623258.1, on the reverse strand, counting down.
CAACATGAAGGAAAAGTTTTACTCTTTGTAATTTTTTTTCCAGACTGTAATGGCCTATTTATAGGCCACTGCTGTAAGAAAAGTATAAATGGGAAGATATGCTGTCAGAATATTTCTCTGTCTAAATAACATTATTGGGAGCCAGAGGAGTAATAACACAGGAAATCAATTGGGAAATTGTGTAAAAAGTGATTCTCATAAAAATTCTTCAGAAAATGTATGAGCCTACTGTATTWCTCTCCTTTACAAATATCCAGCCTCAACAGTTACCACATTCTCAGTCGAGGGAGTTTGGGCAATTTGTTTGGAGAGAGAAAAGTCATTTCAATAAATAAAGTAAAATAAGTCTGTACCAACTCACMGTGCTCAGAGGTAGAGGGAGCTTTTCTTCTCCCATGGTACCAGCCATTTGTGCCTCATGTGATCATTAACAGAGAATTAATGAGGGGAGGGGAGGGGAGGGAAGACTAAAATGAGAACTTCAGGAACTAAAGTAAATCTTGATGAAAACAAAATATTTTTATTTTGGATATGGCATAACAATTATCACCCAGTCTCACTTTGGACTTCAACTAGCGTAGGAAAATACAGGAATTTAATTAGCAGTGTTCAGCAATGCTGGTTGTCACAATCTCTTAGACATGAGCAGAATTYCTCTCTTTCCTGCATTTGTGCTTACTCAATACCCCTTATCATTCTCACAGCTGGCATTAACTGCAGAAGAGTCTTTCTCTTTGACTTGCTCACTTGGTTTGGCATTATAACAAACGTTAATCTAATAAAATCAACATCCAACTGGAAGGGAAAAGAAAAAAAAAGAAAAAGGGTGGTTTTCCTAATGGGAGTAACATGAGGTGTAGAAGAGAGAGCTGCAATAATAAAGGTTGTGCAACTGCCAAGAAAGATATGTTGACAGGAGAGGAAAAGTGGAAAGGAAGAAGTGAAGAAAACAGATAAATATGAAGATGTAAAGTCAAGTGAGTTCACCTGATGATAGCTGATACCAGATTGCAGCAGCTTTGCCAGCATCCAGCCTATATTGATTTTGCATCAATGTATTTGGCTCCAGCTAGAATATGTTTTTATATGGTTCGACTTGTGTCAGATCTTTCCTTCATGTGACAGAAAATGGCTTCTCAGCAAACCAGCTGGAATAGAAATTTTTGAATTAACACTGAAATTCTTTTTCATGTGCATGTTTTCTATATCAAAGGCCCCATTGTGAAAAGAACAAAAAATCAAAACTTGTTCTGTTTACTTGGATTTTTTTTTTAATTAACCCTTTTCGCTCTGGGGAGTAATAAAGGAGAAGAGGTAATTTTAAAATTTATTTTTGATTTATAAGTGTAAGAGAAAAAATAATTCAAATATATGGACATGTTCCACCATAAATTACAGTAGACAAACATGTTGCCTATTTTTTCACAATACTGAGTATTTTTCTACTTTTCTTAGGAAAYTCAGCATCAATATGAGGCAACATGTGAGAATTTCACCTTTCATTTTCATATATTGCCAAATGTTTTAAGACTTAATCCTGCCACATAAAGCTAAAAACATACGAAGCAAAGCACATACGGGCTTCGTACATTTTACTTTTTTTTTTTTTTTTTAATCTTAGAGCTCTTTAAAATTCACCTCATACCTACAGAGTCTGGGCTTCTGGTCTGATGTGTTTTTTTGGTGAACAATAGTGAAACAGTGACATTCCAAACAGGAAGAAGTCTTCTTTACAGCTTTATTTCTACAGGTCACAATATAAGCCATTAGAGAAACTGATGAATGGTAAGATGTTGTATTTGTCTTCTTCACATAGGGAAATTTTCATCAAAGATTGCAAACATGATAATTTAGGGTGTCTTGGTCATCTTTTTAACATGAGGAACGTGGAAGAATGGGCACAGTGAACATCACATAGAAATCCAAGGACAAAGCCAAACAATTCCGCCACAGCAGGAGAATGTGGAAGAGGAAAAGTTCCCTTTATATTTTCCTCTTCTTCCTAATACCCTTCCCGACCCACGGCTTGCATGAGCCAGGGCTCTCAGGTGGAGCAGCGTTGCTGAGACGTTGCAGCTGYGTTCACCAGGGACGGCTGCTTTGGCTCATCTCCTCTCTGCTTCTTTGCTGCTCCGCAGACRCCAGATGTGTTTCTGTCTCCACGGGAGGAGGGTAATCACCAGCAGCTGTTTCAAGCACAAGGAGACAGAGATTTGTTTATTGGTGCTAGTCCATAAGTGTTAGGATAACTTGTTGGATGTATTTTTTTTTTTTTTCTGACGAAGCGGAGCTGCCAGAGAGGGGACAGTAAACTTAACATTTCTATAATGAGCAAGAGAGTTTCTAAAGCAGGAGCCTGCAAGCTGCGTGTCACACACTCTCAAGGAGCAAGTGCTTTCTTTCAGGATGTGCCAAGAATAACCCACCTCAGCTGATAGAGTCCCTGCCTAATATTCCCACAAAACAAAAGGAAATATGTTTCAGCAGCAAAATTAAATCAGTTTGCACCCTGATTTTCAAGCAAGAGCACAGGTGAAAGGTGCAGTTTGACTAAATATTTTTTAACCWGTTCTACTTTCACTAAAKKACCTTCTTAATAGCTGGACTCAATGATCGTGGAGGCAATTTCCAACTTTAATGATTCTATAACTCARTACATTTCAGAGGTGCTTTCACAGTGATTCTCTGACCCATTGTTTGCATAATTTTTTCACCTTGGTTAAGAGGAGAGATGGTTTCTATTAATTTATTTAAATCACAATACTATTCTATTAATTTATTTAAACCTCACAACCACACTGAATCTTCCTAATTTTTATTTTCAAGGCTTCATGTTATTTTCAGATATTCTATTCAAAAGAAACATGGGACATAGGGACTTAGGTAGAAATCCAGCTGATTCAATCAGAACCCCTGGGTTCGGTGGGAGAGATGTGAAGTTTTTTTCTTCTATCACTTAGKCTCTTTTGAAGAACATATTCAAAATGTAAAAACTGAGCCCATTTCCAAATATCCCTATGAAATCAAAGAAGATTTACTGGAGCAATATTATTATTATTAATTTTTCTTTATTGCCATTATTGTTATTACTTTGATCTGTTGGAGGGGACAACTGAAGAGTAAGATAGGACAAACTTTGAAATGAGATGACAAATAAAGTCCTCTTTTAGCCTTTGACCAAAAGCAAGTCTTTAAAGTCAGTTCATAATTGCACTGGCAACCAGTGGAGAATCTTGCATGTGTCAATACCAATGAGYGATTGTCAATACCCCTGATCAGCAACATTTTGCATCATTTGTAACTTGTATACTGAGTCTAAAGGGAGACTCCTAAGTAAATCATTACAGCCCATTGTAAATGCAGGAACCAGTTTCTCCTAAAACGCTTTAGTAACACTTCATTAATTATATTGAACCTGCAGACCGAAATTCTCCCCGCCCGTATTCATCACCTACCACGGGCAGTTGTCTATATATTGTCTAASACACCACTATATCAAGCCAAATAGGCAAATTATACCCCACGGATCTGAGTAGGGGGATAGAGAGCCACAGCTCTCGCTGGTGTCAGCAGTTCAGGYACAGCTGAATGTGGCATCTGACAGAAAGAGAAACAAAGCAAGGCAGGTTAGCAAATACCTTGTCTATTAAAGGTACCCASTTTGTCTTTTCAGGCATTTCCCACAGGCTGACTCAAAATCTCCTGCATTTGTTATTCACAGTTATTCACCRAGGAGTTCTCTGTCTGCACCTAGTAGCACTGGGTTATTTGTGAGGTTATTTGAGTGCTTTGTTCAGACGGTGGGGGTACATCACATGCTCCCTACGTTTGTYTTCTTTGATGAGAATCAAGTTACTGATCTTCTGATACTCAGGGTTACAGTGTCCTGTTTCCTTCAGCTGGAGATACTCGAAAAGCACTTAAAATACAAATGACCGAATGAGATTTTACYGTGAGAAAAATAGCCTCTGAAAAGTCATTGAAAGGATTCTTTGCTTTAGAGAACTGTTTTGACAAACATTTGCACAGAATTTAGACYTCCTGTAGGTTCCTGCCTCTACTTCACTTTCTCCTCGGCAGACAGCCAAGCAAAGTGGACCTTTTTGTGTAAAAGACTTGCAAAAAGAAGACAAAAAAAGCAGAACAGTGATGCAATTTTTTACCAGAGTGTGCCGTGACTTCCAGCAGCAGTTTTGTTCTGGGCATTGGAKGTGGTTTCTAAGCAGACACAGCCCSATTTTCTCCTTCCTCTGTGCTCTGTTCCTGCATGGKGAGCAGTTGGCTCCCTCCAGACCCCAACTTGAGCCTGAGCACTCCACACATCTGGGAACCACCAGGGGACCTTACCCTGTCACTGTGACCCACAAGAAGGTCACAATATCAATGTCTCCTCAAGCCTGGACCCATTGCATCTCAAAATGGGCAGCAGGAAAGGACTCTCTTCTGAAAACACAGGAAATCATAAAATCATAGGCTCGTTTAGGTTGGAAAGGACCTTTAAGCTCATTGAGTCCAACCATTAACCCAGCACTGCTAAGGCCACAATTAAAACATAGAATTATAAAATTACTTGAGTTGGAAGGGACCTTAAAGATCACTTCATTCCAACCCCCTGCTATGGACAAGGTTGCTCAAAGCCCYATCCATGCTTGGGATATGACATCCACAGCTTCTCTGGGAAAACTTYTCCATCACTTCATCACCCTCACAATAAATGATTTATTCCTARTATCTACCCTATTTTCTTTCTGTTTGAATCTATTCCCTAAACATCCTATCCATACATTGTTTAAATATTTCCAGGGATGGTGATTCCCCCACTGCCCTGGGTGGCCTGTTCCAAATTCGATAAACCTTTCAGTGAAGACATTTTTCCTAGCATCCAATCTAAACATAAAATATAAATGCAGGAGAACTCTAATGAGATCCAGTGCTTCAGCCACAAGAAACATCTTCCAGGATCACGGCCTAATTACCTGAAAAGATAGAACGCATTATGGTTTTTATTACACCTGCAATATGTATTATTCTTTATACAGTAGCATGAGTGGAGCTTTCAAACCACTTTTCTTTTAATCTCCAGTCCTCTCTCTTCATCATCACATTGGCCTGTGTTTTCCTAATAYCTGCACCAACATTAGTCACAACTGGCAGGAGCCCATAGAGAGCTTTAGAGAACATTATTTTTTGCCCTCCCTGCATACATTAGTGTTGCCCTTTAAAGATGCATACATTAGTGTTGCAGCCTTTTGTCCTTTCAATGAAGAATAAAACTCATTTCCAAGCATCCCAATAAGATTATCACAAATAATAGAAATCCAATTAGCTCAGGCAGTTTGAAGTCTCACTTAGGCTCTTGGGTGGCACCTTCCATCATTAAATACATTGCTTGAAAATACTTTCAAATACCTGTGCAGTATCCAGAGACAAAGATGCTTCTAAGCATCCAGCCCCTAATATTCACAGCATTTAAAGGAGGACATAGAGATGAGGAATATCCACATTTGGCACACTTTGTCTCACAGATGGGGAGCAGCTCAGCCTGATCAGTTCACTCAGGTCCACTGTGCCACCTTAACACAAGATTTTGAGCCTGCCAGCATTAAGATAGGAATATTGAAGCAAAGAGTGCTGCATTTGTCAGTGAATTACAGGACCCTTTCATCCTCCAGTCCCCTTGCCACTGTCAGTGCCTTTTCTTCCTTTACTTGTTAATGCAGGGCTTCTATTGAGATGAGCTATAATTGCCCAGACAGCAGTCCCCATCCTGCCATGGCCCTCAGGCACTTTCCTGGCTACCACCWCTATCTCCTTTAATTCCCACTGCTAACTTCCCTTTACAAACTGTTTTCTCTAGCTGGCTTTAAATATAACCAACTCCTTTTCTTGCACTAAATGCTAAAAAAGCTACTGTTCTTGCCTCCAGYTTCCAACTTTATTTTCCTTTACACTCTCGTATGCTCTTGGGGAATTTTACTTGTTCCAAAAATCATGAATTTCAATTTACCATATTTTTAAGCTTTTTTATAAACCCACTCACCTTAGTAAAAAAATCTTAAATATTAGGCCATGTTATCACTCACTTGTGTGAGAGGATTGAGAGAAGAATTAGCTGAACTGGAAGTCAGGCTCTTAACACATGTCAAAACAACTCAAACTTTTCCTGTCTCWTAGCCTTAGGCAAAAGGAGATTTAAAGAGGGCACAGAAAGCACCAACCTGTTTTGTCTTGCATCTCTCTTGTTCAGGTCGGTTGTGCAGTCTGTAAACGTGTTCAGTCCCAGAGAACACTCAAAATGTGAAGAAAGCTCTATAAAAGTATAATTTCCCAGTGTTGATATTCTCATAATTTTCCAGGCCAGTCAGATCTAAAGATATATGGAAAAATCCTATCATACTTCTAGCTTCCTACAGTTTAGCACTTTAAATGGAAATATCTTCTTTGACACAAAAARGACAAATGGAAAAAGTCTTAATGAAGTACAAATGAACTAATTTCTCCAAATTGTCTCTCTCTATTTTCACTCTAATTTGAAGAAGAAAATCTGTATAGAGACAAAACATGGATTA
>NW_026623258.1:1348212-1365436 GCF_030028575.1 Malurus melanocephalus | reverse complement strand
AAAAAAAAAAAAAAAAAAAAAAAAAAAAAAAAAAAAAAAAAAAAAAAAAAAAAAAAAAAAAAAAAAAAAAAAATTAAAAAAAAAAAAAAAAAAAAAAGTTAAGAACCTCTTAAGAAAACCAACAAATAATTATGTGTGATACAGCAAAAATTGCACAAAAACACCAGGCCATAGAGCCACACTTACTTCCATGGAGGTATAGAGAAATAATGAAGAAAAAGTGTTCAGATTCAGCTAGATTTAGATGGTTTGGATGATTARACCTGTGGGGAACAAAAGTACCCCACAGGTACTTTGTGAAATAATTATTCTTGAGCCAACAKAAAAGTCTGTAGGATATTGGAAGAAATGGCTCAATTGTTCAGTTCAATGACAAATAYGGTACTTGGGAGAAATAGCTCAATTGTTCAGTGCAATGACAAAAATGTTATTTAGGGCTAATGAAGCAGGAGAAACCTCCAAAATCATGGCCAAACAAAGACACTTAGATTTAATATTTGGTTTTATTACAAAAAAAAATCCAAAATTAAAAGTTCTGGTTAAGTTAGTGCTGGTCAGCCCATACTTGAAATACTGTATTCAGTGCCTATTGAAAAGGAAAATAATAATGCCATAGTATGAGGTGACATGGCAGATCAGAAAATTTGAAAGACTGACATCCTATAGAAAGTCACATTATGCATGATCATATGTATGCAGGACAATGCAGCACTAAAATGGCAATTAAAGTTGTGCATTAATATCACAAAGAGAATAGTCCTTTTATTCTTGTCTGTCTCTGTGGTTTTATTCTCAGACAGATTCAAAAATAGGAATTAACTTCTAGGGCTTAAATAGCATGGTTTCAAATCAGATAGAATTAAAAACCAAAGAAACAAAAGGTAATTTAATATCTTCYTAATTCTGTTTAATTGGAAATGAAYCAGRGATTCTTTAGCTRGATTGYTRAGAATCATCTGATCTCTGCTGAAGTCACTGGGATGATGCCCTTTGCCATTTCCACTGCAGATCTGTGTCCCCTCCTCTCTGTGCTGTTTGTTTACATGTGCCATAACTTTGGGACACAAGGCTGAGGAAGGATGGTTCCTGCTCCCAGCATGAGTGACACAGTGGGTTTTGCTGCCTTTCTCCTACTGCTCACACTTGCTGTGATCCCACTGTGCACACCTTGTGYCCCTGATGAAATTCACTTTGGTTCAGTCATTTGTCTTTGGTCTCACAAACCAATCCACTGCAGAACATYACTCTGTAAATTGATAGGGAGCTCTCAAAGAACTGTGACTCTTAATCATCTCCATCATCACGCCTTTAGGCCTTTGGCGGTGTGTTCTGAAACACATTTGCTATTGCTCTGTTGTTTACACTGAAATACACAGCCTTGCAGAGGTTGCTTTTTATTTATGAATCCTAATTCCTTGTGCTGGACACCTCAACATCATGCTGTGATTGCTTCCATAGCACGGCAAATAAATCTATSCTCTGCCACTTGTTTACTCTTGTACTCTCTCTTTATAACCCAGTATACAGTTTTTAATTAGATCATTGCTAGTTAATGCTTTCATTTGGACAGCACAGCTTTGACATGACCTTGAGATAACCACTGCCAACTTATTGCAACCACCTTGTTTTGAACTATTTATCCACAGCTTCACAAATCATTCACTCAGTCCCTAATTAGTTCATATATAATCATTCAAATGCATTTGAGTTAGCTATATTTTACAGGTGGGCGATGGGATGATGTGGTTTCACCAGCCAGCTTTTTCCTCATTACACCAGGCTCAGTAAATGACTGTCTGTGTACACATAAATATGAGATCAAATGATGCCAGTAACTGACACTCAGAAATACATGAGTTTTATAGAAGCACTAAAACTTCATTACGTGCCAAATATTATTTCTAGTTTTAGTTAGAGAAATGTTACTTTGTGAGACAAATGGCTGCATGAGGGGATGGGTGTAGAGATGCACAGAAGCTTCACTCGTAACACACAAGTTGTTCAGCGCAGAGGACATAGGGTGAGTTGACATGGGAGTTCTGCAGTGCTGCTGATGAAAAATGTGCTTCCTAAGGCACCCCCTGGTTTTGACACCGGGCCTTTGTGTGTCCCTGAGCTCAGGCCCATGCATTCCCACAGCAGAATCCCAATAGCTGAGGTCTGAGCTTTCTCTTTGCCTTCTGTGACTTCCAAAGGTCTGAGATTCCTCGGTACAGCAGGAGTTCATGTGACCTTATTTCCACAGTTATTTAATTTACTTCTAATTGAATACGAGATTGCATGTGCGAGAAGTGTGCAACTAATTATCTTTCTTGGATATGATTGACTTAATTTAGTTTCCCTGTCATGATGGAATTCTTCACTCGGAATACTGTACAACTAGATCTCTGGTTGCAGTTAATTTTTCATCTTGATGGCCAAGGAAAACTTAAAATACTTACATTCTATCAAAATTAAACAAGATGTTTCTGTTGCCTTGCCAAATCAAAAGAGCCTAAAGAAATATTTGAGGGAAACTTTCTATTTACATCAGTAGCTATGAGATTTATTTCTTTAAATTTTTAATTTCAATGTAATTTTGTGCCTCATTCATCACTTTTGATAAAGATACTAGTTTTCTATTAGATTTTTCATTCTGCTGGCATCAACTCAAATGTTCTGGCTATATCCACACCAGTGAAAATTTCATTTTCTGAGCCTGGGTTTAAAGGTGCAGAATGTTTTTTTAACATAGATAAATTTTTTTTGGCTGCCAAAATAAGGGTCCACAAAGCCTGTGCTGAAGATGGTCCCTAGTACAAGTCCAAAAATGTATTCAAATGTTATCAGGGAGGRGAGTGACCAAAAAATCCACAGATGTCATCAGCAATTGGCATGATCTTGGTGATCATGGGACACTTATCCTGGCCTTGTCTAATTTGCTCCTGTGTGGAGACACTCTGTAAATACATTCTCTGAATGTTGGGTGATATTCAGCTGCAGATAGACAAGCTGAAAAGACAATTGTTTCCCAACTTAGCAAATATGAAGTACTCAYATTTATTCACAGGAAAGCCTGAGTATTTGGTTCATATCTAACTCTCTTAAGCATTTTATAAGAGCTCTTCCTAAGTAGCATTGTCTGCCTTCAACACTCTCTGGTGCTGCCCAGAAGTGGATCCGTTCTACAAAGTAACTCCAGATGCTTGCTACATAGGTGGGGAAGGATCTTCAATCTTGTTCTTAATTACTGTGGCTCAAATTGATTTGACCTGAACTCTCCCCGCTTTCAAGTAGAGCAGGATCCACAGGCAAGCTCCTTGCTTTTTGAACTAACATGCTGACTGACAAATAAGTAATTGTAARGAGCTGATTTATTGCCCAGCCAGACACAGCTGGATGTAAAATATTAATTTTTAATGTAAGAAACAATTTCCATTTCTTTTACCCATAAAATCCAATAAATTAATCCAAGCACTTACAAATAATTGATATTTCACAATGGAGAGTTTTTTGGTTTTTTTTTTTACAAATGTGCCCCTTTTAAAACTAAATGCTTTAAAGAGAAGATGGTTTTAAATTTCAAGGCTACATATATATCTCAGGGCTCTGCTGACATCAAAATAAGCCATAAAAGAAAAAAACAAGAGTATTTTATGATGCCACTAGGACCCCAAAATATATCCTTGTCCAAGTTTTATTTTTATCTTATATAATACATGGTTTCTACTACAAATTACAAGCTGCCATCCTCCCAATTCCTTATTTTAAATCTTTTTCATTTTCCAGTTCCCTTATTCTTCTGAGATCTTACCAGAGGAAGAAAGAACAATAATCAGGGKATCMTGGATSCTCATATGACTGGCAGTGGACTGCYGRTCCTTTTCAACTCCAAGAACTTTCTTCTTCACATAAAGAATGAAGAAGATTATCAACCACTATTTACAAGAAAAAAGTCCATTCCAATGGTTAATTCAGATCTTGAATAGATTACTCAAGAATTCTGTGTTTTCTTCATCATTGAACACATCTAAAAACATCTGGAAGCACCTAAGGAAACATCTGTCTACACTTTGACTGTACTTGATTTTGATTAAGTGGTGGACCCGTGTCACTTCCACAGCTATGTTTTATGACTCTATTACACAAATATTTCATCTAACTTCATTACCAGTTGGCAGATGTTCAGATGACATTTTCTTTACTCAAATGTTTCAGGAGTTTCTTCTCCCCAAACACTAATGAACACCTTACAGTTTCTGTTTCAGTARACAAAACAGACTAAGGACAGTGATTTAACACTGAGATGGAGATGTAACATGGCACAGTTCACCTTCAAACAGCTGAACTGCCCAACCCTGGCCAAGAAGGAAGAGATTACCCCCAAAGTAGGTGCTGGGAATGATTCTTGACTTGTGCCAACCCCTCACTGTATTCAGGCAATGTTTGCTATTGTGGTACCAGACAACATTTGATTGCATGTCATGGAGTTTTGAATCATAGAATCATTAAGGTCAGAAATTAATTAACCCAGCACTGCCATGTTCACCWCTAAATTGTGGTGAACATGATATCTCCCCAGGTGAGATATCCTCCCACTTTTTAAACACTTCCAGRGATGGTGATTCTACTACTTCCCTGGACAGGCTGTTCCAGTGCCTGTCCACCTTCTCAGTGCTTTCCATTTGTCCACAGTTTAGCAGGATGTGTGATCATATACAAGCTCTCAGGTCTCTTCTTTGTTCTGTTTAAATTGCCAGTAAAGATRCAGCCCTTGATTTGCTTTTCCTGCCTAGAAATGGAACCAGAGCTCCAGCTCCTATCCAGAGACAGGAKCATGAAACTTTGCAACCTTACTCCATTTCAAATAGACACACGAAGCTTAAACACAAGTAAGGCAGGAGAGTTTTTTATGTAAAGGCTGAAGACTACACCTTTATGTTTAAATACTACCACAGTGACAATCTGAAACAGGAAGATTTGTTTTGCTTTATGTAAAAGACTTGTAAGTTCTAATATAAGCTTTTAAAGCTGCACCATTTTTCCCCTTGTAATCATTTGCATTTAACAGAAAGCAAATTATTTCCTAGAAGCTTGAAAACATCRTCACACCTTATATCAAAAAGCTCTTTTACCTTAGGCCATGATTTCGTTTCTACTTTTTAAAAAGAAGTCCAGACGCAGGAGCAAAAGTCTGCTTTTTGTYGGATGGAATGGATATAACAAATCCAGCAGATAAAAACTCATTTTAATGCTATTCTGTTATTCTGTGATTTCAGTTTTCTGATGTTTGTGTTCCAGCAGTCAGTGAAGATTGCTTTYAGAGCAATCCCTTTCTGTTTGTACACAGATGTGGGATGCCATGGCCCACACTGCTCATATTACCCAGTCCTGCAGGACAGGCAAAGGCTTATTATTAGCATTCCTATTTTCACATGAGCAAAACAAGTTATTTTCCAAGATCAAAGAGGGAGKCCACAATGAACTAGGAACGAAGTGCAAATCTTTTGAGCCTCAGCTCAATGTCTTCACAAAAGACCTTTTCCCCCCAGAGAGAAAACTGACAAAACCTTTAAGAATATTACTAGCACATCTGAAATCTCTTTAGCCCTGACTTCATTACTCCTCTATAAGTCCCTGCAATCTTTTGGACTGATAGTATCTAGGGAGTCTGTGGAGCAAAGACTATATTAATGGKTATAGAAACATGCTCAATTTTTCATTTACTTGTCCGCACCTCATGCCACTGCTTGGGGCTTGTTGGAAGTATGGAAACTTAATTGGTTTAAACCATCCCAGTTCCATTAATTTACAGGGTACTGTACCCCACTGAGGATCTATCTGCCACATCTTAGGTCAAAGCACTGATCCACTGATCCATGATCGGTTTACCTTGGCACCACTGATGATAAAATAAATAAAATTTGTAATAATAATAATAACAATAACAATAATAATAATAATAATAATAATAATAATAATAATAGTAATGCACCAACATTGCTGATTCCATAGGATTTTCTTCATTTTCTTCATCAAATCTTTGCTGAACAGTGCCATGTGAATACCAAGTGGGTAAGAAAGGAATGGTATCTAGGGGGATTCAAGAGTAGAAGATATGCAGTGGCAGTCTTGCTGTTATTAGCAAAGTGATCAGGATTCAGAAGTGTTGTGAGAATTCTTTTGCCATGTCAACCATCAAAGAGAGACACCAGAGAGATAAAAGTTACAGAGTGTTAAACCCTGCCTGTCGCCCTCGGCATGTTTTTGTTTAGTTCAATTCATCTCAACATTTGATTTTTAATAGTTCACTTCTGTCGTTATGAGTGAAAAATAAAAAGGACTATTAAAAAACAAGTTGTGTGCAGGCAAAACACTGTTTCTGGCACTTCACACCACCCAGAACACAATGCTATCTGCCAATTTGACTTGCTTTTATTTCATGTCCAATTACAAAAAAAAAAAAGTACAAAAGAGAGAGAGGCCCAACTTTCCTTTATCTATTTGTTTGTTTTTTTTTTTACTGTGTTTAAAAAATACAACAAGCCAAGTTAACAGCATAGGCAAAAGMAGCCCCTGCAACCCTAAGGAGCTGAAAGCTATTTTTAACTTCCTCCAGGAAAATTGTATAAATACTATCCATTGCAGCAAAACATGAATTTAATGAACCCCAATATCATGACCGGAAACAAAGCTATTTAATTTAAAGTCAAGGCTGTGGCCTTGAATTTAACAAAGAGAGGTGATAYGGAGGAATAAGTAGGAAAGGTAAATAGATATAAAAACAATGTCTTTCCACCTCTTTGCTTTCCTCAAAGTGTTTTCCAGTCACCACATTTCCCTCACCTCATCAGCCTCGATGGCAGCAGCAGCAGTAGCAAATGAAGGTTAWACTTGTATATTCATTAGAGACTCTTCTCAAAGGATGTTTCTTACCCCTGAATACACAGTTCTGTAACATTTTAAAACATCCACTATTTTCTGCATCTCCCACATTTGCAGGGCATAGGGTACTTTCTGTATCTGTCATTKAATTTTATTTGCATGGAGTTTTTTTGCCTATAAAAAAAAAAAAATTCTTCAGATCTTATCTTAAAGTTAGTAGTTTTATCCCAGTATATTATTCTGCAAATGTCCCAGTCTCTTGAATTTCTTTGTTTTCTGGATAACAATCATTTTGACTCTGAAACGACCTCAACACAAACCACGTTTATTGATACTACAGTTAATTAACTATTCTTGGGTTAATCCAACTCAGGTCCACTACTGTKTCCCATCTCATTTCCCTGTGGGGGGACCCTGCCTTTAGCACAGCCTTGTGACAATAAGTGCTTGTTCCATTCAGAGAGCTGCACAAACTTTTCAGTTCTAAGATTTCTATAAAACAATACATTGTTGAGCTAACCTTCACAGCATCTTTGTTCCCTTGAGAGCTCCAAAGTTTATTTTCTGCTCCAATAGCTTCCATCCTTCCAGTTAGTTGTCTATCACCGGTGCTAATTTGTTTCATCTGAAAGCTCGGTGTTMTCTTTCTGGTCTGTTCACCCTGGAGAAGAGGAGGCTGAGGAGAGACCTCATCGCAGTTACAACTTCGTGGTGAGGGGCAGCTGAAGGGACAGGCACTCATCTCTGTGGTTACAGCGACAGAACCCAAGGGCAGAGCCTGAAGTTGTGTCAGGGGAGGTTTAGTTTGGATATCAGGAAAAGGTTCTTCACCCAGAGGGTGATTGGGCACTGGAACAGCTCCCCAGGGCAGTGGTCACAGCTCCAAGCCTGACAGAGCTCAAGAAGTGTTTGGACAATGCTCTCAGGCACATGGGGTGACTCTTGGGGTGTCCTGTGCAGGGTCAGGAGCTGGACTCGATGATCCTGATGGGCCCCTTCCAACTCAGTTTATTCTGTGATTTCCCCAAGATAACAGGGGCAGACACTGTCAAAGCAGACTGTTGTGTCAAATGCTGGCTTGATGACACAGGGTCCTGGGCACAGGTAATGGGTACTTGCCCATGTTTCTGTTGCCATTCTTCCTCAGAGATCAAAAGGAATAATCAAATAATTTTGTCACGTTATGGTAATTTCACCAAAATTTTCAAACATCTCAATTTTTTAATCTAGGCTGGTCAAGACAGAGAGTTGTGCATATATTCAACATCCTCTTTAGATACTTATTTATATTCTGCATCTTATATATTTAAAAATATAGAATGATTAGGGTTGAAAGGACATTTAAAGGTCATCTAGTCCAACTTCCTTGCAATGTACAGGGACATCTTCAGATAAACCAAGTTGCTCAAAGCTCCATTCAACCTTACCTCATCCAAGGGTGAGGCATTTATCTCCTATCTGGGTAACCTGTGCCAGTGTTTCACCACCTYCATTTWAAAAAACTTCTTCCTAATATCAAGACTGGAAGCTACCTTCTTTTAGTATAAAACTCTTACTCTTTGTCCTGTTGCTACAGACCCTRCTAAAAAGTCTGTCTCCATATTACTTTTACCCCYGCTTTAAGTAAYGAAAGGCCACAATAAGAYCTCCCCTGTCAATTTTRAATTAGACATGTTAGATCACCTGCAATCCATTTTTCAACACTGACTTTAGGGAGCACCAAGGACTGTGTTCTTCCATTTCCAACTGCTGAATGACTAAGCTTAGGTGAGGGGGAGAGGATCTTTGACACTCTATGGATTCATCCTTTTCCAGAAAGAAGGATGCAATGTGTTTTGGCCCTCGCTGATCACAGAGAACTGAGTCTTCTGGCAGCCAAGTGTCTATAACTGGGATTGATAAAGGGCAGAGATTTTTGACAAAAGAGTTTCTGTTTTTYGGTTTTGTGKTTTTTKRWWTTTTTTTTTAGCTTTCCCTTTTGTTAAAGTTCTCTTGAAGATGTTTGTTATTTCTTCTCATCAATCCATCCTCTAATACATATTTCAGCTTTCTGAGGAGAAGTCCCCAAAGTGCAATGTATAGTCTAGTGCACATATGGGAAGCAATGCTGGTTTATTCCAGACTATTATACCCTGTGTCTCAGTAGAACTAATTATTCCTTCTGAGGCCAGAGCACCTCATCACAGCAGCCCTCGCTAGCTCGTAGCTTTCATTTCCCTGCATGGAAAAACATCGTGCCATGCAGACCTGGCTGGCRATGTTAGTGCCTAAAAGGATTTGGGTGGTCCAGCAGGTCCACAGAAAGACTTACAGCTGGTTCCAAAATATCAAAACTGTATTCACCAGCCATAAAATCTGAAACAGACATTTCTGTTATTTGAGCAAACTTCATCTCTGTCCAGGGCCTTCCACATTTAACAGCAGGATAAATCAGCAGAACAGAATTTTCACCTGTATTGGCAATCTGCTGTAGTGCACGTGCAATATAACATAGTTCCATGCAAAAAACTTGCAACGTGACAATTCTGGATGAGAACGCACCAGAGGTCAATAGTTTCAGCAAGGTACTGCACCACACTCTGGAGCAGTAATACAGATCTCAAAGTATTGTCATTTGGTATGTATTCAGCTCTTTTTGCAAAAGTTCTTTCTTTTGAAATTCCCTGAAGTGGCTCAATACATTTTGATACATGTTCTCTTTGAATAGTCTGGTGCTTTTGCTGCCGCTGTAATAGATTATTTTTATCATCATCATCAACCACAGCAATTACAACAAAGGCACAGTAAAAGGTATTTGTCTGGATTACCTTTCAAATTTATGAACAAACAATTTCTCAGTGAACCATTTCAGATATACTCCAAACACTACAACCTTTTACAAGTTCAGACTTCCAATTAAGATCATGCTAGGAATGCAATCAAGGATCTCAGCACTCAGAAGTTAATTATCTCCTCAGGCTAAGTCATAAACATACTTGTTTTGTTTTTGTCCACTTCATCTAATGATATAACGTATTTGGAAGATACAGTTTTTTTCAGTTGTTATCAAGAGGGCCTATGGTGAGGCTGTGGGAGTTTTTGTCACTGCTGAAATACAGCAAAAGCTAAACAGTTTCTGTGAAATAACAGCACCGGGTGCTCTCTATCCAAAATTACCCACAGTCTGCCACACCACATAAAGCTCCAAGATTGCTACAGATCTTCTCTGCATGCTCAGCCAACTTACTCATCCCCAAAATTAGATGGATTCGAGCCATGCATATACATTTCCTCTATATATGTGCTCTAAGAGAGATGATTTAGACTGACCACATGGAAAACTGAACACGGCTGAAGATAAATAACTGAATAATCCTTTCTGTCCCTGATCAAACAGTTGCCTTATTCACAAGGGCCAAAAACCTCTCTGACTATCAAAAAGCAATGACAGTGTTTGAAACTTCCAAGTTAATCCAGCTCAAAGTTGGATTGACTGCCCTGGAGACTCCTAATTGCCAGATGGTTCTGCTAATGCCCACCTGGGAGAGCGTGTGATTTGTGTGGCTCACACAGATAATCTGATCTGCTGCCAAAAGGCAGMGGCTGAAAGAAATGTATCCACTGTCAACATTTCTAGGTTTTAGATGTGTTTGTGGACCGATAACAGCCATTACTTTCCAACTGCACTGTAATTCTTGAAATTCATTAGAGATAAACGGTTACAAATGAGGTGCATTTTCAGGAGGGATATTTAAGCTTGCTCAGCTTCCACTTCCCAAAAGTGGTGTCTTGGTATATCTACATTTCCAGCTCAGTGCTGCTCAGAACATGATCAGACCTGTCCATTATAGGTACTGCAAAATTTCACAAAAACCTTAAGTAGCATGACTTGAGGAGATCTCCCATGAGGGAGGGACATAATTGAGGTGTAGTCTCCAGCCCAGTGACACAGGAGCAAATCCAGATCCATAGATGAGGCTAAAACAGTGCTTGTTCTTCACTAGCAATAAGAGAGGGTTAAMTGTACCCTGGTAAGAGGATATCCACCCAGGAGAAACTGAGCTGCATTCTTCTGCCATACAGAATCAATAATTTGAGTTTTAGCTACAGTCAGTTTTGCAGGCAGCCTACAATCAGTAATATGGATCAATCACCTGAGTCAGCACTCATGAGTCCTCTTTCATCATTGTCTTGCAGAACCATACAATGGTTTGGGTTGGAAGGGACCTTTTAAACATCATCTTGTCCACTGCCCCTACTGCTGGCAAGGACATCTGTCACTAGATCAGGTTACTGAAAGCCCCATCCAAGCTGACCTTGAACACCTCCARGGCTGGGGCATCCACAGCCAATATGTGAGCAGTGTCATAGCAATTCATTTCAACACTGGGAAAAATAATACAGAAACTCTGCTTGAGAGAGATATTAGCAGCTAAGAAAACACAAAAAAAAGGCATCTGAAAAGCTTTAGGTGAAATACTGTAGGTACATGACAGCCAGTTRGTAAACATTGTCCCAGTGACCAGCATCCATAAAGGAAAGAACCTATGATCAACAAATAATCATTACTATTTCCTGTTTTCTCTCAAAGACTTTGAAAGCATTGTCCTGCCACACTGCTGGGTCACCCTTGTCAGTGCCACAGGTGATCAGTGCTCTATTTCAATCAATGGAAAGGGAACCTTAATTGTTATTTGCTGTTTTGCATGGCAAGGTTTCTATGGGAGAAAACCATTCCTTATAAAGAAACAGTGAGAATTCACATTTCACATTGGCCATTTCATATGCTACTTGTGGTTTAGTATTTTACAGCAATCAGAGATGGTATCCTAAAAATCTGTCAGAAAAGATCTCACTTGTTTGTGTAACTTGAGCTGACACAGACAACCATTCAGAACCAGTAAATAAAACACAGGTTTTAGGAATATGACAGACCAACCGACTTTACAGGAGCTCCAAAATCAACACAGTCATCCAGGGTGAGCTGGATCTTCACTCTATTCTAAATGCTAATCCCTGTTGTCCTATTCAGTGCACAGAGCAGGACAAATACACTGCTGGTATAAACAGGCATTGCAATACTGAGGAGCTGCTCTCACAAATACCAGCACTGAATTGGGATGATTTCCTACAGGCCTTCCATCGTGCTTTCAAACTTGCTTTTTGCAGTTGTCAGTGTCCACAGATTCATCCTATTTCACCACTGCTTGTTTCCTGGCCATTTAAGAGGCACAGTCCAGACCCAGAAAGTTAAATTTTKTGTGTTACACTGGGAGCTGATGTGCTGGAACAAGTCTGTTTGCTGTGCTCGAAGGAGGGCTTCGCTCCCAGACCCAGAGCTACAACAGCAGCCAAACAAAACTAACAGCAGCTCAGAGCTAGCAGCACTAGGAAGCTTCAAGAACAAGGATGTCTGAAATTTTTTCTCTAAACTGAGCACAGGTGTGGAGCCTGCCACATGGCACCTCTGTGAAATAGAGCTYGAGCCTACTGTTTTCTCAAAGGAAGATGGGAATAAAATTCATAAGAAAACCACTTTAATTTGTTGTTGTAGCTCTTGAGCAAGAAACACCTGATCATCAAGGGGAGGACTTGATGTTAGAGGTGTTCTGAACCCACCACTTTCAAAGTCTAGGAGAGCGGTGTCATTGTGGTAAATACCAAAGGAGAGCCACTCTGACGGTCTAGTAGGAGAAGGGACACTTTGCAAGCAAGAAATTAAAATTAGAGAATTACAAAGTTGGCTGACAAAAAAGTTGCTTGGGTAGTCTCAAGGTATTTAAACACTTCCTCAGTAAATGCTGGAAATAATCTAGAAGTAAATGTTTGAATCTCAAGATTCCCACTTACCTGAAGACCTCACAAACAATTGGTCTGTTACAATAAGGCACATTGTAACTTTGCCTCCACAATCTCAGCTGAATTCAGCACAGATCAACAAGCTTGAAAAAGTTAATTTAAGGATGACCTTTTTCTGAATCCCAAAAATCTGAGGAAGAATCTCCCAGCACCCCAAGAACTGCAGTGAGAAATCCCTTGACTCGCTTTCCTAAGTGTCAGTGCCTATATTTAATTCAGAAATCACTTTAGGCTCCTATTGTTTTGACTTGTGTTTCCTGATCCTATCAAGTTTTCTTAAATGAGTGAACCTTTCTGGGTATTAATAAGCACTTTTCCAGCGTAATATGGAAATATTTAATCTTTTTTTATTTTTTTTCCCTATGCTTACTGCCAGGAAATACTTATTTAGATTACTAACCCACAGGCAAAGTAGCCCAACTCTTCCATGATAAACTGCTCCAAATCTCTCATCTTTCCTTTTTCTTTTTTCTCTTTTTTTTTTCCTTTTTGAGGGAATAGATTTTTCATTTATACCTGTTGTTATGCCCCACAGCATGTCTAAGGCAAGAACGAAGAGGCTCTGGATCTCAAAATAAGAGTCACAACTCTCTCAATTCAAAGTCTTTTCGTCAGTAAAAGTATTGTCTATGAAGCCTCAACAGGARGAAATAACACCAGTGTGGAACTGGGGGTTTTATTTCAGGCTGAAATGTATTTATGCAATTACTTTGGCTGTCTCAGGGACTGAAGCACACTGGAACTCTGTAAAGATGCAAAAGTGACCTTCGTTTTTGCAGTTTTAAGCTGCCAACAAGCAAAAGAAATGTAGGTAATTGCACTGGTCTCCAGAATATTTTATTCTTTTTCTGTACTCTCAAGAGTGACCCAAGGATGCTCCAAAAGCCTTTCACTGGCAGCATTGGAATATTTACCACCATCCAACCACTTGAATTAAAGAGCATCTCTTAGCTGGTAACAAACCTAACTTTGCCCTTGTCTTTTTTCCCACAAGACAACAAGCCCATTTCRCATTGCACAGTACTTTAACAAAGCACTTGATTCTTCACATTGAAACTCAGACAGCAACAGCAAAAGAGTGGATATTCAGAAAGTGTTCACAGCTACAGAAACACACATATGTGCCTGGCACACCGAGGTAGCACGAATTATTTACAGTGCTTACAAAACCTTGTTCACAGATAGTTTTGGTCAATCAACAGAAAGAACATATCACTGCAATAAGTTATTTTGATAATATAAAGAGCTGAGTATTGACTAAGAGCTTTATTTTGCCATCAGTACTGGGTGAATAATAAGTCTGCTGTGGTCAAAGAACCTGTACTGTGTTACAGCAAAGCATAATCCATCTGGGATTGAAAAGTGAGGATGGAATGTCAGCTGTGGGACCACACCTTGGAAGAACAGGGATTTCCAAAAAGGCCGTGCCAGGTATACAGACATAAACTACCCACAGTATTGATCCAAAAAGTACCAACACCTGCCAGTTGCTTTCTCCTGTCCAAAGTTCTCTCCCATGACCTGAAAAAATACTCTTCTAATGAGAATCTGAAAAAAAAAAAAAAAATCCATCTTATATTTGCTTAGTGACAGAGAATGTAACRAAATAATTGGACCTCAGTGTAAAAATACTATTCTAAGAAGATACCAAAAACATGCATGCCCTTTTAATGCTGTATCATTAAAGACAGAAGAAAATCCCAAGTCTGGAGGTTGAAGCAAGCAACAAGCAATGAAAATTTGCTCATTTTTAGTAAGAGTAAAATTAAAAACTGGGGCAATTTACCAGTGAACTTTCCATATTTAGGAGTCCTTTGAAGAAGACAAGTTATCTTTTTAGAAATTATGAATTTGGCATTAAGTTACTGGTTCCAATAAAAAGTGAAGTGTGCATGYCTGCCTCCTGTGTAATGCAGGTGATCAGAAAGGTCTCTTTTCCCTTGAAATTGATTAATGCATTACTTGGAGGCTCGATCTTAACTAGCTTGGGTCTTTTAATGAAACTCCTCTGATCTCAGAACAGGATTAATGTGAAGGAAAATACACGAAGAGATTTGGATTTCCTTGCATTAGCCTAAAGCAATCTCTTGCTATCTGCACTATTTTTSCAGCCACTCAATGATTATCATTGGATTTTTCAAAACTGTGTGAATTTTAGGCACCCARATCCCACTGCCTTTCAACTTGCACTTTCTGCACTGGCTACAGACCTCATCAGTGCAAAACGAACCTTTGCAAGGACCATGGCTGTTCTTTTCAAGAGTTAACTGCAGCAAATTTGTTACATAATTAGAGTTACAATTTGCCTCATTACAAACAAGCAATGAAAACTTTAATCCTCCTTCATCCCAAAAATCAAAGTGTGGAAGCTCTAAATCTTGTCTGAAACAGCAAATAAGAACAAACCTTCACAGTGCTAAATGGAGACAGGGAACTATTTTGGAAGACTTGTAAGACAAATTGATCATGCATGACTCTGTTTCTGCCTTAGGGGCAATGTTGATGAACACCAAAAATGCTGCTGTACAAAGAAGAAAAAGAAGGGGGAGAAAYAGATATTTCCCTGCTTTAATTTATTCTAAACTTCTGGTAATTAGAAGAAATTATTGTTGTCTGATATTCACTCATCTCATTAGGCAGTTTAAGAAGAAACAAATACATCCTTTCTGAAGAGAATGATGCTTTTCTAGAAGTGGCAAAAGATTCTCAGCAAAATTTTTTCAAAAGATTCTCAGCAAAATTTTTTAATCTCTTTTTTCTCAAAGCTGCTAGTAATCTGTTATAAAACCTTACCTGAGGAACATATAGGATGTCATTGTGGGGCTACAGGCTCTTTCAGTCCCCTTTCTACACAAAATCTCAYTTTTTCTACAAAATGAAGATTTTAGCAAAAGATTATGGGTTTTGCCCCTATGCAACTTGCCTGGTAACTAAGAGGGAGGAAAATGGACCTCACTCCCTATCCAAACTTGTTACTGAGGATGCCACAACCATTCCATGTGGTATATACTGCTAGAAGAAAAATAGGAATGGCTAATTCAAAGATCTCCATCAACAGAGAAATGATTGTCTGAAAGAGAAGCTGACCCTCAGATGCCAGTTCATGGGCCTTAGATGTTCACCTTTTGAAAGACAGCAGAGTCAAGCTAAGCTGGAATTGCTGGGCACCACACACAGTGGACTGCTGGGTTTTGTATTTATAGATTTGGAGAAGGGTTGGTGTCCTCTGGAGGTGCAATATCTAAGGCACTAAAAAAACAATCCCCCAAAGGAAACATCTGGATTTCTTGAGGGATGGGACAGCTCCAGGCAAGCTGGGAACAGAAGATCTTTGTCAGGCTGGATGGCTGAATCCTTCAGTTGTTCCAGGGGAGTGACCTCTGTTTGGACAGCCCATCTCCTCTTCACCTTTCTGGAGGAGGATGATGCAGTGGGATCCTTTACAACCAAGAGAAAAGCCTGGAAATGTCTCTGYTTGGTTTTGGTCTGCTGGTTTGCAGTGCTTTGCTATAAAGTAGGATCCAACACTTTTCCAAGTCTCTAAATGTCTCATGCAATCAGTGRAAGCAGGGTGCTGTGCTTTGCTATGGTTTGGGTTGAGGCTTTTTTACTCTGAATAAACAGGAAAGCGAGGATTATGTTTCAGATGAGTTGTAAAAAAACATTTTCATAATCCAGAGGCAGGAAAAACAAATAATCACAAAACCACCTGCAGTACAGGCAGCATTTGATGGCTGTGTGGTACCCAAGCTGTGGAAATCTYTGTGTGTTTGTGTCTTGCAATTAAAGCTGGAGCAGGCTGCTCTCCCGAGCGTGAATCCCTTCTACGCCACTGTCCCCTCTTTGGCTGACTTCTCATCTCAAGCTGAATTGAACCACATGGCTTGGGATAAAGAGTGMTTAGACAGATATGAAAAAGCATGCCTCTCAGATGTTATGAAACAGTCTCTTTTTTTKCAGAGAAAGAGCCAGAATAAGATCAGATTAGTGTACTGTTATGATCCCCCTGCCTTTTGTTCTCTTGCTCTGATGTAAACGTAAAGCCAGGCTGATGATTGTTTCAAAAGCATGGGCCCTCTGCCTCACAACAAGTCTCTCTTTGTTTTTCTGTTCATGTGTGGCTCTGTGTCAGTGTATGCTCAAGGATTTGTTTTTTCTTTCTCAGCTGTTCCAAAACAAACTGTATGCAACATTTAAAACCTATTTCAAAACTCTGATTATATGAAAAATACCTGATGGAAAGGAAAATAGATGCTGGGGTATTACATACACTTAAAGAATCTCCTTTTCAACAGAGATTTAACAATTTCCTAGAAAATTAGGGAAAGTCATCACACCCYGCAAATTTATTACTGGAAATGAGACAGTGCCATGACCCCTGYTCCTGCTTTGGATCTATTGTGAAGATCACACACAAGATAGTCTCTGCTATTCCCAGAAAAAGAAAATAAACTTGGCTCCCTTTTTCAGTACAACTCCCTCATAATTAATATTTATTATGTTCCATCTTTTTTTTTTTTTT
>NW_026623258.1:1346990-1348186 GCF_030028575.1 Malurus melanocephalus | reverse complement strand
AAAAAAAAAAACTTGGCTCCCTTTTTCAGTAAAACTCCCTCATAATTAATACTTATTTATTATGTTCCATCTTTTTCTTTGCTCCTTGATAAATATTCTCTCCAAGCAGATTCCTGCTTCATTATCAAACCTACTAATCCTTCTTATTTGCCTGTTTTTGAGAGTGTTTCCTTCAATGGAACTGGAAAACATAGGAATTAATGAAAAAGGAATGTTAACAAAAACAGGTGATGACAAAAGAACCTAACAGGAGACAATTCTAAACACCTTTGCTCACAAGCTTGTAATAGTGTACTGTATTTGAGATATTTAACAGCTTTTGTTCAAAATCAAAGCAAGTATTTACAGATAGCTTTCAGAGTCGACAGAAAGAAATATTTCCCATCTTAAAATTACTCTCCTGGAGAATTGAGATTAATCATCTTCCAGTAATGATTCCTCTCCACCAGCTATAAAATGTGGCCTGCCTAGACCCAACCAAGGAATTTTTTGGCATCTGATATTAGGAAAGCCAAATTCTGTCCTAGTTGTTTTCCACTAATACCCTTTGATTACCCATCARTATTCTCCAGACAGAGATATCTGCTGTAACTGTATTTTAACATGGCCAAAGGCCCATGGACCACCTGTGCTCAGCCAGGCTGCAGATGACACCTGGCCACATGCAGGTGCCTGCTCACTCCCTGCAACCCAATATCCTGGCAAATGGCCTGAGCAACAGCCCCTGTTAAGAAGAAAATGTGAAAGAACACGGATAAAATGGACAACAGTCTTTGGAGTGTGTTTGCCAAACCCCATCACAGTAAATAAATAAGTATTGGCTGGACATTCAGTGGGGAATTTCAAAGTTACTTTTGAAAGACAGAAGTCAACCTGAAAGAGCACATTGGCATTGGATAAAATTTTGTAACAGTAGGGAACAATCTTGGAGCAAGTGAGGCAGCAGTTTGAGTCTGCTCTGGGGCTGCCAGAAGTTGCCTCATGGCATCACTACCCTGCCCAGTCTGGGCTGAACATCCCTGGAATGCTGCAGGGAAGCGGCAGCCAGCCAGCAAAGGACAGCCAGGGCAGCGTGCAGGGATGCTGGAATGAGCACAAATGCCTGTGGTTGAGGGTTTTTTCCCTGTTTTTTGATATGCTTACAAGTTTCTTTCCAATTTCTTTTACTCTTGGCTAAATTTTTACCTTCACTTTCT
>NW_026623258.1:1336248-1345260 GCF_030028575.1 Malurus melanocephalus | reverse complement strand
AAAGTGAAGCCTTTAGCTTCATCCTGGTTTCGATAACGTGTCTGGTCTGATTACATGGATCTGAGGGACGTGTGTTAGCACCCTGCTTATTAACCACTCTTCATCTGCAGCAGGTCTGTGTTAGACACCTGTCTCAGTCTCCCATCACACGCCTTCTGTGCAGCACTGTCATRGGAACACCAGACAGACACCAACCCACATTTTTCAGGGGTCTTTGTTGAAGAAGCTAAATGTAGACAAAAGGTGCTGTATTGGCTTTAATTCTTCCCCTTATCTTTCTTTCCCCTCTAAATAAAAGTGTATACGAATTTCCTAAAATCCAAGTTTCACTTTTAGATCAGTTTTAGATACTTTGAGAATGGCACTATGGCAATCAGCCACTGAGAATACTCTGGTGCYCATTCCTGGATTTTGGAAAGGCTYSRCAGGTTTTACAAGAGAAGTGACTTSGTCACTACAKTTCCATTGTGAAAATGGCCATTCTGACCTATGTTTAGAAAGCACTTCTAAAGTTACACCATCAGATAGCATTTTAAGAAACATCCTTTGAGGTCACRATGATAAAAACAGGAACAATTTATGAACATGTTAAGGGACATTATAGCTTAATGGCTGGATSAGTACAGTACTTTGCTGTCTCGTCCCGTAGGTAAGATTCAATACACCTAATTTTTTTGAATAAAAGTAGTTTAAAAAAAAAAGTAGAAAAAAAGGTAAGTACGTTCAGAGTACTACTTCCCTTATCTTAAAATAAGACCCTATTACCTTTCATGTTTCTGTCTTGTTCTTCTAACACACATTCGACTAAATTACACAGTAAAAAAACCTTAAAATTWTTTTTTTTAATTTTTGTCTTCTCATTTCCCTGTTTTCCAGGGCTGCATCTAAGATTTATCATGTCATATCCACACACAACTTGTTTCTAAAACCTTTATTGTGTCTTTTTTTCCAGTTTTCCCTAACAACCCTTGTAATTCTCATTGCTCTTGCTTGGGGGAAAAAAAAAGACAAAAAACAAATAAGCCCAGTAATGAACTCCACTGCAGTGTGGGGCACAAAAGAAATTTATTTCACTATTTTTTCTTACTGCTTTCTGTTAGAACCCATCTCTCTTTATTCTTCTCTTGGACTTCAATTACTAACYCTACTGGGGGGACTGCTCTGTGTACACCAGCAGCAATGAAACCAAGCAGCAAAGCTGCTGGAGTCCATCTGCTCCTMACATCACCAGAGACATGAATGTTTTTCAGATTTTTTGCTACCTCCCTACCTYTGTATGGCTCTCACCCAAGTCTATGTTTTCTGAGCCCTCATGAAAACTATTTATCTATCTCTCTCCCTCTGTCCTTTTTCCTAAAACAAAGTGGAATTATGTATTTATCTATATTTATTTTAACCCTTTTTCTCTTGGGATGGTCTGAAAAGCTGAAGGAAAAAAAAATACCAAGACACTCAGCCTTTTAGAGAAAGTGTATTTACCTTTATGCACAGACTCTTCACAAGTTTTCCAAAATTACCCTCGTTTTCCAGGCACTCTTATTATGTGCTGAGCATGTAAAGGATGGAGAGACCAAGTTCTGGGGTCGTATTTCCTTTCCCTTTATCCAATAACGATGGGATGGCTGAGTGTCATGAGCAGTGAGAAGTCCTTCTGTCTGTGCAAATCATTCGTAGCAGAGTTTAAAGATTTTTATTCCCAAAGCTACGTTGTAAARTAGAGAAGGAGTGTGTCCGTTTCAGAAAGGATATACTGAGGTACAAATCAGACTTACTGGCTTGTCCAGTATTATACAGTTTGTGGATGTGCCAAGAATTGAGTGCAGCTCCTCAGTCCTACCCTAGTTCTCCAGAGTATCACCCGGATTATTGGCTCAGCTCTCTGTCAGCTGAAGTACTGAATCACTGAACAGGAGTTATTCCTTTGTTCAGACCTCTTTTTCCACCGATTTATAATTGCAACAAGCTGAACTTGGATATTTTTTTTTTTTCAGTGTTAAAAAAACCTTCTGTGGTAGGTTGATTTTAAATTCCATGGAGCCCACAAAACCTTCAGGCTACCACAGTTCTGAGGTATTTATAACATGGTATTGATGTTGTGAAGTACTTCACCTCCACCCCTGTCTGCCTTGAGACATCTTGTTTTCAGAGGGAAGTGAATACAAGTTCAAGGTTACAGGAGAACATTTCCCTGGCTTGTCAGCTCCTTCTCTTTCAGCTTGACTAGAGAGGTGCTTCACGCTCTCATACTTTATTCCTGTGATCAGACTGCAGGAGGCAAATGAGAGCTATGAGAGCTGTGGCTTTTGTGGTTTATTTTAACAGTGGTTTATTCTCAGGGAGGGAAAAAAGAAAAAAAAAAAAAAAAGAAAAGCACTCTGAAAATCTCACGTGGAAAAATGATGCTGGCTGTGTCATGTTGAGTCGCTTTAGAGGTGGGTTGTAGCTACTCACCCTTTCCTCCTCTGACAGGTTTCTGCTTATGTTTGGCAACAAGTGACATTATTAGTGCTGATAGCCAGGCCTTGAACTCTGTGTGTTGATTGACTGAATGTTTCTTTTTTCCAGTGTAATGAAAGAACAATCAGTGCCTCTGTGACACGCTCATGCGGCACTAACTGCTATTAGGATTTATTGCCATTTGTTTGCAGTGGATATTATATATTCTGACAAGGGGCTCTATAGGATCCCACTGCAGTGAGCTTGTGTAAGGCATTGTGTAGATTCAGAGGAACATGCTAAGAACTCACAGCCTATATAAATGAGTAGGAATGGAGAAAAGGGACATGAAGTAGAAAATTGCCTTCCCTAGCAGTCATTTCAGCAGCTACCACGCAGTGCCACAGTCCCTACACATTCGATCATGCTTTCTATCTCATTAGAAGAGTCAAAATTTACTGTCCTTCATCCCAAGGCTTCAGCTAGGAGCATAATAATGGGTAACTTTGGACAACAAAGGCTTTCATCACAAGAACATGAAAGGAGGAGGAAAGGAATGTGTAATTAGTTTCCATRCTAGGTCACTCCCCATCCCCAACTAATAAACAATGTCCCTACCAAGAATAAAAGCATATATWTTCCTACTAGAAGAAATACTGAGATCAGGTTGATTTTTCTATTTTCCAAAGAAAACCTAGTCCCTSAAAACTATGCCAATGAGACCAGTAGCAGGAGAATTTTGGGGAGGATAAATATATGATGCAAGAACAACACCCAGAGAAAGAAAATCAGTTYTCTAAATGGATGCCTCTGGTTCTCTCTTGGTCTTGGGATGCTGGAGAGACCCACACCAGGCTGGTGACATGACACGGCACCATGGGAAGCTCTATAATGTCCTGAACACAACACTCACAGACCAGGTGGAATACATTTTGGCCAAAAAAATGTCACTTGAGCCCTGTGCTTAAAAGTCAGACCAAATAAACAAATAAAAAATTAAAGAAAAAAAAAAAACAAAACCACTGGGCGTGCATCCACAGTGTGTCACACGTGGAGTTTCAGGATGAAAAAAAGCATCACTGGTGAMAGCAAGGACCAGCCCTCAACACTCTGGGATGTTAGCTGACCTCACAGCAGRCATCACCCTCCCTGGGCAGAGCAGCACTGAAAGGTTCTCACCTGCCTGATGCAATCACTCAGCTCCTGAGACMGGAGGGGCAGTTGCACAGACAGGGCCTGAGGCTGCTTTAAGCATTTATCCTAAAATGTTTGCTTCATCTTTTACCCCTGTGTTTCAGTGGAGCAGCAGAAAGATAATCCCTCCTTAGAGGAATCTGGACAAATTTTTCTAGCAGGAAAACAAGTGGTGGGTATTTAAAAAAAACAAAACAAAACAAAACAAAACAAAAACATAACATAGCAAAACAAAACAGGGACACATTAATTCAAGTGGAAAAAGTGGTTTCTTTGCTATTCATCCTAACAAACAGGAGACAAATTCCTGCCAGGAAATGCAGTCTATACCTCTAAGTTAATTAGCAGTAAATGCATATTTAGTTAGTGGGAGGGGTGGAAATCAAGAACCTTGTTACTCCTGCTTCTCGGTTCCCGTGCATTTAAATTCACAATTACGCTTCCAGAGGAAGCTGCCTCTCCAGCAGAGAGGTCTRTGCTGATCAAGGGAGCTCCTGTTTCACATACACTTAAGAAGGTATCTGTTGCCAAGGGGCCTCAGAGTTGTAACTGTTCACTGTTCTCATTTTCTCTTCTGCCAATTATCCAAACACTTTTCCCATTCACTTCATAATAATGATAATAATACCTTCATTAGATAATCTCAAGGCAATTTCTTCTATAAAGCARATTGAGGTTATTTCACCCTATCAACAAGAGGCAGGAGAGGTCACTTAGCCTTTGGCTGAAGCTAAATGCCCAAGAAAATAGCCAGATTTCACCAGTTTCTCTACTGTGAAAAGCATGGGGAAAAATCTACGGCTACTGCCACTGCAAGGAAGCCAGTGGCTTGAATATCTGTGGCTTTTTTGTGCCTGAAGGAAGCAAAGATTACTCCAGACTGATGGACATCCTTGGCTAACTTCTCATTGTTTGTGCCTCTGGCTAAGCCATGAGGATGAGAAACCTTAAATGGAGCTGTGCCAAGRGGCTGTAACCTCACAAAGAGAGATGAGACCTTTTATAATTTCCAAACCTTTACAATGGGATGCTGTGGCTGAAGGTGGCTGAAGAAACAATGAACCTCTGTTGCCAGTAGGGAAGACTTTGCCAGTGAATGTTGCATCAAATTCCAGGTAGAYTGGAGAAGTTGTAGATTGCTAAAATAATCTTCTCTAAGCTAGCAATCACACACAGCTTGTGCCTGYTCATGACAGTGTTGTAAGATATGTAAAACAGAATTCCACCTTGTTGTAATTGTGCATGAGCTCAGGAAACAAAATTTGGTTCCAAATGGAGTCTTGCAAAAATGCACAGAAAAAAACAGTCATTGGTCTAAGATTGTCTCTAGTAATGGCACTTGGTCTATTTTTATGCAAGACTAGATGTTCACAGCATTATGAGAATGACAATGTGACCTTCTCAGTTCTTCTCACAGAGACTCTTATGACTGAAGCCATAATGATCTAGAGGTATAGACTATGAAATTTTGGAAGGAGAGGCCTTTCTAAAGAAACTAATGCAAGCAAGGGAAAAAATAGTCAAGTTTTGGCAGCAAAGTCTGTGCTCCTGACACCTCCTCTACTTTTCCCAACAGTTGATTTAATAAAAGCTGTTACCTATCTCTGCAAACCTTGGCTTGCTGCAAGCTTCAGATCAGGAACCAGTCACACTATCCAGAGACATCCACCTCCCAGTGTCAGAACATGGCCCATAGTAATAAGCCAACAAGTCCTTGAGATAAAAAGCCACATTTTAATTTGTGCCTCGAATTTGTGCTGCAGATTGCTAGACATATGGAGCTCATTAAAGGCTTTCAAAGATAACAGAGCCATTGTCATTGGACTCTTGTTTCAAGTGCATATGGTTGCTTCTGTACATGACAGTAGCAAAACACACAGCTTATCTCACAGCCTCTTCCAGCACCTGAACAACTGAAATTGTCATAAACAGAGTTACTGAAGGGCTCATCTTCAGGTGTGCCCTTCCACCACTGCCCTCTGCAGAGATCAAGAGAAGATGGTTAAACCCACTAAGAGCTGGAGACAAGATCTGGTACAAGAGCTGTGCTCTATGGGTTATATTGAGCCCTGGTTACACAGGGAAAACACATCATATTGGAAACCTATCAGAATATTGGGAAGAAGGGCAGTGAACAGGACTAGGGACTAGTGCAGGAAAGTTGTTYAAAACTTCATGAGTCCCTGCACAAAGCCACGTCTGAAAAAATACCCAACTTTCAGAAA
Organism: Malurus melanocephalus; assembly: GCF_030028575.1. NCBI lineage: Eukaryota > Metazoa > Chordata > Aves > Passeriformes > Maluridae > Malurus > Malurus melanocephalus. The sequence continues at coordinate 1,339,405 of NW_026623258.1, read as the reverse complement.
AAGATTCTGAGGCTTTGAAAAATATTTATGAAGGCAAGGATATAGTGTGCCAATCTCAAAAATCTTTAGAGTATTTATCATTACTTTTTAACTACTTTGGCCTTACGAGCACCTAGAGGCCAAACATCCTGTGCTAGGATGGGTACTATGGCACCCATCCTGTGCTAGGATGGGTACTATGGCAGATGTGACAGATGTGAGAGACTCTTATGCGTCTTTCTATGGCATTTTTAATCTTGACTCATAACAGTAACTATGAGTTTCACTGTACTGAATTCTACTTCAGGAAAACACGAAGAGACAGAGTGTTCATTTTCCTTCCTTCCCTCCTTCCCTCCTTCTTTCCTTCCTTCCTTCCTTCCYYCCYYCCYYCYYCCYTCCYTCCYTCYYTCYTTCCTTCCTTCCTYCCTCCCTCYCTCTCTCCCTTCCTTCCTCCCTCCCTCCCTCCCTTCCTTCTCTTTCCCCTTCCCTCTCTCTCTCTCTCCTTCTCTCTGCCAACTGTTTTCGCTTTTATTCTATTTTTAGAAGAACTTGGCCAATAAATCTGAAAGGAACAGGGTGTGGGAAGTGAAATTAAACCAATCTAGCAGAGAGTCATAACAGGAATCAGTGGATGGGAGCTAAAGCCAGATGAATTCAAATGAGAAAYAAAGCACAGTGMGTATGATTAGCCATTGGAACAAACTATGAAGGGTACCAGATTTACACCTCTTGCTTCCTTTGTGGAAAATGTGCTTTGAAAGGTGGCTTAAACTGGTAGCTCCTGGATTCAATCGTGAAATACTTGGCAGAAATGCAACTGTAATAAATACATAAAAAGTCAGACGAAGGCCATTTACCCTTAAAATATGCAAAGAAGTGTTAACAGCTCTTCTGCTGATCTCCCCTCTCTATTCATTTTCTTTTCTCTGGGCTGCTGAAATTTTGCTTTGATTTCACTATCCAGTGGGCACCTGAAAGAATGATGCCGGCACACAAAGTCAGACAGAATAAGCTCCCAGCTCCGTGTTTACAGCCAAGACACAAATAATTCAAGTTTATTTCTCCACTGGGCTCTCTCTATTCCTGTGTGTCCAGAAACTCAAGCCACCAAAGAAGACAGGCAGACACGTTCATCATGTGAAATTTTACTCTGTGCCATTTTGCAAGTCGTAAAATCATTATTAGATGAATGAAAACCTACTCCTRTTGAAAAACTGGAGGAGAAACTGGCTGCATTACAGCAGTCTAATTAATKAACAGAAATAAATAAATGTATTCTGTTTGCATCATGCTTAGATAGCATTATGCTGCTTTCTTGTTCTGTTCTGCAAGAGGTAGTGGCAGAAATATTAAATTTCATTAAATCAAGTGAGTACAGATAGGGAGAAGAAARGATAAAGGTTACTTTGCTGTATTAGGGGTGCTTTTTCAAGGATGATTATGACAGTTCCAGTGTGAAGAGGTGGTTGATGATTTTCCCTTTTAAGAGCAGCGGCAGCAGCCCTTCTCAGGTGGTACAACAGTGGCTCAGAACCGCGTTCCCATCTGCAACAGGAGATACAAAGTGGGGGCAGCATTTCAAGATTTCAGAAGGGAAGGCAGCAATAAATCAGAGTTGGGGAAAATGCAACTCACCTGCATCTGTAAGGAATGCAGTTCTATGCCCCATTGCATCTGACTTGTCTTTGCTTCCCAGTTAAATTTCCATGTGCTTTGATAACTCATTGATGGCTATCAGAAGATAACCTTAACAACCTTAACAACTTTGAAAAGCTTTGCAGAGCACAGAAAGGGTCTAATGAAGAGATGCAGCAAAAGTGAAAGCTGTTGTAGTGGTAAGTGCAGATAAAAAGATTGTAGGTTGCTTTAGCTGTTAGTAACTGATAGGTGCTTCACTGATGCCAAGCCCTGAGYTATCCCCTTCCTACTCAGTCACTGAATAGTCTGATTTATTTTGGTAGATCTGCCTCTCCTGCTGCCCACTCCCTGGGTACTGCAGTGGCCCTGTTATTAACTGCCTTGGACCTGACTTTTGTCTCATCAGCAGGAACTGCTGAAATGTCACTGACAGGTGCCATGAGTGCTGAGCATGATCCCAGCCATCACAAGGGTATTCTGCTGAAGAAATCTTTGCAATGACAGTCACTTAGGAGGAGCTCTGATTAAGTCTTGGGCATACGTATATCACTACAGAGCAGTTTTATTGAGACTGCAGTGCAGCAGCTGCTGTGGCAGGAAAGGAATGATGATTAWGTCTCATCACTATCTCAAAGGCCATGATGGAGGGGTCACCCACATACTCACAGACCGAGGTGACACCAGAGAAAAGATCAAAAACAAAGAGTGTAAATCATACCATGGAAAAAATTGCTTCCATTGCTAAGGAGCACTCCACCACCACAGGAACAATCCTGCAGATTCCCTGGCACCTGCCAGGAGCAACAATGGAACAAATGSAAGAACCAGGATATCAAAAAGAGAGTTCCATCTCTCTGTGGATGGAAGCAAGAGCTGACTCCTGCCAGCAGAGAGAGAAATCAATGTGAGAACATTTGGATGTGAAACTCTGAGAAATGACTGCCAAACAACCAGGCTGATGAGCACCCTAATGACTGAGTGGAGGAAAGGTGACCACCAGCAGAGGCTAACCACACCTTTCTCCATTTGGAGGGCAGCAACAGTGAGAAGTTACACATCACTCACCTTCCACCCCAAAATGTTGTTGGATAGTTCAGGTTTTGACAGGGGAAAGAGTTCACATGAGTACAAGCAAACAGGCTGGAATACTGGTATGGCAGCACAGAGGTGTAGCTGAGATGCTGCAAAGCTTTAATGTTTCASGCAAACAGATCAGAACTACCTTCCATCTTTGCTTTGAGAGGTTGGGATCCACCCCTACACCACACATTTGATGGATTAAACTTTATTATCTCATCTGCTCTCCATGGAAAAGCACTCAAGAATAAGGCTGAGCCTTCCCCTCTGGTTGGTGTCCAGGGCTACCTCAAGCACAGCACGTGCAGAGCAGCTCCTGTGCTATGACGAGTTGTGCCAGATAAGAGGTTTCATTGATATTGCTGCCTGGCATCCCCATCACCTCTGCAGGGGTCAGATGTGTCCTCATAAATCAGTTCAGGATGACGACTTTTCCCACTTCATTACTACAGCACTTTCC
>NW_026623258.1:1334663-1336179 GCF_030028575.1 Malurus melanocephalus | reverse complement strand
AATTGTTTTCCCATCCATGCCAGACAGCCACTTGAAAAGTGCATTTGTTTCTAGCTGTGGAAAAGTTTTCCTTTCCCCCCTTTTGCTTCTTAACTATAGCCTGAAAAATACATTTCTTCTCTGATTTGTAGAAGTCAATTTTTCCCTTTGGGATCTTAGCCCATGCACAGCTGCCTATAAAATATTCTTTTTCTCCTTTACTTTGCAAAATGTATTTTCCCCATTGGAGGTCCTAAATACTGGCTCCAGGAATCAGGTAGATGCTGTCATTGTACACTCCATTGTTTCTGGCCCAACCATAACCTCATTTTTGTCCCCTCTCCCCCAGCACTGCAGATCAGCAGGAAGTTTGCAATAAAGCTCTTTCACTGGGCTGCAAATATGYCAAAGGAACCATTTTCACAAGATTTCAGGCTATGAGGGTGGAAGCTTTTTGTAACTTGGTAATGACAAAGTTTCCAGGAGTGGAGAATCTCAGCCTCAGTGCAAAGAAAAGGATATTCTCTACTCCAGGAGCCAGACAGGCAGATCCCGGTGTTTTCTCTGGCTTCTACCTCGTACGCTAATTAACAAAAACCGGCACCCCACAGGATCTTCATAAATCCTGTCCTGAATGKATTATCCATGGCACAGATATTTTCAAATTAAAGCTTTGGGTTTGGAGGGAAGACAGCCACATAGCAAAGAATATAAATAATAAATATTTCCAAAACAATGGGTGGATCTGACATTACTAACAACATAGCACCACTTTCTAACAATAAGAATAATGAAATAAGGTGTCAAACAAAGTAGTGGATCCTACACTGTCTGATTTCTCCAGMTAAAGTCAAGAAATATTTCTGGAAGTTCTGCCTTAGTCCAGCACAGGTTACAGGTCCATTTACAGGGTTGACAATGCCATGCCCTGTATTTTGCAGGAGGTCAAGCTAGATGGTCAAAATCATCTTTCACAGACTTGAAGTCTCTTTTTTTCTGAGTCTGACAGGTTACCTATTTTTTAACTCTTTTCAATATTTAATTCCAGTTTGCTTCTATCAAAAGAATATAAATACACTCTGAGGAAAAAATGAGGGGGAAGGGAAATTAAAGGGCTTTTATCAGGCATTCTTTCTTTTCTGTTGTGTGAATGCTTCTGGCAGGAATCTCAGCAGTTACTCACAGACACACAGAACAGACTGTATATTCTGTCTGCTGCCTTCCATAAGGAATGTAATTTTAAAATAGCAAAAAAGAAAGGCATATTTTAGACATGCATTCTCTCCCTATTATGCATTTCTGCCCAAAGCTTGTACTGGCTTGCTGGGATACCTGCTGGATGTTACAGGAGAGCTGCGTGCATCCTGCAGAACCCTATTCACATCAATAGCAACCCTCCCATGGAGCTGAGCAGGATGGGAGCTTGCCTACCCATCCCTCAGCAGAACTGATTTTCACCTTCTCTCCTTGCCCCTGGCCCCATGAAGAAGAGAGAGAAAAAAAAAAAAAAAAAAAAAAAAAAAAAAAAAAAAAAAAA